>NC_092091.1:100784800-101084800 GCF_045679555.1 Salvelinus alpinus
ACCTAGTCTCCATTATGGCTCTAATCTGATAGTGGTAGTGGGGTGGTAGATACCTAGTCTCCATTATGGCTCTAATCTGATAGTGGTAGTGGGGTGGTAGATACCTAGTTTCCATTATGGCTCTAATCTGGTAGTGGTAGTGGGGTGGTACATACCTAGTCTCCATTATGGCTCTAATCTGATTGTGGTAGTGGGGTGGTAGATACCTAGTCTCCATTATGGCTCTAATCTGATAGTGGTAGTGGGGTGGTAGATGCCTAGTGCCTTTATGGCTCTAATCTGATAGTGGTAGTGGGGTGGTAGATGCCTAGTGCCCTTATGGCTCTAATCTGATAGTGGTAGTGGAGTGGTAGATACCTAGTTTCCATTATGGCTCTAATCTGGTAGTGGTAGTGGGGTGGTAGATACCTAGTCTCCATTATGGCTCTAATCTGATAGTGGTAGTGGGGTGGTAGATACCTAGTCTCCATTATGGCTCTAATATTGATAGTGGTAGTGGGGTGGTAGATGCCTAGTGCCTTTATGGCTCTAATCTGATAGTGGTAGTGGGGTGGTAGATGCCTAGTGCCCTTATGGCTCTAATCTGATAGTGGTAGTGGGGTGGTAGATACCTAGTCTCCAATATGGCTCTAATCTGATAGTGGTAGTGGGGTGGTAGATACCTAGTCTCCATTATGGCTCTAATCTAATAGTGGAAGTGGGGTATAAAATGCCTAGTGCCTTTATGGCTCTAATCTGATAGTGGTAGTGGGGTGGTAGATACCTAGTCTCCATTATGGCTCTAATCTGATAGTGGTAGTGGGGTGGTAGATGCCAAGTGCCCTTATGGCTCTAATCTGATAGTGGTAGCGGGGCGGTAGATACCTAGTCTCCACTATGGCTCTAATCTGATAGTGGTAGTGGGGTGGAATTTACCTACTCTCCATTATGGCTCTAATCTGATAGTGGTAGTGGGGTGATAGATGCCTAGTGCCCTTATGGCTCTAATCTGATAGTGGTAGTGGGGTGGAAGATACCTAGTCTCCATTATGGCTCTAATCTGATAGTGATAGTGGGGTGGTAGATGCCTAGTGCCCTTATGGCTCTAATCTGATAGTGGTAGTGGGGTGGTAGATACCTAGTCTCCATTATGGCTCTAATCTGATAGTGGTAGTGGGGTGGTAGATGACAAGTACCTTTATGGCTCTAATCTGATAGTGGTAGTGGGGTGGTAGATGCCTAGTGCCCTTATGGCTCTAATCTGATAGAGGTAGTGGGGTGGAAGATACCTAGTCTCCATTATGGCTCTAACCTAATAGTGGTAGTAGGGTGGTAGATGCCTAGTGCCTTTATGGCTCTAATCTGATAGTGGTAGTGGGGTGGTAGATGCCTAGTGCCTTTATGGCTCTAATCTGATAGTGGTAGTGGGGTGGTAGAGGCCTAGTGCCTTTATGGCTCTAATCTGATAGTGGTAGTGGGGTGGTAGAAGCCTAGTGCCCTTATGGCTCTAATCTGATAGTGGTAGTGGGGTGGTAGATAACTAGTCTCCATTATGGCTCTAATCTGATAGTGGTAGTGGGGTGGTAGATACCTAGTCTCCATTATGGCTCTAATCTGATAGTGGTAGTGGGGTGGTAGATACCTATCCTCCATTATGGCTCTAATCTGATAGTGGTAGTGGGGTGGTAGATACCTAGAGTCCATTATGGCTCTAATCTGGTAGTGGTAGTGGGGTGGTACATACCTAGTCTCCATTATGGCTCTAATCTGATAGTGGTAGTGGGGTGCTAGATACCTAGTCTCCATTATGGCTCTAATCTGATAGTGGTAGTGGGGTGGTAGATGCCTAGTGCCTTTATTGCTCTAATCTGATAGTGGTAGTGGGGTGGTAGATGCCTAGTGCCCTTATGGCTCTAATCTGATAGTGGTAGTGGGGTGGTAGATACCTAGTGCCTTTATGGCTCTAATCTGATAGTGGTAGTGGGGTGGTAGATACCTAGTCTCCATTATGGCTCTAATCTGATAGTGGTAGTGGGGTGGTAGATACCTAGTGCCTTTATGGCTCTAATCTGATAGTGGTAGCGGGGCGGTAGATACCTAGTCTCCACTATGGCTCTAATCTGATAGTGGTAGTGGGGTGGAATTTACCTACTCTCCATTATGGCTCTAATCTGATAGTGGTAGTGGGGTGATAGATGCCTAGTGCCCTTATGGCTCTAATCTGATAGTGGTAGTGGGGTGGAAGATACCTAGTCTCCATTATGGCTCTAATCTGATAGTGATAGTGGGGTGGTAGATGCCTAGTGCCCTTATGGCTCTAATCTGATAGTGGTAGTGGGGTGGTAGATACCTAGTCTCCATTATGGCTCTAATCTGATAGTGGTAGTGGGGTGGTAGATGACAAGTACCTTTATGGCTCTAATCTGATAGTGGTAGTGGGGTGGTAGATGCCTAGTGCCCTTATGGCTCTAATCTGATAGAGGTAGTGGGGTGGTAGATACCTAGTCTCCATTATGGCTCTAATCTAATAGTGGTAGTAGGGTGGTAGATGCCTAGTGCCTTTATGGCTCTAATCTGATAGTGGTAGTGGGGTGGTAGATGCCTAGTGCCTTTATGGCTCTAATCTGATAGTGGTAGTGGGGTGGTAGAGGCCTAGTGCCTTTATGGCTCTAATCTGATAGTGGTAGTGGGGTGGTAGATAACTAGTCTCCATTATGGCTCTAATCTGATAGTGGTAGTGGGGTGGTAGATACCTAGTCTCCATTATGGCTCTAATCTGATAGTGGTAGTGGGGTGGTAGATACCTATCCTCCATTATGGCTCTAATCTGATAGTGGTAGTGGGGTGGTAGATACCTAGAGTCCATTATGGCTCTAATCTGGTAGTGGTAGTGGGGTGGTACATACCTAGTCTCCATTATGGCTCTAATCTGATAGTGGTAGTGGGGTGGTAGATACCTAGTCTCCATTATGGCTCTAATCTGATAGTGGTAGTGGGGTGGTAGATGCCTAGTGCCTTTATTGCTCTAATCTGATAGTGGTAGTGGGGTGGTAGATGCCTAGTGCCCTTATGGCTCTAATCTGATAGTGGTAGTGGGATGGTAGATACCTAGTGCCTTTATGGCTCTAATCTGATAGTGGTAGTGGGGTGGTAGATACCTAGTCTCCATTATGGCTCTAATCTGATAGTGGTAGTGGGGTGGTTGATGTCTAGTCTCCATTATGGCTCTAATCTGATAGTGGTAGTGGGGTGGTAGATACCTAGTCTCCATTATGGCTCTAATCACATAGTGGTAGTGGGGTGGTAGATACCTAGTCTCCATTATGGCTCTAATCTGATAGAGGTAGAGGGGTGGTAGATACCTAGTCTCCATTATGGCTCTAATCTGATAGTGGTAGTGGGGTGGTAGATACCTAGTCTCCATTATGGCTCTAATCTGATAGTGGTAGTGGGGTGGGAGATACCTAGTCTCCATTATGGCTCTAATCTGATAGAGGTAGTGGGGTGGTAGATACCTAGTCTCCATTATGGCTCTAATCTGATAGTGGTAGTGGGGTGGTAGATGTCTAGTGCCCGTATGGCTTTAATCTGATAGTGGTAGATGTCTAGTCTCCATTATGGCTCTAATCTGATAGTGGTAGTGGGGTGATAGATACCTAGTCTCCATTATGGCTCTAATCTAATAGTGGAAGTGGGGTGGTAGATGCCTAGTGCCTTTATGGCTCTAATCTGATAGTGGTAGTGGGGTGGTAGATACCTAGTCTCCATTATGGCTCTAATCTGATAGTGGTAGTGGGGTGGTAGATACCTAGTCTCCATTATGGCTCTAATCTGATAGTGGTAGTGGGGTGGTAGATACCTAGTCTCCATTATGGCTCTAATCTGATAGTGGTAGTGGGGTGGTAGATACCTAGTCTCCATTATGGCTCTAATCTGATAGTGATAGTGGGGTGGTAGATGCCTAGTGCCCTTATGGCTCTAATCTGATAGTGGTAGTGGGGTGGTAGATACCTAGTCTCCATTATGGCTCTAATCTGATAGTGGTAGTGGAGTGGTAGATGACAAGTACCTTTATGGCTCTAATCTGATAGTGGTAGTGGGGTGGTAGATGCCTAGTGCCCTTATGGCTCTAATCTGATAGAGGTAGTGGGGTGGAAGATACCTAGTCTCCATTATGGCTCTAATCTAATAGTGGTAGTAGGGTGGTAGATGCCTAGTGCCTTTATGGCTCTAATCTGATAGTGGTAGTGGGGTGGTAGATGCCTAGTGCCCATTATGGCTCTAATCTGATAGTGGTAGTGGGGTGGTAGAGGCCTAGTGCCTTTATGGCTCTAATCTGATAGTGGTAGTGGGGTGGTAGAAGCCTAGTGCCCTTATGGCTCTAATCTGATAGTGGTAGTGGGGTGGTAGATAACTAGTCTCCATTATGGCTCTAATCTGATAGTGGTAGTGGGGTGGTAGATACCTAGTCTCCATTATGGCTCTAATCTGATAGTGGTAGTGGGGTGGTAGATACCTATCCTCCATTATGGCTCTAATCTGATAGTGGTAGTGGGGTGGTAGATACCTAGAGTCCATTATGGCTCTAATCTGGTAGTGGTAGTGGGGTGGTACATACCTAGTCTCCATTATGGCTCTAATCTGATAGTGGTAGTGGGGTGGTAGATACCTAGTCTCCATTATGGCTCTAATCTGATAGTGGTAGTGGGGTGGTAGATGCCTAGTGCCTTTATTGCTCTAATCTGATAGTGGTAGTGGGGTGGTAGATGCCTAGTGCCCTTATGGCTCTAATCTGATAGTGGTAGTGGGGTGGTAGATACCTAGTGCCTTTATGGCTCTAATCTGATAGTGGTAGTGGGGTGGTAGATACCTAGTCTCCATTATGGCTCTAATCTGATAGTGGTAGTGGGGTGGTAGATACCTAGTGCCTTTATGGCTCTAATCTGATAGTGGTAGCGGGGCGGTAGATACCTAGTCTCCACTATGGCTCTAATCTGATAGTGGTAGTGGGGTGGAATTTACCTACTCTCCATTATGGCTCTAATCTGATAGTGGTAGTGGGGTGATAGATGCCTAGTGCCCTTATGGCTCTAATCTGATAGTGGTAGTGGGGTGGAAGATACCTAGTCTCCATTATGGCTCTAATCTGATAGTGATAGTGGGGTGGTAGATGCCTAGTGCCCTTATGGCTCTAATCTGATAGTGGTAGTGGGGTGGTAGATACCTAGTCTCCATTATGGCTCTAATCTGATAGTGGTAGTGGGGTGGTAGATGACAAGTACCTTTATGGCTCTAATCTGATAGTGGTAGTGGGGTGGTAGATGCCTAGTGCCCTTATGGCTCTAATCTGATAGAGGTAGTGGGGTGGTAGATACCTAGTCTCCATTATGGCTCTAATCTAATAGTGGTAGTAGGGTGGTAGATGCCTAGTGCCTTTATGGCTCTAATCTGATAGTGGTAGTGGGGTGGTAGATGCCTAGTGCCTTTATGGCTCTAATCTGATAGTGGTAGTGGGGTGGTAGAGGCCTAGTGCCTTTATGGCTCTAATCTGATAGTGGTAGTGGGGTGGTAGATAACTAGTCTCCATTATGGCTCTAATCTGATAGTGGTAGTGGGGTGGTAGATACCTAGTCTCCATTATGGCTCTAATCTGATAGTGGTAGTGGGGTGGTAGATACCTATCCTCCATTATGGCTCTAATCTGATAGTGGTAGTGGGGTGGTAGATACCTAGAGTCCATTATGGCTCTAATCTGGTAGTGGTAGTGGGGTGGTACATACCTAGTCTCCATTATGGCTCTAATCTGATAGTGGTAGTGGGGTGGTAGATACCTAGTCTCCATTATGGCTCTAATCTGATAGTGGTAGTGGGGTGGTAGATACCTAGTGCCTTTATTGCTCTAATCTGATAGTGGTAGTGGGGTGGTAGATGCCTAGTGCCCTTATGGCTCTAATCTGATAGTGGTAGTGGGATGGTAGATACCTAGTGCCTTTATGGCTCTAATCTGATAGTGGTAGTGGGGTGGTAGATACCTAGTCTCCATTATGGCTCTAATCTGATAGTGGTAGTGGGGTGGTTGATGTCTAGTCTCCATTATGGCTCTAATCTGATAGTGGTAGTGGGGTGGTAGATACCTAGTCTCCATTATGGCTCTAATCACATAGTGGTAGTGGGGTGGTAGATACCTAGTCTCCATTATGGCTCTAATCTGATAGAGGTAGAGGGGTGGTAGATACCTAGTCTCCATTATGGCTCTAATCTGATAGTGGTAGTGGGGTGGTAGATACCTAGTCTCCATTATGGCTCTAATCTGATAGTGGTAGTGGGGTGGGAGATACCTAGTCTCCATTATGGCTCTAATCTGATAGAGGTAGTGGGGTGGTAGATACCTAGTCTCCATTATGGCTCTAATCTGATAGTGGTAGTGGGGTGGTAGATGTCTAGTGCCCGTATGGCTTTAATCTGATAGTGGTAGATGTCTAGTCTCCATTATGGCTCTAATCTGATAGTGGTAGTGGGGTGATAGATACCTAGTCTCCATTATGGCTCTAATCTAATAGTGGAAGTGGGGTGGTAGATGCCTAGTGCCTTTATGGCTCTAATCTGATAGTGGTAGTGGGGTGGTAGATACCTAGTCTCCATTATGGCTCTAATCTGATAGTGGTAGTGGGGTGGTAGATACCTAGTCTCCATTATGGCTCTAATCTGATAGTGGTAGTGGGGTGGTAGATAACTAGTCTCCATTATGGCTCTAATCTGATAGTGGTAGTGGGGTGGTAGATACCTAGTCTCCATTATGGCTCTAATCTGATAGTGGTAGTGGGGTGGTAGTTACCTATCCTCCATTATGGCTCTAATCTGATAGTGGTAGTGGGGTGGTAGATACCTAGTTTCCATTATGGCTCTAATCTGGTAGTGGTAGTGGGGTGGTACATACCTAGCCTCCATTATGGATCTAATCTGATAGTGGTAGTGGGGTGGTAGATGCCTAGTGCCTTTATTGCTCTAATCTGATAGTGGTAGTGGGGTGGTAGATGCCTAGTGCCCTTATGGCTCTAATCTGATAGTGGTAGTGGGGTGGTAGATACCTAGTGCCTTTATGGCTCTAATCTGATAGTGGTAGTGGGGTGGTAGATACCTAGTCTCCATTATGGCTCTAATCTGATAGTGGTAGTGGGGTGGTTGATGTCTAGTCTCCATTATGGCTCTAATCTGATAGTGGTAGTGGGGTGGTAGATACCTAGTCTCCATTATGGCTCTAATCACATAGTGGTAGTGGCGTGGTAGATACCTAGTCTCCATTATGGCTCTAATCTGATAGAGGTAGAGGGGTGGTAGATACCTAGTCTCCATTATGGCTCTAATCTGATAGTGGTAGTGGGGTGGTAGATACCTAGTCTCCATTATGGCTCTAATCTGATATTGGTAGTGGGGTGGTAGATGTCTAGTGCCCGTATGGCTTTAATCTGATAGTGGTAGATGTCTAGTCTCCATTATGGCTCTAATCTGATAGTGGTAGTGGGGTGATAGATACCTAGTCTCCATTATGGCTCTAATCTGATAGTGGTAGTGGGGTGGTTGATGTCTAGTCTCCATTATGGCTCTAATCTGATAGTGGTAGTGGGGTGGTAGATACCTAGTCTCCATTATGGCTCTAATCACATAGTGGTAGTGGCGTGGTAGATACCTAGTCTCCATTATGGCTCTAATCTGATAGAGGTAGAGGGGTGGTAGATACCTAGTCTCCATTATGGCTCTAATCTGATAGTGGTAGTGGGGTGGTAGATACCTAGTCTCCATTATGGCTCTAATCTGATATTGGTAGTGGGGTGGTAGATGTCTAGTGCCCGTATGGCTTTAATCTGATAGTGGTAGATGTCTAGTCTCCATTATGGCTCTAATCTGATAGTGGTAGTGGGGTGATAGATACCTAGTCTCCATTATGGCTCTAATCTAATAGTGGAAGTGGGGTGGTAGATGCCTAGTGCCTTTATGGCTCTAATCTGATAGTGGTAGTGGGGTGGTAGATACCTAGTCTCCATTATGGCTCTAATCTGATAGTGGTAGCGGGGTGGTAGATACCTAGTCTCCATTATGGCTCTAATCTGATAGTGGTAGTGGGGTGGTAGATACCTAGTTTCCATTATGGCTCTAATCTGGTAGTGGTAGTGGGGTGGTACATACCTAGTCTCCATTATGGCTCTAATCTGATTGTGGTAGTGGGGTGGTAGATACCTAGTCTCCATTATGGCTCTAATCTGATAGTGGTAGTGGGGTGGTAGATGCCTAGTGCCTTTATGGCTCTAATCTGATAGGGGTAGTGGGGTGGTAGATGCCTAGTGCCCTTATGGCTCTAATCTGATAGTGGTAGTGGAGTGGTAGATACCTAGTTTCCATTATGGCTCTAATCTGGTAGTGGTAGTGGGGTGGTAGATACCTAGTCTCCATTATGGCTCTAATCTGATAGTGGTAGTGGGGTGGTAGATGCCTAGTGCCTTTATGGCTATAATCTGATAGTGGTAGTGGGGTGGTAGATACCTAGTCTCCATTATGGCTCTAATCTGATAGTGGTAGTGGGGTGGTAGATACCTAGTTTCCATTATGGCTCTAATCTGGTAGTGGTAGTGGGGTGGTACATACCTAGTCTCCATTATGGCTCTAATCTGATTGTGGTAGTGGGGTGGTAGATACCTAGTCTCCATTATGGCTCTAATCTGATAGTGGTAGTGGGGTGGTAGATGCCTAGTGCCTTTATGGCTCTAATCTGATAGTGGTAGTGGGGTGGTAGATGCCTAGTGCCCTTATGGCTCTAATCTGATAGTGGTAGTGGAGTGGTAGATACCTAGTTTCCATTATGGCTCTAATCTGGTAGTGGTAGTGGGGTGGTAGATACCTAGTCTCCATTATGGCTCTAATCTGATAGTGGTAGTGGGGTGGTAGATACCTAGTCTCCATTATGGCTCTAATCTGATAGTGGTAGTGGGGTGGTAGATGCCTAGTGCCTTTATGGCTATAATCTGATAGTGGTAGTGGGGTGGTAGATGCCTAGTGCCCTTATTGCTCTAATCTGATAGTGGTAGTGGAGTGGTAGATACCTAGTCTCCATTATGGCTCTAATCTGATAGTGGTAGTGGGATGGTAGATGCCTAGTGCCTTTTTGGCTCTAATCTGATAGTGGTAGTTGGGTGATAGATGCCAAGTGCCCTTATGGCTCTAATCTGATAGTGGTAGTGGGGTGGTAGATACCTAGTCTCCATGATGGCTCTAATCTGGTAGTGGTAGAGGGGTGGTAGATACCTATTCTCCATTATGGCTCTAATCTGATAGTGGTAGTGGGGTGGTAGATACCTAGTCTCCATTATGGCTCTAATCTGATAGTGGTAGTGGGGTGGAAGATACCTACTCTCCATTATGGCTCTAATCTGGTAGAGGTAGTGGGGTGGTAGATACCTAGTCTCCATTATGGCTCTAATCTGATAGTGGTAGTGGGTTGGTAGATACCTAGTTTCCATTATGGCTCTAATCTGATAATGGTAGTGGGGTGGTAGATGCCTAGTGCCTTTATGGCTCTAATCTGATAGTGGTAGTGGGGTGGTAGATGCCTAGTGCCCATATGGCTCTAATCTGATAGTGGTAGTGGGGTGTTAGATACCTAGTCTCCATTATGGCTCTAATCTGATAGTGGTAGTGGGGTGGTAGATGCCTAGTGCCTTTATGGCTCTAATCTGATAGTGGTAGTGGGGTGATAGATGCCTAGTGCCCTTATGGCTCTAATCTGATAGTGGTAGTGGGGTGGTAGATACCTAGTCTCCATTATGGCTCTAATCTGATAGTGGTAGTGGGGTTGTAGATACCTAGCCTCCATTATGGCTCTAATTTGGTAGTGGTAGTGGGGTGGTAGATACCTAGTCTCCATTATGGCTCTAATCTGGTAGTGGTAGTGGGGTGGAAGATACCTAGTCTCCATTATGGCTCTAATCTGATAGTGGTAGTGGGTTGGTAGATACCTAGTCTCCATTATGGCTCTAATCTGATAGTGGTAGTGGGGTGGAAGATACCTACTCTCCATTATGGCTCTAATCTGATAGTGGTAGTGGGGTGATAGATGCCTAGTGCCCTTATGGCTCTAATCTGATAGTGGTAGTGGGGTGGTAGATACCTAGTCTCCATTATGGCTCTAATCTGATAGTGATAATGGGGTGGTAGATGCCTAGTGCCCTTATGGCTCTAATCTGATAGTGGTAGTGGGGTGGTAGATACCTAGTCTCCATTATGGCTCTAATCTGATAGTGGTAGTGGGGTGGTAGATGCCTAGTCTCCATTATGGCTCTAATCTAATAGTGGTAGTGGGGTGGTAGATGCCTAGTGCCTTTATGGCTCTAATCTGATAGTGGTAGTGGGGTGGTAGATGCCTAGTGCCCTTATGGCTCTAATCTGATAGTGGTAGTGGGGTGGTAGATGCCTAGTGCCCTTATGGCTCTAATCTGATAGAGGTAGTGGGGTGGTAGATACCTAGTCTCCATTATGGCTCTAATCTAATAGTGGTAGTGGGGTGGTAGATGCCTAGTGCCTTTATGGCTCTAATCTGATAGTGGTAGTGGGGTGGTAGATGCCTAGTGCCCTTATGGCTCTAATCTGATAGTGGTAGTGAGGTGGTAGATGCCTAGTGCCCTTATGGCTCTAATCTGATAATGGTACTGGGGTGATAGATACCTAGTCTCCATTATGGCTCTAATCTGATAGAGGTAGTGGGGTGGTAGATACCTAGTCTCCATTATGGCTCTTATCTGATATTAGTAGTGGTTTTGGTAGATGCCTAGTGCCCTTATGGCTCTAATCTGATAGTGGTAGATGTCTAGTCTCCATTATGGCTCTAATCTGATAGTGGTAGTGGGGTGATAGATACCTAGTCTCCATTATGGCTCTAATCTGATAGTGGAAGTGGGGTGGTAGATACCTAGTTTCCATTATGGCTCTAATCTGATAGTGGTAGTGGGGTGGTAGATGCCTAGTGCCTTTATGGCTCTAATCTGATAGTGGTAGTGGGGTGATAGATGCCTAGTGCCCTTATGGCTCTAATATGATAGTGGTAGTGGGGTGGTAGATATCTAGTCTCCATTATGGCTCTATTCTGATAGTGGTAGTGGGGTTGTAGATACCTAGCCTCCATTATGGCTCTAATTTGGTAGTGGTAGTGGGGTGGTAGATACCTAGTCTCCATTATGGCTCTAATCTGGTAGTGGGGTGGAAGATACCTAGTCTCCATTATGGCTCTAATCTGATAGTGGTAGTGGGGTGGTAGATGCCTAGTGCCCATATGGCTCTAATCTGATAGTGGTAGTGGGGTGGTAGATACCTAGTCTCCATTATGGCTCTAATCTGATAGTGGTAGTGGGGTGGTAGATGCCTAGTGCCTTTATGGCTCTAATCTGATAGTGGTAGTGGGGTGATAGATGCCTAGTGCCCTTATGGCTCTAATCTGATAGTGGTAGTGGGGTGGTAGATATCTAGTCTCCATTATGGCTCTATTCTGATAGTGGTAGTGGGGTTGTAGATACCTAGCCTCCATTATGGCTCTAATTTGGTAGTGGTAGTGGGGTGGTAGATACCTAGTCTCCATTATGGCTCTAATCTGGTAGTGGGGTGGAAGATACCTACTCTCCATTATGGCTCTAATCTGAAAGTGGTAGTGGGTTGGTAGATACCTAGTCTCTATTATGGCTCTAATCTGGTAGTGGTAGTGGTGTGGTTGATACCTAGTCTCCATTATGGCTCTAATCTGGTAGTGGTAGTGGGGTGGTAGATACCTAGTCTCCATTATGGCTCTAATCTGATAGTGGTAGTGGGGTGGTAGATGCCTAGTGCCCTTATGGCTCTAATCTGATAGTGGTAGTGAGGTGGTAGATGCCTAGTGCCCTTATGGCTCTAATCTGATAATGGTACTGGGGTGATAGATACCTAGTCTCCATTATGGCTCTAATCTGATAGAGGTAGTGGGGTGGTAGATACCTAGTCTCCATTATGGCTCTTATCTGATATTAGTAGTGGTTTTGGTAGATGCCTAGTGCCCTTATGGCTCTAATCTGATAGTGGTAGATGTCTAGTCTCCATTATGGCTCTAATCTGATAGTGGTAGTGGGGTGATAGATACCTAGTCTCCATTATGGCTCTAATCTGATAGTGGAAGTGGGGTGGTAGATACCTAGTTTCCATTATGGCTCTAATCTGATAGTGGTAGTGGGGTGGTAGATGCCTAGTGCCTTTATGGCTCTAATCTGATAGTGGTAGTGGGGTGATAGATGCCTAGTGCCCTTATGGCTCTAATATGATAGTGGTAGTGGGGTGGTAGATATCTAGTCTCCATTATGGCTCTATTCTGATAGTGGTAGTGGGGTTGTAGATACCTAGCCTCCATTATGGCTCTAATTTGGTAGTGGTAGTGGGGTGGTAGATACCTAGTCTCCATTATGGCTCTAATCTGGTAGTGGGGTGGAAGATACCTAGTCTCCATTATGGCTCTAATCTGATAGTGGTAGTGGGGTGGTAGATGCCTAGTGCCCATATGGCTCTAATCTGATAGTGGTAGTGGGGTGGTAGATACCTAGTCTCCATTATGGCTCTAATCTGATAGTGGTAGTGGGGTGGTAGATGCCTAGTGCCTTTATGGCTCTAATCTGATAGTGGTAGTGGGGTGATAGATGCCTAGTGCCCTTATGGCTCTAATCTGATAGTGGTAGTGGGGTGGTAGATATCTAGTCTCCATTATGGCTCTATTCTGATAGTGGTAGTGGGGTTGTAGATACCTAGCCTCCATTATGGCTCTAATTTGGTAGTGGTAGTGGGGTGGTAGATACCTAGTCTCCATTATGGCTCTAATCTGGTAGTGGGGTGGAAGATACCTACTCTCCATTATGGCTCTAATCTGAAAGTGGTAGTGGGTTGGTAGATACCTAGTCTCTATTATGGCTCTAATCTGGTAGTGGTAGTGGTGTGGTTGATACCTAGTCTCCATTATGGCTCTAATCTGGTAGTGGTAGTGGGGTGGTAGATACCTAGTCTCCATTATGGCTCTAATCTGATAGTGGTAGTGGGGTGGTAGATACCTAGTCTCCATTATGGCTCTAATATTGATAGTGGTAGTGGGGTGGTAGATGCCTAGTGCCTTTATGGCTCTAATCTGATAGTGGTAGTGGGGTGGTAGATGCCTAGTGCCCTTATGGCTCTAATCTGATTGTGGTAGTGGGGTGGTAGATACCTAGTCTCCATTATAGCTCTAATCTGATAGTGATAGTGGGGTGGTAGATGCCTAGTGCCCTTATGGCTCTAATCTGATTGTGGTAGTGGGGTGGTAGATACCTAGTCTCCATTATGGCTCTAATCTGATAGTGGTAGTGGGGTGGTAGATGCCTAGTGCCTTTATGGCTCTAATCTGATAGTGGTAGTGGGGTGGTAGATGCCTAGTGCCCTTATGGCTCTAATCTGATAGAGGTAGTGGGGTGGTAGATACCTAGTCTCCATTATGGCTCTAATCTAATAGTGGTAGTGGGGTGGTAGATACCTAGTCTCCATTATGGCTCTAATCTGAAAGTGGTAGTGGGGTTGTAGATACCTAGTTTCCATTATGGCTCTAATCTGGTAGTGGTAGTGGGGTGGTAGATACCTAGTCTCCATTATAGCTCTAATCTGATAGTGGTAGTGGGGTGGTAGATACCTAGTCTCCATTATGGCTCTAATCTGATAGTGGTAGATGTCTAGACTCCATTATGGCTCTAATCTGATAGTGGTAGTGGGGTGATAGATACCTAGTCTCCATTATGGCTCTAATCTGATAGTGGAAGTGGGGTGGTAGATGCCTAGTGCCTTTATGGCTCTAATCTGATAGTGGTAGTGGGGTGGAAGATAACTAGTCTCCATTATGGCTCTAATCTGATAGTGGTAGTGGGGTGGTAGATACCTAGTCTCCAATATGGCTCTAATCTGATAGTGGTAGTGGGGTGGTAGATACCTAGTCTCCATTATGGCTCTAATCTGAAAGTGGTAGTGGGGTTGTAGATACCTAGTTTCCATTATGGCTCTAATCTGGTAGTGGTAGTGGGGTGGTAGATACCTAGTCTCCATTATAGCTCTAATCTGATAGTGGTAGTGGGGTGGTAGATACCTAGTCTCCATTATGGCTCTAATCTGATAGTGGTAGTGGGTTGGTAGATGCCTAGTGCCTTTATGGCTCTAATCTGATAGTGGTAGTGGGGTGGTAGATGCCTAGTGCACTTATGGCTCTAATCTGATAGTGGTAGTGGGGTGATAGATGCCTATTGCCCTTATGGCTCTAATCTGATAGTGGTAGTGGGGTGGTAGATACCTAGTCTCCATTATGGCTCTAATCTGATAGTGGTAGTGGGGTGTTAGATACCTAGTCTCCATTATGGCTCTAATTTGGTAGTGGTAGTGGGGTGGTAGATACATAGTCTCCATTATGGCTCTAATCTGGTAGTGGTAGTGGAAGATACCTAGTCTCCATTATGTCTCTAATCTGATAGTGGTAGTGGGTTGGTAGATACCTAGTCTCTATTATGGCTCTAATCTGGTAGTGGTAGTGGGGTGGTAGATACCTAGTCTCCATTATGGCTCTAATCTGATAGTGGTAGTGGGGTGGTAGATGTCTAGTGCCTTTATGGCTCTAATCTGATAGTGGTGGTAGATGCCTAGTGCCCTTATGGCTCTAATCTGATAGTGGTAGTGGGGTGGTAGATACCTAATCTCCATTATGGCTCTAATCTGATAGTGGTAGTGTGGTGGTAGATACCTAGTCTCCACTATGGCTCTAATCTGATAGTTGTAGTGGAGTGGAAGTTACCTACTCTCCATTATGGCTCTAATCTGATAGTGGTAGTGGGGTGATAGATGCCTAGTGCCCTTATGGCTCTAATCTGATAGTAGTAGTGGGGTGGTAGATACCTAGTCTCCATTATGGCTCTAATCTGATAGTGAAAGTGGGGTGGTAGATGCCTAGTGCCTTTATGGCTCTAATCTGATAGTGGTAGTGGGGTGGTAGATACCTAGTCTCCACTATGGCTCTAATCTGATAGTTGTAGTGGGGTGGAAGATACCTACTCTCCATTATGGCTCTAATCTGATAGTGGTAGTGGGGTGATAGATGCCTAGTGCCCTTATGGCTCTAATCTGATAGTAGTAGTGGGGTGGTAGATACCTAGTCTCCATTATGGCTCTAATCTGATAGTGATAGTGGGGTGGTAGATGCCTAGTGCCATTTTGGCTCTAATCTGATAGTGGTAGTGGGGTGGTAGATACCTAGTCTCCATTATGTCTCTAATCTGATAGTGGTAGTGGGGTGGTAGATGCCTAGTGCCTTTATGGCTCTAATCTGATAGTGGTAGTGGGGTGGTAGATGCCTAGTGCCCTTATGGCTCTAATCTGATAGAGGTAGTGGGGTGGTAGATACCTAGTCTCCATTATGGCTCTAATCTGATAGAGGTAGTGGGGTGGTAGATACCTAGTCTCCATTATGGCTCTAATCTAATAGTGGAACTGGGGTATCAGATGTCTAGTCTCCCTTGTGGCTCTAATCTGATAGTGGTAGTGGGGTGGTAGATACCTAGTCTCCATTATGGCTCTAATCTGATAGAGGTAGAGGTGTGGTAGATACCTAGTCTCCATTATGGCTCTAATTTGGTAGTGGTAGTGGGGTGGTAGATACCTAGTCTCCATTATGGTTCTAATCTGATAGTGGTAGTGGGGTGGGAGATACCTAGTCTCCATTATGGCTCTAATCTGATAGAGGTAGTGGGGTGGTAGATACCTAGTCTCCATTATGGCTATAATCTATTAGTGGTAGTGGAGTGGTAGATGCCTAGAGCCCGTATGGCTCTAATCTGATAGTGGTAGTGGGGAGGTAGATACCTAGTCTCCATTATGGCTCTAATCTGATAGTGATAGTGGGGTGGTAGATGCCTAGTGCCCTTTTGGCTCTAATATGATAGTGGTAGTGGGGTGGTAGATACCTAGTCTCCATTATGGCTCTAATCTGATAGTGGTAGTGGGGTGGTAGATGCCTAGTGCCTTTATGGCTCTAATCTGATAGTGGTAGTGGGGTGGTAGATGCCTAGTGCCCTTATGGCTCTAATCTGACAGAGGTAGTGGGGTGGTAGATACCTAGTCTCCATTATGGCTCTAATCTGATAGAGGTAGTGGGGTGGTAGATGTCTTGTCTCCATTATGGCTCTAATCTAATAGTGGTAGTGGGGTATCAGATGTCTAGTCTCCCTTGTGGCTCTAATCTGATAGTGGTAGTGGGGTGGTAGATACCTAGTCTCCATTATGGCTCTAATCTGACAGTGGTAGTGGGGTGGGAGATACCTAGTCTCCATTATGGTTCTAATCTGACAGTGGTAGTGGGGTGGGAGATACCTAGTCTCCATTATGGCTCTAATCTGAAAGTGGTAGTGGGGTTGTAGATACCTAGTTTCCATTATGGCTCTAATCTGGTAGTGGTAGTGGGGTGGTAGATACCTAGTCTCCATTATAGCTCTAATCTGATAGTGGTAGTGGGGTGGTAGATACCTAGTCTCCATTATGGCTCTAATCTGATAGTGGTAGTGGGGTGGTAGATGCCTAGTGCCTTTATGGCTCTAATCTGATAGTGGTAGTGGGGTGGTAGATGCCTAGTGCACTTATGGCTCTAATCTGATAGTGGTAGTGGGGTGATAGATGCCTATTGCCCTTATGGCTCTAATCTGATAGTGGTAGTGGGGTGGTAGATACCTAGTCTCCATTATGGCTCTAATCTGATAGTGGTAGTGGGGTGTTAGATACCTAGTCTCCATTATGGCTCTAATTTGGTAGTGGTAGTGGGGTGGTAGATACATAGTCTCCATTATGGCTCTAATCTGGTAGTGGTAGTGGAAGATACCTAGTCTCCATTATGTCTCTAATCTGATAGTGGTAGTGGGTTGGTAGATACCTAGTCTCTATTATGGCTCTAATCTGATAGTGGTAGTGGGGTGGTAGATGCCTAGTGCCTTTATGGCTCTAATCTGATAGTGGTAGTGGGGTGGTAGATGCCTAGTGCACTTATGGCTCTAATCTGATAGTGGTAGTGGGGTGATAGATGCCTATTGCCCTTATGGCTCTAATCTGATAGTGGTAGTGGGGTGGTAGATACCTAGTCTCCATTATGGCTCTAATCTGATAGTGGTAGTGGGGTGTTAGATACCTAGTCTCCATTATGGCTCTAATTTGGTAGTGGTAGTGGGGTGGTAGATACATAGTCTCCATTATGGCTCTAATCTGGTAGTGGTAGTGGAAGATACCTAGTCTCCATTATGGCTCTAATCTGATTGTGGTAGTGGGGTGGTAGATACCTAGTCTCCATTATGGCTCTAATCTGATAGTGGTAGTGGGGTGGTAGATGCCTAGTGCCTTTATGGCTCTAATCTGATAGTGGTAGTGGGGTGGTAGATGCCTAGTGCCCTTATGGCTCTAATCTGATAGAGGTAGTGGGGTGGTAGATACCTAGTCTCCATTATGGCTCTAATCTAATAGTGGTAGTGGGGTGGTAGATGCCTAGTGCCTTTATGGCTCTAATCTGATAGCGGTAGTGGGGTGGTAGATGCCTAGTGCCCTTATGGCTCTTATCTGATATTGGTAGTGGTTTTGGTAGATGCCTAGTGCCCTTATGGCTCTAATCTGATAGTGGTAGATGTCTAGACTCCATTATGGCTCTAATCTGATAGTGGTAGTGGGGTGATAGATACCTAGTCTCCATTATGGCTCTAATCTGATAGTGGAAGTGGGGTGGTAGATGCCTAGTGCCTTTATGGCTCTAATCTGATAGTGGTAGTGGGGTGGTAGATACCTAGTCTCCAATATGGCTCTAATCTGATAGTGGTAGTGGGGTGGTAGATACCTAGTCTCCATTATGGCTCTAATCTGAAAGTGGTAGTGGGGTTGTAGATACCTAGTTTCCATTATGGCTCTAATCTGGTAGTGGTAGTGGGGTGGTAGATACCTAGTCTCCATTATAGCTCTAATCTGATAGTGGTAGTGGGGTGGTAGATACCTAGTCTCCATTATGGCTCTAATCTGATAGTGGTAGTGGGGTGGTAGATGCCTAGTGCCTTTATGGCTCTAATCTGATAGTGGTAGTGGGGTGGTAGATGCCTAGTGCACTTATGGCTCTAATCTGATAGTGGTAGTGGGGTGGTAGATGCCTAGTGCCCATTATGGCTCTAATCTGATAGTGGTAGTGGGGTGGTAGATACCTAGTCTCCATTATGGCTCTAATCTGATAGTGGTAGTGGGGTGTTAGATACCTAGTCTCCATTATGGCTCTAATTTGGTAGTGGTAGTGGGGTGGTAGATACATAGTCTCCATTATGGCTCTAATCTGGTAGTGGTAGTGGAAGATACCTAGTCTCCATTATGTCTCTAATCTGATAGTGGTAGTGGGTTGGTAGATACCTAGTCTCTATTATGGCTCTAATCTGGTAGTGGTAGTGGGGTGGTAGATACCTAGTCTCCATTATGGCTCTAATCTGATAGTGGTAGTGGGGTGGTAGATGTCTAGTGCCTTTATGGCTCTAATCTGATAGTGGTAGTGGGGTGGTAGATGCCTAGTGCCCTTATGGCTCTAATCTGATAGTGGTAGTGGGGTGGTAGATACCTAATCTCCATTATGGCTCTAATCTGATAGTGGTAGTGTGGTGGTAGATACCTAGTCTCCACTATGGCTCTAATCTGATAGTTGTAGTGGAGTGGAAGTTACCTACTCTCCATTATGGCTCTAATCTGATAGTGGTAGTGGGGTGATAGATGCCTAGTGCCCTTATGGCTCTAATCTGATAGTAGTAGTGGGGTGGTAGATACCTAGTCTCCATTATGGCTCTAATCTGATAGTGAAAGTGGGGTGGTAGATGCCTAGTGCCTTTATGGCTCTAATCTGATAGTGGTAGTGGGGTGGTAGATACCTAGTCTCCACTATGGCTCTAATCTGATAGTTGTAGTGGGGTGGAAGATACCTACTCTCCATTATGGCTCTAATCTGATAGTGGTAGTGGGGTGATAGATGCCTAGTGCCCTTATGGCTCTAATCTGATAGTAGTAGTGGGGTGGTAGATACCTAGTCTCCATTATGGCTCTAATCTGATAGTGATAGTGGGGTGGTAGATGCCTAGTGCCATTTTGGCTCTAATCTGATAGTGGTAGTGGGGTGGTAGATACCTAGTCTCCATTATGTCTCTAATCTGATAGTGGTAGTGGGGTGGTAGATGCCTAGTGCCTTTATGGCTCTAATCTGATAGTGGTAGTGGGGTGGTAGATGCCTAGTGCCCTTATGGCTCTAATCTGATAGAGGTAGTGGGGTGGTAGATACCTAGTCTCCATTATGGCTCTAATCTGATAGAGGTAGTGGGGTGGTAGATGTCTAGTCTCCATTATGGCTCTAATCTAATAGTGGAACTGGGGTATCAGATGTCTAGTCTCCCTTGTGGCTCTAATCTGATAGTGGTAGTGGGGTGGTAGATACCTAGTCTCCATTATGGCTCTAATCTGATAGAGGTAGAGTTGTGGTAGATACCTAGTCTCCATTATGGCTCTAATTTGGTAGTGGTAGTGGGGTGGTAGATACCTAGTCTCCATTATGGTTCTAATCTGATAGTGGTAGTGGGGTGGGAGATACCTAGTCTCCATTATGGCTCTAATCTGATAGAGGTAGTGGGGTGGTAGATACCTAGTCTCCATTATGGCTCTAATCTGATAGTGGTAGTGGAGTGGTAGATGCCTAGAGCCCGTATGGCTCTAATCTGATAGTGGTAGTGGGGAGGTAGATACCTAGTCTCCATTATGGCTCTAATCTGATAGTGATAGTGGGGTGGTAGATGCCTAGTGCCCTTTTGGCTCTAATATGATAGTGGTAGTGGGGTGGTAGATACCTAGTCTCCATTATGGCTCTAATCTGATAGTGGTAGTGGGGTGGTAGATGCCTAGTGCCTTTATGGCTTTAATCTGATAGTGGTAGTGGGGTGGTAGATGCCTAGTGCCCTTATGGCTCTAATCTGACAGAGGTAGTGGGGTGGTAGATACCTAGTCTCCATTATGGCTCTAATCTGATAGAGGTAGTGGGGTGGTAGATGTCTTGTCTCCATTATGGCTCTAATCTAATAGTGGTAGTGGGGTATCAGATGTCTAGTCTCCCTTGTGGCTCTAATCTGATAGTGGTAGTGGGGTGGTAGATACCTAGTCTCCATTATGGCTCTAATCTGACAGTGGTAGTGGGGTGGGAGATACCTAGTCTCCATTATGGTTCTAATCTGACAGTGGTAGTGGGGTGGGAGATACCTAGTCTCCATTATGGCTCTAATCTGATAGAGGTAGTGGGGTGGTAGATACCTAGTCTCCATTATGGCTCTAATCTGATAGTGGTAGTGGAGTGGTAGATGCCTAGAGCCCGTATGGCTCTAATCTGATAGTGGTAGTGGGGAGGTAGATACCTAGTCTCCATTATGGCTCTAATCTGATAGTGGTAGTGGGGTGGTAGATATCTAGTCTCCATTATGGCTCTATTCTGATAGTGGTAGTGGGGTTGTAGATACCTAGCCTCCATTATGGCTCTAATTTGGTAGTGGTAGTGGGGTGGTAGATACCTAGTCTCCATTATGGCTCTAATCTGGTAGTGGGGTGGAAGATACCTAGTCTCCATTATGGCTCTAATCTGATAGTGGTAGTGGGGTGGTAGATGCCTAGTGCCCATATGGCTCTAATCTGATAGTGGTAGTGGGGTGGTAGATACCTAGTCTCCATTATGGCTCTAATCTGATAGTGGTAGTGGGGTGGTAGATGCCTAGTGCCTTTATGGCTCTAATCTGATAGTGGTAGTGGGGTGATAGATGCCTAGTGCCCTTATGGCTCTAATATGATAGTGGTAGTGGGGTGGTAGATATCTAGTCTCCATTATGGCTCTATTCTGATAGTGGTAGTGGGGTGGTAGATACCTAGCCTCCATTATGGCTCTAATTTGGTAGTGGTAGTGGGGTGGTAGATACCTAGTCTCCATTATGGCTCTAATCTGGTAGTGGGGTGGAAGATACCTAGTCTCCATTATGGCTCTAATCTGAAAGTGGTAGTGGGTTGGTAGATACCTAGTCTCTATTATGGCTCTAATCTGGTAGTGGTAGTGGTGTGGTTGATACCTAGTCTCCATTATGGCTCTAATCTGGTAGTGGTAGTGGGGTGGTAGATACCTAGTCTCCATTATGGCTCTAATCTGATAGTGGTAGTGGGGTGGTAGATACCTAGTCTCCATTATGGCTCTAATATTGATAGTGGTAGTGGGGTGGTAGATGCCTAGTGCCTTTATGGCTCTAATCTGATAGTGGTAGTGGGGTGGTAGATGCCTAGTGCCCTTATGGCTCTAATCTGATTGTGGTAGTGGGGTGGTAGATACCTAGTCTCCATTATGGCTCTAATCTGATAGTGATAGTGGGGTGGTAGATGCCTAGTGCCCTTATGGCTCTAATCTGATTGTGGTAGTGGGGTGGTAGATACCTAGTCTCCATTATGGCTCTAATCTGATAGTGGTAGTGGGGTGGTAGATGCCTAGTGCCTTTATGGCTCTAATCTGATAGTGGTAGTGGGGTGGTAGATGCCTAGTGCCCTTATGGCTCTAATCTGATAGAGGTAGTGGGGTGGTAGATACCTAGTCTCCATTATGGCTCTAATCTAATAGTGGTAGTGGGGTGGTAGATGCCTAGTGCCTTTATGGCTCTAATCTGATAGCGGTAGTGGGGTGGTAGATGCCTAGTGCCCTTATGGCTCTAATCTGATAGTGGTAGTGGGGTGGTAGATGCCTAGTGCCCTTATGGCTCTAATCTGATAATGGTACTGGGGTGATAGATACCTAGTCTCCATTATAGCTCTAATCTGATAGAGGTAGTGGGGTGGTAGATACCTAGTCTCCATTATGGCTCTAATCTGATAGAGGTAGTGGGGTGGGAGATACCTAGTCTCCATTATGGCTCTTATCTGATATTGGTAGTGGTTTTGGTAGATGCCTAGTGCCCTTATGGCTCTAATCTGATAGTGGTAGATGTCTAGACTCCATTATGGCTCTAATCTGATAGTGGTAGTGGGGTGATAGATACCTAGTCTCCATTATGGCTCTAATCTGATAGTGGAAGTGGGGTGGTAGATGCCTAGTGCCTTTATGGCTCTAATCTGATAGTGGTAGTGGGGTGGAAGATAACTAGTCTCCATTATGGCTCTAATCTGATAGTGGTAGTGGGGTGGTAGATACCTAGTCTCCAATATGGCTCTAATCTGATAGTGGTAGTGGGGTGGTAGATACCTAGTCTCCATTATGGCTCTAATCTGAAAGTGGTAGTGGGGTTGTAGATACCTAGTTTCCATTATGGCTCTAATCTGGTAGTGGTAGTGGGGTGGTAGATACCTAGTCTCCATTATAGCTCTAATCTGATAGTGGTAGTGGGGTGGTAGATACCTAGTCTCCATTATGGCTCTAATCTGATAGTGGTAGTGGGGTGGTAGATGCCTAGTGCCTTTATGGCTCTAATCTGATAGTGGTAGTGGGGTGGTAGATGCCTAGTGCACTTATGGCTCTAATCTGATAGTGGTAGTGGGGTGATAGATGCCTATTGCCATTATGGCTCTAATCTGATAGTGGTAGTGGGGTGGTAGATACCTAGTCTCCATTATGGCTCTAATCTGATAGTGGTAGTGGGGTGGTAGATACCTAGTCTCCATTATGGCTCTAATATTGATAGTGGTAGTGGGGTGGTAGATGCCTAGTGCCTTTATGGCTCTAATCTGATAGTGGTAGTGGGGTGGTAGATGCCTAGTGCCCTTATGGCTCTAATCTGATTGTGGTAGTGGGGTGGTAGATACCTAGTCTCCATTATGGCTCTAATCTGATAGTGATAGTGGGGTGGTAGATGCCTAGTGCCCTTATGGCTCTAATCTGATTGTGGTAGTGGGGTGGTAGATACCTAGTCTCCATTATGGCTCTAATCTGATAGTGGTAGTGGGGTGGTAGATACCTAGTGCCTTTATGGCTCTAATCTGATAGTGGTAGTGGGGTGGTAGATGCCTAGTGCCCTTATGGCTCTAATCTGATAGAGGTAGTGGGGTGGTAGATACCTAGTCTCCATTATGGCTCTAATCTAATAGTGGTAGTGGGGTGGTAGATGCCTAGTGCCTTTATGGCTCTAATCTGATAGCGGTAGTGGGGTGGTAGATGCCTAGTGCCCTTATGGCTCTAATCTGATAGTGGTAGTGGGGTGGTAGATGCCTAGTGCCCTTATGGCTCTAATCTGATTATGGTACTGGGGTGATAGATACCTAGTCTCCATTATAGCTCTAATCTGATAGAGGTAATGGGGTGGTAGATACCTAGTCTCCATTATGGCTCTAATCTGATATTGGTAGTGGTTTTGGTAGATGCCTAGTGCCCTTATGGCTCTAATCTGATAGTGGTAGATGTCTAGACTCCATTATGGCTCTAATCTGATAGTGGTAGTGGGGTGATAGATACCTAGTCTCCATTATGGCTCTAATCTGATAGTGGAAGTGGGGTGGTAGATGCCTAGTGCCTTTATGGCTCTAATCTGATAGTGGTAGTGGGGTGGAAGATAACTAGTGCACTTATGGCTCTAATCTGATAGTGGTAGTGGGGTGATAGATGCCTATTGCCCTTATGGCTCTAATCTGATAGTGGTAGTGGGGTGGTAGATACCTAGTCTCCATTATGGCTCTAATCTGATAGTGGTAGTGGGGTGGTAGATACCTAGTCTCCATTATGGCTCTAATATTGATAGTGGTAGTGGGGTGGTAGATGCCTAGTGCCTTTATGGCTCTAATCTGATAGTGGTAGTGGGGTGGTAGATGCCTAGTGCCCTTATGGCTCTAATCTGATTGTGGTAGTGGGGTGGTAGATACCTAGTCTCCATTATGGCTCTAATCTGATAGTGATAGTGGGGTGGTAGATGCCTAGTGCCCTTATGGCTCTAATCTGATTGTGGTAGTGGGGTGGTAGATACCTAGTCTCCATTATGGCTCTAATCTGATAGTGGTAGTGGGGTGGTAGATGCCTAGTGCCTTTATGGCTCTAATCTGATAGTGGTAGTGGGGTGGTAGATGCCTAGTGCCCTTATGGCTCTAATCTGATAGAGGTAGTGGGGTGGTAGATACCTAGTCTCCTAATAGTATAGTGGGGTGGTAGATGCCTAGTGCCTTTATGGCTCTAATCTGATAGCGGTAGTGGGGTGGTAGATGCCTAGTGCCCTTATGGCTCTAATCTGATAGTGGTAGTGGGGTGGTAGATGCCTAGTGCCCTTATGGCTCTAATCTGATTATGGTACTGGGGTGATAGATACCTAGTCTCCATTATAGCTCTAATCTGATAGAGGTAATGGGGTGGTAGATACCTAGTCTCCATTATGGCTCTAATCTGATATTGGTAGTGGTTTTGGTAGATGCCTAGTGCCCTTATGGCTCTAATCTGATAGTGGTAGATGTCTAGACTCCATTATGGCTCTAATCTGATAGTGGTAGTGGGGTGATAGATACCTAGTCTCCATTATGGCTCTAATCTGATAGTGGAAGTGGGGTGGTAGATGCCTAGTGCCTTTATGGCTCTAATCTGATAGTGGTAGTGGGGTGGAAGATAACTAGTCTCCATTATGGCTCTAATCTGATAGTGGTAGTGGGGTGGTAGATACCTAGTCTCCAATATGGCTCTAATCTGATAGTGGTAGTGGGGTGGTAGATACCTAGTCTCCATTATGGCTCTAATCTGAAAGTGGTAGTGGGGTTGTAGATACCTAGTTTCCATTATGGCTCTAATCTGGTAGTGGTAGTGGGGTGGTAGATACCTAGTCTCCATTATAGCTCTAATCTGATAGTGGTAGTGGGGTGGTAGATAACTAGTCTCCTTTATGGCTCTAATCTGATAGTGGTAGTGGGTTGGTAGATGCCTAGTGCCTTTATGGCTCTAATCTGATAGTGGTAGTGGGGTGGTAGATGCCTAGTGCACTTATGGCTCTAATCTGATAGTGGTAGTGGGGTGATAGATGCCTATTGCCCTTATGGCTCTAATCTGATAGTGGTAGTGGGGTGGTAGATGCCTAGTGCCCTTATGGCTCTAATCTGATTATGGTACTGGGGTGATAGATACCTAGTCTCCATTATAGCTCTAATCTGATAGAGGTAGTGGGGTGGTAGATACCTAGTCTCCATTATGGCTCTAATCTGATAGACGTAGTGGGGTGGGAGATACCTAGTCTCCATTATGGCTCTTATCTGATATTGGTAGTGGTTTTGGTAGATGCCTAGTGCCCTTATGGCTCTAATCTGATAGTGGTAGATGTCTAGACTCCATTATGGCTCTAATCTGATAGTGGTAGTGGGGTGATAGATACCTAGTCTCCATTATGGCTCTAATCTGATAGTGGAAGTGGGGTGGTAGATGCCTAGTGCCTTTATGGCTCTAATCTGATAGTGGTAGTGGGGTGGAAGATAACTAGTCTCCATTATGGCTCTAATCTGATAGTGGTAGTGGGGTGGTAGATACCTAGTCTCCAATATGGCTCTAATCTGATAGTGGTAGTGGGGTGGTAGATACCTAGTCTCCATTATGGCTCTAATCTGAAAGTGGTAGTGGGGTTGTAGATACCTAGTTTCCATTATGGCTCTAATCTGGTAGTGGTAGTGGGGTGGTAGATACCTAGTCTCCATTATAGCTCTAATCTGATAGTGGTAGTGGGGTGGTAGATAACTAGTCTCCATTATGGCTCTAATCTGATAGTGGTAGTGGGTTGGTAGATGCCTAGTGCCTTTATGGCTCTAATCTGATAGTGGTAGTGGGGTGGTAGATGCCTAGTGCACTTATGGCTCTAATCTGATAGTGGTAGTGGGGTGATAGATGCCTATTGCCCTTATGGCTCTAATCTGATAGTGGTAGTGGGGTGGTAGATACCTAGTCTCCATTATGGCTCTAATCTGATAGTGGTAGTGGGGTGGTAGATACCTAGTCTCCATTATGGCTCTAATCTGATAGTGGTAGTGGGGTGGTAGATACCTAGTCTCCATTATGGCTCTAATCTGCTAGTGGTAGTGGAAGATACCTAGTCTCCATTATGTCTCTAATCTGATAGTGGTAGTGGGTTGGTAGATACCTAGTCTCTATTATGGCTCTAATCTGGTAGTGGTAGTGGGGTGGTAGATACCTAGTCTCCATTATGGCTCTAATCTGATAGTGGTAGTGGGGTGGTAGATGTCTAGTGCCTTTATGGCTCTAATCTGATAGTGGTAGTGGGGTGGTAGATGCCTAGTGCCCTTATGGCTCTAATCTGATAGTGGTAGTGGGGTGGTAGATACCTAATCTCCATTATGGCTCTAATCTGATAGTGGTAGTGGGGTGGTAGATACCTAGTCTCCAATATGGCTCTAATCTGATAGTGGTAGTGGGGTGGTAGATACCTAGTCTCCATTATGGCTCTAATCTGAAAGTGGTAGTGGGGTTGTAGATACCTAGTTTCCATTATGGCTCTAATCTGGTAGTGGTAGTGGGGTGGTAGATACCTAGTCTCCATTATAGCTCTAATCTGATAGTGGTAGTGGGGTGGTAGATAACTAGTCTCCTTTATGGCTCTAATCTGATAGTGGTAGTGGGTTGGTAGATGCCTAGTGCCTTTATGGCTCTAATCTGATAGTGGTAGTGGGGTGGTAGATGCCTAGTGCACTTATGGCTCTAATCTGATAGTGGTAGTGGGGTGGTAGATGCCTATTGCCCTTATGGCTCTAATCTGATAGTGGTAGTGGGGTGGTAGATGCCTAGTGCCCTTATGGCTCTAATCTGATTATGGTACTGGGGTGATAGATACCTAGTCTCCATTATAGCTCTAATCTGATAGAGGTAGTGGGGTGGTAGATACCTAGTCTCCATTATGGCTCTAATCTGATAGACGTAGTGGGGTGGGAGATACCTAGTCTCCATTATGGCTCTTATCTGATATTGGTAGTGGTTTTGGTAGATGCCTAGTGCCCTTATGGCTCTAATCTGATAGTGGTAGATGTCTAGACTCCATTATGGCTCTAATCTGATAGTGGTAGTGGGGTGATAGATACCTAGTCTCCATTATGGCTCTAATCTGATAGTGGAAGTGGGGTGGTAGATGCCTAGTGCCTTTATGGCTCTAATCTGATAGTGGTAGTGGGGTGGAAGATAACTAGTCTCCATTATGGCTCTAATCTGATAGTGGTAGTGGGGTGGTAGATACCTAGTCTCCAATATGGCTCTAATCTGATAGTGGTAGTGGGGTGGTAGATACCTAGTCTCCATTATGGCTCTAATCTGAAAGTGGTAGTGGGGTTGTAGATACCTAGTTTCCATTATGGCTCTAATCTGGTAGTGGTAGTGGGGTGGTAGATACCTAGTCTCCATTATAGCTCTAATCTGATAGTGGTAGTGGGGTGGTAGATAACTAGTCTCCATTATGGCTCTAATCTGATAGTGGTAGTGGGTTGGTAGATGCCTAGTGCCTTTATGGCTCTAATCTGATAGTGGTAGTGGGGTGGTAGATGCCTAGTGCACTTATGGCTCTAATCTGATAGTGGTAGTGGGGTGATAGATGCCTATTGCCCTTATGGCTCTAATCTGATAGTGGTAGTGGGGTGGTAGATACCTAGTCTCCATTATGGCTCTAATCTGATAGTGGTAGCGGGGTGTTAGATACCTAGTCTCCATTATGGCTCTAATCTGATAGTGGTAGTGGGGTGGTAGATACCTAGTCTCCATTATGGCTCTAATCTGCTAGTGGTAGTGGAAGATACCTAGTCTCCATTATGTCTCTAATCTGATAGTGGTAGTGGGTTGGTAGATACCTAGTCTCTATTATGGCTCTAATCTGGTAGTGGTAGTGGGGTGGTAGATACCTAGTCTCCATTATGGCTCTAATCTGATAGTGGTAGTGGGGTGGTAGATGTCTAGTGCCTTTATGGCTCTAATCTGATAGTGGTAGTGGGGTGGTAGATGCCTAGTGCCCTTATGGCTCTAATCTGATAGTGGTAGTGGGGTGGTAGATACCTAATCTCCATTATGGCTCTAATCTGATAGTGGTAGTGGGGTGGTAGATACCTAGTCTCCACTATGGCTCTAATCTGATAGTTGTAGTGGAGTGGAAGTTACCTACTCTCCATTATGGCTCTAATCTGATAGTGGTAGTGGGGTGATAGATGCCTAGTGCCCTTATGGCTCTAATCTGATAGTAGTAGTGGGGTGGTAGATACC
Source organism: Salvelinus alpinus (assembly GCF_045679555.1). NCBI lineage: Eukaryota > Metazoa > Chordata > Actinopteri > Salmoniformes > Salmonidae > Salvelinus > Salvelinus alpinus. Next base: position 100,813,095 of record NC_092091.1, read on the forward strand.
TAGTCTCCATTATGGCTCTAATCTGATAGTGAAAGTGGGGTGGTAGATGCCTAGTGCCTTTATGGCTCTAATCTGATAGTGGTAGTGGGGTGGTAGATACCTAGTCTCCACTATGGCTCTAATCTGATAGTTGTAGTTGGGTGGAAGATACCTACTCTCCATTATGGCTCTAATCTGATAGTGGTAGTGGGGTGATAGATGCCTAGTGCCCTTATGGCTCTAATCTGATAGTAGTAGTGGGGTGGTAGATACCTAGTCTCCATTATGGCTCTAATCTGATAGTGATAGTGGGGTGGTAGATGCCTAGTGCCATTTTGGCTCTAATCTGATAGTGGTAGTGGGGTGGTAGATACCTAGTCTCCATTATGTCTCTAATCTGATAGTGGTAGTGGGGTGGTAGATGCCTAGTGCCCTTATGGCTCTAATCTGATAGAGGTAGTGGGGTGGTAGATACCTAGTCTCCATTATGGCTCTAATCTGATAGAGGTAGTGGGGTGGTAGATGTCTAGTCTCCATTATGGCTCTAATCTAATAGTGGAACTGGGGTATCAGATGTCTAGTCTCCCTTGTGGCTCTAATCTGATAGTGGTAGTGGGGTGGTAGATACCTAGTCTCCATTATGGCTCTAATCTGATAGAGGTAGAGGTGTGGTAGATACCTAGTCTCCATTATGGCTCTAATTTGGTAGTGGTAGTGGGGTGGTAGATACCTAGTCTCCATTATGGTTCTAATCTGATAGTGGTAGTGGGGTGGGAGATACCTAGTCTCCATTATGGCTCTAATCTGATAGAGGTAGTGGGGTGGTAGATACCTAGTCTCAATTATGGCTCTAATCTGATAGTGGTAGTGGAGTGGTAGATGCCTAGAGCCCGTATGGCTCTAATCTGATAGTGGTAGTGGGGAGGTAGATGCCTAGTGCCTTTATGGCTCTAATCTGATAGTGGTAGTGGGGTGGTAGATGCCTAGTGCCCTTATGGCTCTAATCTGACAGAGGTAGTGGGGTGGTAGATACCTAGTCTCCATTATGGCTCTAATCTGATAGAGGTAGTGGGGTGGTAGATGTCTTGTCTCCATTATGGCTCTAATCTAATAGTGGTAGTGGGGTATCAGATGTCTAGTCTCCCTTGTGGCTCTAATCTGATAGTGGTAGTGGGGTGGTAGATACCTAGTCTCCATTATGGCTCTAATCTGACAGTGGTAGTGGGGTGGGAGATACCTAGTCTCCATTATGGTTCTAATCTGACAGTGGTAGTGGGGTGGGAGATACCTAGTCTCCATTATGGCTCTAATCTGATAGAGGTAGTGGGGTGGTAGATACCTAGTCTCCATTATGGCTCTAATCTGATAGTGGTAGTGGAGTGGTAGATGCCTAGAGCCCGTATGGCTCTAATCTGATAGTGGTAGTGGGGAGGTAGATACCTAGTCTCCATTATGGCTCTAATCTGATAGAGGTAGTGGGGTGGTAGATACCTAGTCTCCATTATGGCTCTTATCTGATATTGGTAGTGGTTTTGGTAGATGCCTAGTGCCCTTATGGCTCTAATCTGATAGTGGTAGTGGGGTGGTAGATGCCTAGTGCCCTTATGGCTCTAATCTGATAGTGGTAGTGGGGTGGTAGATGCCTAGTGCCCTTATGGCTCTAATATGATAGCGGTAGTGGGGTGGTAGATATCTAGTCTCCATTATGGCTCTAATCTGATAGTGGTAGTGGGGTGGTAGATACCTAGTCTCCATTATGGCTCTAATCTGATAGTGATAGTGGGGTGGTAGATGCCTAGTCTCCATTATGGTTCTAATCTGATAGTGGTAGTGGGGTGGTAGATGCCTAGTGCCCTTTTGGCTCTAATCTGATAGTGGTAGTGGGGTGGTAGATACCTAGTCTCCATTATGGCTCTAATCTGATAGTGGTAGTGGGGTGGTAGATGCCTAGTGCCTTTATGGCTCTAATCTGATAGTGGTAGTGGGGTGGTAGATGCCTAGTGCCCTTATGGCTCTAATCTGACAGAGGTAGTGGGGTGGTAGATACCTAGTCTCCATTATGGCTCTAATCTGATAGAGGTAGTGGGGTGGTAGATGTCTTGTCTCCATTATGGCTCTAATCTAATAGTGGTATTGGGGTATCAGATGTCTAGTCTACCTTGTGGCTCTAATCTGATAGTGGTAGTGGGGTGGTAGATACCTAGTCTCCATTATGGCTCTAATCTGATAGAGGTAGAGGTGTGGTAGATACCTAGTCTCCATTATGGCTCTAATTTGGTAGTGGTAGCTGGGTGGTAGATACCTAGTCTCCATTATGGTTCTAATCTGACAGTGGTAGTGGGGTGGGAGATACCTAGTCTCCATTATGGCTCTAATCTGATAGAGGTAGTGGGGTGGTAGATACCTAGTCTCCATTATCGCTCTAATCTGATAGTGGTAGTGGAGTGGTAGATGCCTAGAGCCCGTATGGCTCTAATCTGATAGTGGTAGTGGGGAGGTAGATACCTAGTCTCCATTATGGCTCTAATCTGATAGAGATAGTGGGGTGGTAGATACCTAGTCTCCATTATGGCTCTAATCTGATAGAGGTAGTGGGGTGGGAGATACCTAGTCTCCATTATGGCTCTTATCTGATATTGGTAGTGGTTTTGGTAGATGCCTAGTGCCCTTATGGCTCTAATCTGATAGTGGTAGTGGGGTGGTAGATGCCTAGTGCCCTTATGGCTCTAATCTGATAGTGGTAGTGGGGTGGTAGATGCCTAGTGCCCTTATGGCTCTAATATGATAGCGGTAGTGGGGTGGTAGATATCTAGTCTCCATTATGGCTCTAATCTGATAGTGGTAGTGGGGTGGTAGATACCTAGTCTCCATTATGGCTCTAATCTGATAGTGGTAGTGGGGTGGTAGATGCCTAGTGCCCTTATGGCTCTAATATGATAGCGGTAGTGGGGTGGTAGATATCTAGTCTCCATTATGGCTCTAATCTGATAGTGGTAGTGGGGTGGTAGATACCTAGTCTCCATTATGGCTCTAATCTGATAGTGGTAGTGGGGTGGTAGATGCCTAGTCTCCATTATGGTTCTAATCTGATAGTGGTAGTGGGGTGGTAGATGCCTAGTGCCCTTTTGGCTCTAATCTGATAGTGGTAGTGGGGTGGTAGATACCTAGTCTCCATTATGGCTCTAATCTGATAGTGGTAGTGGGGTGGTAGATGCCTAGTGCCTTTATGGCTCTAATCTGATAGTGGTAGTGGGGTGGTAGATGCCTAGTGCCCTTATGGCTCTAATCTGACAGAGGTAGTGGGGTGGTAGATACCTAGTCTCCATTATGGCTCTAATCTGATAGAGGTAGTGGGGTGGTAGATGTCTTGTCTCCATTATGGCTCTAATCTAATAGTGGTATTGGGGTATCAGATGTCTAGTCTCCCTTGTGGCTCTAATCTGATAGTGGTAGTGGGGTGGTAGATACCTAGTCTCCATTATGGCTCTAATCTGATAGAGGTAGAGGTGTGGTAGATACCTAGTCTCCATTATGGCTCTAATTTGGTAGTGGTAGTGGGGTGGTAGATACCTAGTCTCCATTATGGTTCTAATCTGATAGTGGTAGTGGGGTGGTAGATACCTAGTCTCCATTATGGCTCTAATCTGATAGAGGTAGTGGGGTGGTAGATACCTAGTCTCCATTATCGCTCTAATCTGATAGTGGTAGTGGAGTGGTAGATGCCTAGAGCCCGTATGGCTCTAATCTGATAGGGGTAGTGGGGTGGTAGATACCTAGTCTCCATTATGGCTCTAATCTGATAGAGGTAGTGGGGTGGTAGATACCTAGTCTCCATTATGGCTCTAATCTGATAGAGGTAGTGGGGTGGGAGATACCTAGTCTCCATTATGGCTCTTATCTGATATTGGTAGTGGTTTTGGTAGATGCCTAGTGCCCTTATGGCTCTAATCTGATAGTGGTAGTGGGGTGGTAGATGCCTAGTGCCCTTATGGCTCTAATCTGATAGTGGTAGTGGGGTGGTAGATGCCTGGTGCCCTTATGGCTCTAATATGATAGCGGTAGTGGGGTGGTAGATATCTAGTCTCCATTATGGCTCTAATCTGATAGTGGTAGTGGGGTGGTAGATACCTAGTCTCCATTATGGCTCTAATCTGATAGTGATAGTGGGGTGGTAGATGCCTAGTGCCCTTATGGCTCTAATCTGATAGTGGTAGTGGGGTGGTAGATACCTAGTCTCCATTATGGCTCTAATCTGATAGTGGTAGTGGGGTGGTAGATGCCTAGTGCCTTTATGGCTCTAATCTGATGGTGGTAGTGGGGTGGTAGATGCCTAGTGCCCTTATGGCTCTAATCTGATAATGGTATTGGGGTGATAGATACCTAGTCTCCATTATGGCTCTAATCTGATAGAGGTAGTGGGGTGGTAGATACCTAGTCTCCATTATTGCTCTAATCTGATAGAGGTAGTGGGGTGGGAGATACCTAGTCTCCATTATGGCTCTTATCTGATATTGGTAGTGGTTTTGGTAGATGCCTAGTGCCTTTATGGCTCTAATCTGATAGTGGTAGATGTCTAGTCTCCATTATGGCTCTAATCTGATAGTGGTAGTGGGGTGATAGATACCTAGTCTCCATTACGGCTCTAATCTGATAGTGGAAGTGGGGTGGTAGATACCTAGTTTCCATTAAGGCTCTAATCTGATAATGGTAGTGGGGTGGTAGATGCCTAGTTCCTTTATGGCTCTAATCTGATAGTGGTAGTGGGGTGGTAGATGCCTAGTGCCCATATGGCTCTAATCTGATAGTGGTAGTGGGGTGGTAGATACCTAGTCTCCATTATGGCTCTAATCTGATAGTGGTAGTGGGGTGGTAGATGCCTAGTGCCTTTATGGCTCTAATCTGATAGTGGTAGTGGGGTGATAGATGCCTAGTGCCCTTATGGCTCTAATCTGATAGTGGTAGTGGGGTGGTAGATACCTAGTCTCCATTATGTCTCTAATCCGATAGTGGTAGTGGGGTTCTAGATACCTAGCCTCCATTATGGCTCTAATTTGGTAGTGGTAGTGGGGTGGTAGATACCTAGTCTCCATTATGGCTCTAATCTGGTAGTGGGGTGGAAGATACCTAGTCTCCATTATGGCTCTAATCTGATAGTGGTAGTGGGTTGGTAGAAACCTAGTCTCTATTATGGCTCTAATCTGGTAGTGGTAGTGGTGTGGTTGATACCTAGTCTCCATTATGGCTCTAATCTGGTAGTGGTAGTGGGGTGGTAGATACCTAGTCTCCATTATGCCTCTAATCTGAGTGGTAGTGGGGTGGTAGATACCTAGTCTCCATTATGGCTCTAATATTGATAGTGGTAGTGGGGTGGTAGATACCTAGTCTCCACTATGGCTCTAATCTGATAGTTCTAGTGGGGTGGAAGATACCTAGTCTCCATTATGGCTCTAATCTGATAGTGGTAGTGGGGTGATAGATGCCTAGTGCCCTTATGGCTCTAATCTGATAGTGGTAGTGGGGTGGTAGATACCTAGTCTCCATTATGGCTCTAATCTGATAGTGATAGTGGGGTGGTAGATGCCTAGTGCCCTTATGGCTCTAATCTGATAGTGGTAGTGGGGTGGTAGATACCTAGTCTCCATTATGGCTCTAATCTGATAGTGGTAGTGGGGTGGTAGATGCCTAGTGCCTTTATGGCTCTAATCTGATAGTGGTAGTGGGGTGGTAGATGCCTAGTGCCCTTATGGCTCTAATCTGATAGAGGTAGTGGGGTGGTAGATACCTAGTCTCCATTATGGCTCTAATCTAATAGTGTTAGTGGGGTGGTAGATGCCTAGTGCCTTTATGGCTCTAATCTGATAGTGGTAGTGGGGTGGTAGATGCCTAGTGCCCTTATGGCTCTAATCTGATAGTGGTAGTGGGGTGGTAGATGCCTAGTGCCCTTATGGCTCTAATCTGATAATGGTACTGGGGTGATAGATACCTAGTCTCCATTATGGCTCTAATCTGATAGAGGTAGTGAGGTGGTAGATACCTAGTCTCCATTATGGCTCTAATCTGATAGAGGTGGTGGGGTGGGAGATACCTAGTCTCCATTATGGCTCTTATCTGATATTGGTAGTGGTTTTGGTAGATGCCTAGTGCCCTTATGGCTCTAATCTGATAGTGGTAGATGTCTAGTCTCCATTATGGCTCTAATCTGGTAGTGGTAGTGGGGTGATAGATACCTAGTCTCCATTATGGCTCTAATCTGATAGTGGAAGTGGGGTGGTAGATGCCTAGTGCCTTTATGGCTCTAATCTGATAGTGGTAGTGGGGTGGTAGATGCCTAGTGCCCTTATGGCTCTAATCTGATAGTGGTAGTGGGGTGGTAGATAACTAGTCTCCATTATGGCTCTAATCTGATAGTGGTAGTGGGGTGGTAGATACCTAGTCTCCATTATGGCTCTAATCTGATAGTGGTAGTGGGGTTGTAGATACCTAGTTTCCATTATGGCTCTAATCTGGTAGTGGTAGTGGGGTGGTAGATACCTAGTCTCCATTATAGCTCTAATCTGATAGTGGTAGTGGGGTGGTAGATACCTAGTCTCCATTATGGCTCTAATCTGGTAGTGGTAGTGGAAGATACCTAGTCTCCATTATGGCTCTAATCTGATAGTGGTAGTGGGTTGGTAGATACCTAGTCTCTATTATGGCTCTAATCTGGTAGTGGTAGTGGTGTGGTAGATACCTAGTCTCCATTATGGCTCTAATCTGGTAGTGGTAGTGGGGTGGTAGATACCTAGTCTCCATTATGGCTCTAATCTGATAGTGGTAGTGGGGTGGTAGATACCTAGTCTCCATTATGGCTCTAATCTGATAGTGGTAGTGGGGTGGTAGATGCCTAGTGCCTTTATGGCTCTAGTCTGATAGTGGTAGTGGGGTGGTAGATGCCTAGTGCCCTTATGGCGCTAATCTGATAGTGGTAGTGGGGTGGTAGATGCCTAGTGCCCTTATGGCTCTAATCTGATAATGGTACTGGGGTGATAGATACCTAGTCTCCATTATGGCTCTAATCTGATAGAGGTAGTGGGTTGGTAGATACCTAGTCTCCATTATGGCTCTAATCTGATAGAGGTAGTGGGGTGGTAGATGCCTAGTGCCTTTATGGCTCTAATCTGATAGTGGTAGTGGGGTGGTAGATGCCTAGTGCCCTTATGGCGCTAATCTGATAGTGGTAGTGGGGTGGTAGATGCCTAGTGCCCTTATGGCTCTAATCTGATAATGGTACTGGGGTGATAGATACCTAGTCTCCATTATGGCTCTAATCTGATAGAGGTAGTGGGGTGGTAGATACCTATTCTCCATTATGGCTCTAATCTGATAGAGGTAGTGGGGTGGGAGATACCTAGTCTCCATTATGGCTCTTATCTGATATTGGTAGTGGTTTTGGTAGATGCCTAGTGCCCTTATGGCTCTAATCTGATAGTGGTAGATGTCTAGTCTCCATTATGGCTCTAATCTGATAGTGGTAGTGGGGTGATAGATACCTAGTCTCCATTACGGCTCTAATCTGATAGTGGAAGTGGGGTGGTAGATGCCTAGTGCCTTTATGGCTCTAATCTGATAGTGGTAGTGGGGTGATAGATGCCTAGTGCCCTTATGGCTCTAATCTGATAGTGGTAGTGGGGTGGTAGATACCTAGTCTCCATTATGGCTCTAATCTGATAGTGGTAGTGGGGTGGTAGATACCAGGTCTCCATTATGGCTCTAATATTGATAGTGGTAGTGGGGTGGTAGATGCCTAGTGCCTTTATGGCTCTAATCTGATAGTGGTAGCGGGGTGGTAGATACCTAGTCTCCACTATGGCTCTAATCTGATAGTTGTAGTGGGGTGGAAGATACCTAGTCTCCATTATGGCTCTAATCTGATAGTGGTAGTGGGGTGATAGATGCCTAGTGCCCTTATGGCTCTAATCTGATAGTGGTAGTGGGGTGGTAGATACCTAGTCTCCATTATGGCTCTAATCTGATAGTGATAGTGGGGTGGTAGATGGCTAGTGCCCTTATGGCTCTAATATGATAGTGGTAGTGGGGTGGTAGATACCTAGTTTCCATTATGGCTCTAATCTGATAGTGGTAGTGGGGTGGTAGATGCCTAGTGCCTTTATGGCTCTAATCTGATAGTGGTAGTGGGGTGGTAGATGCCTAGTTCCCTTATGGCTCTAATCTGATAGAGGTGGTGGGGTGGTAGATACCTAGTCTCCATTATGGCTCTAATCTAATAGTGGTAGTGGGGTGGTAGATGCCTAGTGCCTTTTTTGGCTCTAATTTGATAGTGGTAGTGGGGTGGTAGATGCCTAGTGCCCTTATGGCTCTAATCTGATAGTGGTAGTGGGGTGGTAGATGCCTAGTGCCCTTATGGCTCTAATCTGATAATGGTACTGGGGTGATAGATACCTAGTCTCCATTATGGCTCTAATCTGATAGAGGTAGTGGGGTGGTAGATACCTAGTCTCCATTATGGCTCTAATCTGATAGAGGTGGTGGGGTGGGAGATACCTAGTCTCCCTTATGGCTCTAATCTGATAGTGGTAGATGTCTAGTCTCCATTATGGCTCTAATCTGGTAGTGGTAGTGGGGTGATAGATACATAGTCTCCATTATGGCTCTAATCTGAAAGTGGAAGTGGGGTGGTAGATGCCTAGTGCCTTTATGGCTCTAATCTGATAGTGGTAGTGGGGTGGTAGATGCCTAGTGCCCTTATGGCTCTAATCTGATAGTGGTAGTGGGGTGGTAGATAACTAGTCTCCATTATGGCTCTAATCTGATAGTGGTAGTGGGGTGGTAGATACCTAGTCTCCATTATGGCTCTAATCTGATAGTGGTAGTGGGGTGGTAGATACCTAGTCTCCATTATGGCTCTAATCTGATAGTGGTAGTGGGGTTGTAGATACCTAGTTTCCATTATGGCTCTAATCTGGTAGTGGTAGTGGGGTGGTAGATACCTAGTCTCCATTATAGCTCTAATCTGATAGTGGTAGTGGGGTGGTAGATACCTAGTCTCCATTATGGCTCTAATCTGATAGTGGTAGTGGGGTGGTAGATACCTAGTCTCCATTATGGCTCTAATCTGATAGTGGTAGTGGGGTGGTAGATGCCTAGTGCCCTTATGGCTCTAATCTGATAGTGGTAGTGGGGTGGTAGATACCTAGTCTCCATTATGGCTCTAATCTGATAGTGGTAGTGGGGTGTTAGATACCTAGTCTCCATTATGGCTCTAATTTGGAAGTGGTAGTGGGGTGGTAGATACCTAGTCTCCATTATGGCTCTAATCTGGTAGTGGTAGTGGAAGATACCTAGTCTCCATTATGGCTCTAATCTGATAGTGTTAGTGGGGTGGTAGATGTCTAGTGCCTTTATGGCTCTAATCTGATAGTGGTAGTGGGGTGGTAGATACCTAGTCTCCATTATGGCTCTAATCTGATAGTGGTAGTGGGGTGGTAGATACCTAGTCTCCACTATGGCTCTAATCTGATAGTTGTAGTGGGGTGGAAGATACCTACTCTCAATTATGGCTCTAATCTGATAGTGGTAGTGGGGTGATAGATGCCTATTGCCCGTATGGCTCTAATCTGATAGTAGTAGTGGGGTGGTAGATACCTAGTCTCCATTATGGCTCTAATCTGATAGTGAAAGTGGGGTGGTAGATGGCTAGTGCCTTTATGGCTCTAATCTGATAGTGGTAGTGGGGTGGTAGATACCTAGTCTCCACTATGGCTCTAATCTGATAGTTGTAGTGGGGTGGAAGATACCTACTCTCCATTATGGCTCTATTCTGATAGTGGTAGTGGGGTGATAGATGCCTAGTGCCCTTATGGCTCTAATCTGATAGTAGTAGTGGGGTGGTAGATACCTAGTCTCCATTATGGTTCTAATCTGATAGTGATAGTGGGGTGGTAGATGCCTAGTGCCCTTTTGGCTCTAATCTGATAGTGGTAGTGGGGTGGTAGATACCTAGTCTCCATTATGTCTCTAATCTGATAGTGGTAGTGGGGTGGTAGATGCCTAGTGCCTTTATGGCTCTAATCTGATAGTGGTAGTGGGGTGGTAGATGCCTAGTGCCCTTATGGCTCTAATCTGATAGAGGTAGAGGAGTGGTAGATACCTAGTCTCCATTATGGCTCTAATCTGATAGAGGTAGTGGGGTGGTAGATGTCTAGTCTCCATTATGGCTCTAATCTAATAGTGGAACTGGGGTATCAGATGTCTAGTATCCCGTGTGGCTCTAATCTGATAGTGGTAGTGGGGTGGTAGATACCTAGTCTCCATTATGGCTATAATCTGATAGAGGTAGAGGTGTGGTAGATACCTAGTCTCCATTATGGCTCTAATTTGGTAGTGGTAGTGGGGTGGTAGATACCTAGTCTCCATTATGGTTCTAATCTGATAGTGGTAGTGGGGTGGGAGATACCTAGTCTCCATTATGGCTCTAATCTGATAGAGGTAGTGGGGTGGTAGATACCTAGTCTCCATTATGGCTCTAATCTGATTGAGGTAGTGGGGTGGTAGATGTCTAGTCTCCATTATGGCTCTAATCTAATAGTGGTAGTGGGGTATCAGATGTCTAGTCTCCCTTGTGGCTCTAATCTGGTAGTGGTAGTGGGGTGGTAGATACCTAGTCTCCATTATGGCTCTAATCTGATAGAGGTAGAGGTGTGGTAGATACCTAGTCTCCATTATGGCTCTAATTTGGTAGTGGTAGTGGGGTGGTAGATACCTAGTCTCCAATATGGTTCTAATCTGACAGTGGTAGTGGGGTGGGAGATACCTAGTCTCCATTATGGCTCTAAACTGATGGAGGTAGTGGGTTGGTAGATACCTAGTCTCCATTATGGCTCTAATCTGATAGTGGTAGTGGAGTGGTAGATGCCTAGAGCCCGTATGGCTCTAATCTGATAGTGGTAGTGGGGAGGTAGATACCTAGTCTCCATTATGGCTCTAATCTGATAGAGGTAGTGGGGTGGTAGATACCTAGTCTCCATTATGGCTCTAATCTGATAGAGGTAGTGGGGTGGGAGATACCTAGTCTCCATTATGGCTCTTATCTGATATTGGTAGTGGTTTTGGTAGATGCCTAGTGCCCTTATGGCTCTAATCTGATAGTGGTAGTGGGGTGGTAGATGCCTAGTGCCCTTATGGCTCTAATATGATAGCGGTAGTGGGGTGGTAGATATCTAGTCTCCATTATGGCTCTAATCTGATAGTGGTAGTGGGGTGGTAGATGCCTAGTGCCTTTATGGCTCTAATCTGATAGTGGTAGTGTGGTGGTAGATACCTAGTCTCCATTATGGCTCTAATCTGATAGTGGTAGTGGGGTGGTTTATGTCTAGTCTCCATTATGGCTCTAATCACATAGTGGTAGTGGGGTGGTAGATACCTAGTCTCCATTATGGCTCTAATCTGATAGAGGTAGAGGGGTGGTAGATACCTAGTCTCCATTATGGCTCTAATCTGATAGAGGTAGTGGGGTGGTAGATACCTAGTCTCCATTATGGCTATAATCTGATAGTGGAGGTGGGGTGGGAGATACCTAGTCTTCATTATGGCTCTAATCTGATAGAGGTAGTGGGGTGGTAGATACCTAGTCTCCATTATGGCTCTAATCTGATAGTGGTAGTGGGGCGGTAGATGTCTAGTGCCCTTATGGCTTTAATCTGATAGTGGTAGATGTCTAGTCTCCATTATGGCTCTAATCTGATAGTGGTAGTGGGGTGATAGATACCTAGTCTCCATTATGGCTCTAATCTAATAGTGGTAGTGGGGTGGTAGATGCCTAGTGCCTTTATGGCTCTAATCTGATAGTGGTAGTGGGGTGGTAGATGCCTAGTGCCCTTATGGCTCTAATCTGATAGTGGTAGTGGGGTGGTAGATACCTAGTCTCCATTATGGCTCTAATCTGATAGTGGTAGTGGGGTGGTAGATACCTAGTCTCCATTATGGCTCTAATCTGATAGTGGTAGTGGGGTGGTAGATACCTAGTCTCCATTATGGCTCTAATCTGATAGTGGTAGTGGGGTGGCAGATACCTACTCTCCATTATGGCTCTAATCTGATAATGGTAGTGGGGTGGTAGATACCTAGTCTCCATTATGGCTCTAATCTGATAGTGGAGGTGGGGTGGGAGATACCTAGTCTCCATTATGGCTCTAATCTGATAGAGGTAGTGGGGTGGTAGATACCTAGTCTCCATTATGGCTCTAATCTGATAGTGGTAGTGGGGTGGTAGATGTCTAGTGCCCTTATGGCTTTAATCTGATAGTGGTAGATGTCTAGTCTCCATTATGGCTCTAATCTGATAGTGGTAGTGGGGTGATAGATACCTAGTCTCCATTATGGCTCTAATCTAATAGTGGTAGTGGGGTGGTAGATTTCTAGTGCCTTTATGGCTCTAATCTGATAGTGGTAGTGGGGTGGTAGATGCCTAGTGCCCTTATGGCTCTAATCTGATAGTGGTAGTGGGGTGGTAGATACCTTGTCTCCATTATGGCTCTAATCTGATAGTGGTAGTGGGGTGGTAGATACCTAGTCTCCATTATGGCTCTAATCTGATAGTGGTAGTGGGGTGGTAGATACCTAGTCTCCATTATGGCTCTAATCTGATAGTGGTAGTGGGGTGGCAGATACCTACTCTCCATTATGGCTCTAATCTGATAATGGTAGTGGGGTGGTAGATACCTAGTCTCCATTATGGCTCTAATCTGATAGTGGTAGTGGGGTGGTAGATACCTAGTCTCCATTATGGCTCTAATCTGATAGTGGTAGTGGGGTGGTAGGTGCCTAGTGCCTTTATGGCTCTAATCTGATAGTGGTAGTGGGGTGATAGATGCCTAGTGCCCTTATGGCTCTAATCTGATAGTGGTAGTGGGGTGGTAGATACCTAGTCTCCATTATGGCTCTAATCTGATAGTGGTAGTGGGGTGGGAGATACCTAGTCTCCATTATGGCTCTAATCTGATAGATGTAGTGGGGTGGTAGATACCTAGTCTCCATTATGGCTCTAATCTGATAGTGGTAGTGGGGTGGTAGATGTCTAGTGCCCTTATGGCTCTAATCTGATAGTGTTAGATGTCTAGTTTCCATTATGGCTCTAATCTGATAGTGGTAGTGGGGTGGTAGATACCTAGTCTCCATTATGGCGCTAATCTGATAGTGGTAGTGGGGTGGGAGATACCTATTCTCCATTATGGCTCTAATCTGATAGAGGTAGTGGGGTGGTAGATACATAGTCTCCATTATGGCTCTAATCTGATAGTGGTAGTGGGGTGGTAGATGTCTAGTGCCCATATGGCTTTAATCTGATAGTGGTAGTGGGGTGGTAGATACCTAGTCTCCATTTTGGCTCTATTCTAATATTGGTAGTGGGGTGGTAGATGCCTAGTGCCTTTATGGCTCTAATCTGATAGTGGTAGTGGGGTGGCAGATACCTACTCTCCATTATGGCTCTAATCTGATAATGGTAGTGGGGTGGTAGATACCTAGTCTCCATTATGGCTCTAATCTGATAGTGGTAGTGGGGTGGTAGATACCTAGTCTCCATTATGGCTCTAATCTGATAGTGGTAGTGGGGTGGTAGGTGCCTAGTGCCTTTATGGCTCTAATCTGATAGTGGTAGTGGGGTGATAGATGCCTAGTGCCCTTATGGCTCTAATCTGATAGTGGTAGTGGGGTGGTAGATACCTAGTCTCCATTATGGCTCTAATCTGATAGTGGTAGTGGGGTGGGAGATACCTAGTCTCCATTATGGCTCTAATCTGATAGATGTAGTGGGGTGGTAGATACCTAGTCTCCATTATGGCTCTAATCTGATAGTGGTAGTGGGGTGGTAGATGTCTAGTGCCCTTATGGCTCTAATCTGATAGTGTTAGATGTCTAGTTTCCATTATGGCTCTAATCTGATAGTGGTAGTGGGGTGGTAGATACCTAGTCTCCATTATGGCGCTAATCTGATAGTGGTAGTGGGGTGGGAGATACCTATTCTCCATTATGGCTCTAATCTGATAGAGGTATTGGGGTGGTAGATACATAGTCTCCATTATGGCTCTAATCTGATAGTGGTAGTGGGGTGGTAGATGTCTAGTGCCCATATGGCTTTAATCTGATAGTGGTAGTGGGGTGGTAGATACCTAGTCTCCATTTTGGCTCTATTCTAATATTGGTAGTGGGGTGGTAGATGCCTAGTGCCTTTATGGCTCTAATCTGATAGTGGTAGTGGGGTGATAGATACCTAGTCTCCATTTTGGCTCTATTCTAATATTGGTAGTGGGGTGGTAGATGCCTAGTGCCTTTATGGCTCTAATCTGATAGTGGTAGTGGGGTGGTAGATGCCTAGTGCCCTTATGGCTCTAATCTGATAGTGGTAGTGGGGTGGTAGATACCTAGTCTCCATTATGGCTCTAATCTGATAGTGGTAGTGGGGTGGTAGATACCTAGTCTCCATTGTGGCTCTAATCTGATAGTGGTAGTGGGGTGGTAGATACCTAGTCTCCATTATAGCTCTAATCTGATAGTGGTAGTGGGGTGGAAGATACCTAGTCTCCACTATGGCTCTAATCTGATAGTGGTAGTGGGGTGGTAGATGTCTAGTGCCCTTATGGCTCTAATCTGATAGTGTTAGATGTCTAGTTTCCATTATGGCTCTAATCTGATAGTGGTAGTTGGGTGGAAGATACCTACTCTCCATTATGGCTCTAATCTGATAGAGGTAGTGGGGTGGTAGATACCTAGTCTCCATTATGGCTCTAATCTGATAGCGGTAGTGGGATGGTAGATGTCTAGTGCCCTTATGGCTCTAATCTGATAGTGGTAGTGGGGTGATAGATACCTAGTCTCCAATATGGCTCTATTCTAATATTGGTAGTGGGGTGGTAGATGCCTAGTGCCTTTATGGCTCTAATCTGATAGTGGTAGTGGGGTGGTAGATGCCTAGTGCCCTTATGGCTCTAATCTGATAGTGGTAGTGGGGTGGTAGATACCTAGTCTCCATTATGGCTCTAATCTGATAGTGGTAGTGGGGTGGAAGATACCTACTCTCCATTATGGCTCTAATCTGATAGAAGTAGTGGGGTGGTAGATACCTAGTCTCCACTATGGCTCTAATCTGATAGTGGTAGTGGGGTGGTAGATGTCTAGTGCCCTTATGGCTCTAATCTGATAGTGTTAGATGTCTAGTTTCCATTATGGCTCTAATCTGATAGTGGTAGTGGGGTGGAAGATACCTACTCTCCATTATGGCTCTAATCTGATAGAGGTAGTGGGGTGGTAGATACCTAGTCTCCATTATGGCTCTAATCTGATAGTGGTAGTGGGTTGGTAGATGTCTAGTGCCCTTATGGCTCTAATCTGATAGTGTTAGATGTCTAGTTTCCATTATGGCTCTAATCTGATAGTGGTATTGGGGTGGTAGATACCTAGTCTCCATTATGGCTCTAATCTGATAGTGGTAGTGGGGTGGTAGATGTCTAGTCTCCATTATGGCTCTAATCTGATAGTGGTAGTGGGGTGGTAGATACCTAGTTTCCATTATGGCTCTAATCTGGTAGTGGTAGTGGGGTGGTAGATACCTAGTCTCCATTATGGCTCTAATCTGATAGTGGTAGTGGGGTGGTAGATGCCTAGTGCCTTTATGGCTCTAACCTGATAGTGGTAGTGGGGTGGTAGATGCCTAGTGCCCTTATGGCTCTAATCTGATAGTGGTAGTGGGGTGGTAGATACCTAGTCTCCATTTTGGCTCTAATCTGATGGTGGTAGTGGGGTGGTAGATGCCTAGTGCCTTTATGGCTCTAATCTGATAGTGGTAGTGGGGTGGTAGATGCCTAGTGCCCTTATGGCTCTAATCTGATAGTGGTAGTAGGGTGGTAGATACCTAGTCTCCATTATGGCTCTAATCTGATAGTGGTAGTGGGGTGGTAGATGCCTAGTGCCTTTATGGCTCTAATCTGATAGAGGTAGTGGGGTGGTAGATGCCTTGTGCCCTTATGGCTCTAATCTGATAGTGGTAGTGGGGTGGTAGATACCTAGTCTCCATTATGGCTCTAATCTGTAGTGGTAGAGGGGTGGTAGATACCTAGTCTCCATTATGGCTCTAATCTGATAGTGGTAGTGGGGTGGTAGATACCTAGTCTCCATTATGGCTGTAATCTGATAGTGGTAGTGGGGTGGTAGATGCCTAGTGCCTTTATGGCTCTAATCTGATAGTGGTAGTGGGGTGATAGATGCCTAGTGCCCTTATGGCTCTAATCTGATAGTGGTAGTGGGGTGGTAGATACCTAGTCTCCATTATGGTTCTAATCTGATAGTGGTAGTGGGGTGGTAGATACCTAGTCTCCATTATGGCTCTAATCTGATAGTGATAGTGGGGTGGTAGATGCCTAGTGCCCTTATGGCTCTAATCTGATAGTGGTAGTGGGGTGGTAGATACCTAGTCTCCATTATGGCTCTAATCTGATAGTGTTAGTGGGTTGGTAGATACCTAGTTTCCATTATGGCTCTAATCTGGTAGTGGTAGTGGGGTGGTAGATACCTAGTCTCCATTATGGCTCTAATCTGATAGTGGTAGTGGGGTGGTAGATGCCTAGTGCCTTCATGGCTCTAATCGGATAGTGGTAGTGGGGTGGTAGATGCCTAGTGCCCTTATGGCTCTAATATGATAGTGTTAGTGGGGTGGTAGATACCTAGTCTCCATTATGGCTCTAATCTGATAGTGGTAGTGGGGTGGTAGATGCCTAGTGCCGTTATGGCTCTAATCTGATAGTGGTAGTGGGGTGGTAGATACCTAGTCTCCATTATGGCTCTAATCTGATAGTGGTAGTGGGGTGGTAGATACCTAGTCTCCCTTATGGCTCTAATCTGGTAGTAGTAGTGGGGTGGTAGATGCCTAGTGCCCTTATGGCTCTAATCTGATAGTGGTAGTAGGGTTGTAGATACCTAATCTCCATTATGGCTCTAATCTGATAGTGGTAGTGGGGTGGTAGATACCTAGTCTCCATTATGGCTCTAATCTGATAGTGGTAGTGGGGTGGTAGATGCCTAGTGCCTTTATGGATCTAATCTGATAGTGGTAGTGGGGTGGTAGATGCCTAGTGCCCTTATGGCTCTAATCTGATAGTGGTAGTGGGGTGGTAGATACCTAGTCTCCATTATGGCTCTAATCTGATAGTGGTAGTGGGGTGGTAGATGCCTAGTGCCTTTATGGCTCTAATCTGATAGAGGTAGTGGGGTGGTAGATGCCTTGTGCCCTTATGGCTCTAATCTGATAGTGGTAGTGGGGTGGTAGATACCTAGTCTCCATTATGGCTCTAATCTGTAGTGGTAGAGGGGTGGTAGATACCTAGTCTCCATTATGGCTCTAATCTGATAGTGGTAGTGGGGTGGTAGATACCTAGTCTCCATTATGGCTGTAATCTGATAGTGGTAGTGGGGTGGTAGATGCCTAGTGCCTTTATGGCTCTAATCTGATAGTGGTAGTGGGGTGATAGATGCCTAGTGCCCTTATGGCTCTAATCTGATAGTGGTAGTGGGGTGGTAGATACCTAGTCTCCATTATGGTTCTAATCTGATAGTGGTAGTGGGGTGGTAGATACCTAGTCTCCATTATGGCTCTAATCTGATAGTGATAGTGGGGTGGTAGATGCCTAGTGCCCTTATGGCTCTAATCTGATAGTGGTAGTGGGGTGGTAGATACCTAGTCTCCATTATGGCTCTAATCTGATAGTGTTAGTGGGTTGGTAGATACCTAGTTTCCATTATGGCTCTAATCTGGTAGTGGTAGTGGGGTGGTAGATACCTAGTCTCCATTATGGCTCTAATCTGATAGTGGTAGTGGGGTGGTAGATGCCTAGTGCCTTCATGGCTCTAATCGGATAGTGGTAGTGGGGTGGTAGATGCCTAGTGCCCTTATGGCTCTAATATGATAGTGGTAGTGGGGTGGTAGATACCTAGTCTCCATTATGGCTCTAATCTGATAGTGGTAGTGGGGTGGTAGATACCTAGTCTCCCTTATGGCTCTAATCTGGTAGTAGTAGTGGGGTGGTAGATGCCTAGTGCCCTTATGGCTCTAATCTGATAGTGGTAGTAGGGTTGTAGATACCTAATCTCCATTATGGCTCTAATCTGATAGTGGTAGTGGGGTGGTAGATACCTAGTCTCCATTATGGCTCTAATCTGATAGTGGTAGTGGGGTGGTAGATGCCTAGTGCTTTTATGGATCTAATCTGATAGTGGTAGTGGGGTGGTAGATGCCTAGTGCCCTTATGGCTCTAATCTGATAGTGGTAGTGGGGTGGTAGATACCTAGTCTCCATTATGGCTCTAATCTGATAGTGGTAGTGGGGTGGTAGATGCCTAGTGCCTTTATGGCTCTAATCTGATAGTGGTAGCGGGGTGATAGATGCCTAGTGCCCTTATGGCTCTAGTCTGATAGTGGTAGTGGGGTGGTAGATACCTAGTCTCCATTATGGCTCTAATCTGATAGTGGTAGTGGGGTGGTAGATTTCTAGTGCCCTTATGGCTCTAATCTGATAGAGGTAGTGGGGTGGTAGATACCTAGTCTCCATTATGGCTCTAATCTGATAGAGGTAGTGGGGTGGTAGATACCTAGTCTCCATTATGGCTTTAATCTGATATAGGTAGTGGGGTGGTAGATGCCTAGTCTCCATTATGGCTGTAATCTGATAGTGGTAGTGGGGTGGTAGATGCCTAGTGCCTTTATGGCTCTAATCTGATAGTGGTAGTGGGGTGATAGATGCCTAGTGCCCTTATGGCTCTAATCTGATAGTGGTAGTGGGGTGGTAGATACCTAGTCTCCATTATGGCTCTAATCTGATAGTGGTAGTGGGGTGGTAGATACCTAGTCTCCATTATGGCTCTAATCTGATAGTGATAGTGGGGTGGTAGATGCCTAGTGCCCTTATGGCTCTAATCTGATAGTGGTAGTGGGGTGGTAGATACCTAGTCTCCATTATGGCTCTAATCTGATAGTGTTAGTGGGTTGGTAGATACCTAGTTTCCATTATGGCTCTAATCTGGTAGTGGTAGTGGGGTGGTAGATACCTAGTCTCCATTATGGCTCTAATCTGATAGTGGTAGTGGGGTGGTAGATGCCTAGTGCCTTCATGGCTCTAATCGGATAGTGGTAGTGGGGTGGTAGATGCCTAGTGCCCTTATGGCTCTAATATGATAGTGGTAGTGGGGTGGTAGATACCTAGTCTCCATTATGGCTCTAATCTGATAGTGGTAGTGGGGTGGTAGATGCCTAGTGCCCTTATGGCTCTAATGTGATAGTGGTAGTAGGGTTGTAGATACCTAATCTCCATTATGGCTCTAATCTGATAGTGGTAGTGGGGTGGTAGATACCTAGTCTCCATTATGGCTCTAATCTGATAGTGGTAGTGGGGTGGTAGATGCCTAGTGCCTTTATGGATCTAATCTGATAGTGGTAGTGGGGTGGTAGATGCCTAGTGCCCTTATGGCTCTAATCTGATAGTGGTAGTGGGGTGGTAGATACCTAGTCTCCATTATGGCTCTAATCTGATAGTGGTAGTGGGGTGGTAGATGCCTAGTGCCTTTATGGCTCTAATCTGATAGTGGTAGCGGGGTGATAGATGCCTAGTGCCCTTATGGCTCTAGTCTGATAGTGGTAGTTGGGTGGTAGATACCTAGTCTCCATTATGGCTCTAATCTGATAGTGGTAGTGGGGTGGTAGATTTCTAGTGCCCTTATGGCTCTAATCTGATAGAGGTAGTGGGGTGGTAGATACCTAGTCTCCATTATGGCTCTAATCTGATAGAGGTAGTGGGGTGGTAGATACCTAGTCTCCATTATGGCTCTAATCTGATATAGGTAGTGGGGTGGTAGATGCCTAGTCTCCATTATGGCTCTAATTTGGTAGTGGTAGTGGGGTGGTAGATACCTAGTCTCCATGATGGTTCTAATCTGATAGTGGTAGTGGGGTGGGAGATACCTAGTCTCCATTATGGCTCTAATCTGAAACAGGTAGTGGGGTGGTAGATACCTAGTCTCCATTATGGCTCTAATCTGATAGTGGTAGTGGGGTGGTAGATGTCTAGTGCCCTTTTGGCTCTAATCTGATAGTGGTAGATGTCTAGTCTCCATTATGGCTCTAATCTGATAGTGGTAGTGGGGTGGTAGATGCCTAGTGCCCTTATGGCTCTAATCTGATAATGGTAGTGGGGTGATAGATACCTAGTCTCCATTATGGCTCTAATCTGATAGTGGTAGTGGAGTGGTAGATGCCTAGAGCCCGTATGGCTCTAATCTGATAGTGATAGTGGGGTGGTAGATACCTAGTCTCCATTATGGCTCTAATCTGATAGTGGTAGTGGGGTGGTAGATGCCTAATGCCCTTATGGCTCTAATCTGATAATGGTAGTGGGGTGATAGATACCTAGTCTCCATTATGGCTCTAATCTGATAGTGGTAGTGGAGTGGTAGATGCCTAGTGCCCGTATGGCTCTAATCTGATAGTGGCAGTGGGGTGGTAGATGCCTAGTGCCCTTATGGCTCTAATCTGATAGTGGTAGTAGGGTGGTAGATACCTAGTCTCCATTATGGCTCTAATCTGATAGTGGTAGTGGGGTGGTAGATGCCTAGTGCCTTTATGGCTCTAATCTGATAGAGGTAGTGGGGTGGTAGATGCCTTGTGCCCTTATGGCTCTAATCTGATAGTGGTAGTGGGGTGGTAGATACCTAGTCTCCATTATGGCTCTAATCTGTAGTGGTAGAGGGGTGGTAGATACCTAGTCTCCATTATGGCTCTAATCTGATAGTGGTAGTGGGGTGGTAGATACCTAGTCTCCATTATGGCTGTAATCTGAGAGTGGTAGTGGGGTGGTAGATGCCTAGTGCCTTTATGGCTCTAATCTGATAGTGGTAGTGGGGTGATAGATGCCTAGTGCCCTTATGGCTCTAATCTGATAGTGGTAGTGGGGTGGTAGATACCTAGTCTCCATTATGGCTCTAATCTGATAGTGGTAGTGGGGTGGTAGATACCTAGTTTCCATTATGGCTCTAATCTGGTAGTGGTAGTGGGGTGGTAGATACCTAGTCTCCATTATGGCTATCATCTGATAGTGGTAGTGGGGTGGTAGATACCTAGTCTCCATTATGGCTCTAATCTGATAGTGGTAGTGGGGTGGTAGATGCCTAGTGCCTTTATGGCTCTAATCGGATAGTGGTAGTGGGGTGGTAGATGCCTAGTGCCCTTATGGCTATAATATGATAGTGGTAGTGGGGTGGTAGATACCTAGTCTCCATTATGGCTCTAATCTGATAGTGGTAGTGGGGTGGTAGATACCTAGTCTCCATTATGGCTCTAATCTGATAGTGGTAGTGGGGTGGTAGATACCTAGTCTCCATTATGGCTCTAATCTGATAGTGATAGTGGGGTGGTAGATGCCTAGTGCCCTTATGGCTCTAATCTGATAGTGGTAGTTGGGTGGTAGATACCTAGTCTCCATTATGGCTCTAATCTGATAGTGGTAGTGGGGTGGTAGATGCCTAGTGCCTTTATGGATCTAATCTGATAGTGGTAGTGGGGTGGTAGATGCCTAGTGCCCTTATGGCTCTAATCTGATAGTGGTAGTGGGGTGGTAGATACCTAGTCTCCATTATGGCTCTAATCTGATAGTGGTAGTGGGGTGGTAGATGCCTAGTGCCTTTATGGCTCTAATCTGATAGTGGTAGCGGGGTGATAGATGCTTAGTGCCCTTATGGCTCTAGTCTGATAGTGGTAGTGGGGTGGTAGATACCTAGTCTCCATTATGGCTCTAATCTGATAGTGGTAGTGGGGTGGTAGATGCCTAGTCTCCATTATTGCTCTAATCTGATAGTGGTAGTGGGGTGGTAGATGCCAAGTGCCCTTATGGCTCTAATCTGATAGAGGTAGTGGGGTGGTAGATACCTAGTCTCCATTATGGCTCTAATCTGATAGAGGTAGTGGGGTGGTAGATACCTAGTCTCCATTATGGCTCTAATCTGATATAGGTAGTGGGGTGGTAGATGCCTAGTCTCCATTATGGCTCTAATTTGGTAGTGGTAGTGGGGTGGTAGATACCTAGTCTCCATGATGGTTCTAATCTGATAGTGGTAGTGGGGTGGGAGATACCTAGTCTCCACTATGGCTCTAATCTGAAAGAGGTAGTGGGGTGGTAGATACCTAGTCTCCATTATGGCTCTAATCTGATAGTGATAGTGGGGTGGTAGATGCCTAGTGCCCTTATGGCTCTAATCTGATAGAGGTAGTGGGGTGGTAGATACCTAGTCTCCATTATGGCTCTAATCTGATAGAGGTAGTGGGGTGGTAGATACCTAGTCTCCATTATGGCTCTAATCTGATATAGGTAGTGGGGTGGTAGATGCCTAGTCTCCATTATGGCTCTAATTTGGTAGTGGTAGTGGGGTGGTAGATACCTAGTCTCTATGATGGTTCTAATCTGATAGTGGTAGTGGGGTGGGAGATACCTAGTCTCCACTATGGCTCTAATCTGAAAGAGGTAGTGGGGTGGTAGATACCTAGTCTCCATTATGGCTCTAATCTGATAGTGGTAGTGGGGTGGTAGATGCCTAGTGCCCTTATGGCTCTAATCTGATAATGGTAGTGGGGTGATAGATACCTAGTCTCCATTATGGCTCTAATCTGATAGTGGTAGTGGAGTGGTAGATGCCTAGAGCCCGTATGGCTCTAATCTGATAGTGGTAGTGGGGTGGTAGATACCTAGTCTCCATTATGGCTCTAATCTGATAGTGGTAGTGGGGTGGTAGATGCCTAGTGCCTTTATGGCTCTAATCTGATAGTGGTAGTGGGGTGGTAGATGCCTAGTGCCCTTATGGCTCTAATCTGATAGTGGTAGTGGGGTGGTAGATGCCTAGTGCCTTTATGGCTCTAATCTGATAGTGGTAGTGGGGTGGTAGATGCCTAGTGCCCGTATGGCTCTAATCTGATAGTGGTAGTGGGGTGGTAGATACCTAGTCTCCATTATGGCTCTAATCTGATAGTGGTAGTGGGGTGGTAGATGCCTAGTGCCTTTATGGCTCTAATCTGATAGTGGTAGTGGGGTGGTAGATGCCTAGTGCCCTTATGGCTCTAATCTGATAATGGTAGTGGGGTGATAGATACCTAGTCTCCATTATGGCTCTAATCTGATAGTGGTAGTGGAGTGGTAGATGCCTAGAGCCCGTATGGCTCTAATCTGATAGTGGTAGTGGGGTGGTAGATACCTAGTCTCCATTATGGCTCTAATCTGATAGTGGTAGTGGGGTGGTAGATGCCTAGTGCCTTTATGGCTCTAATCTGATAGTGGTAGTGGGGTGGTAGATGCCTAGTGCCCTTATGGCTCTAATCTGATAGTGGTAGTGGGGTGGTAGATGCCTAGTGCCTTTATGGCTCTAATCTGATAGTGGTAGTGGGGTGGTAGATGCCTAGTGCCCTTATGGCTCTAATCTGATAGTGGTAGTGGGGTGGTAGATACCTAGTCTCCATTATGGCTCTAATCGACTAGTGGTAGTGGGGTGGTAGATGCCTAGTGCCTTTATGGCTCTAATCTGATAGTGGTAGTGGGGTGGTAGATGCCTAGTGCCCTTATGGCTCTAATCTGATAGTGGTAGAAGGGTGGTAGATACCTAGTCTCCATTATGGCTCTAATCTGATAGTGGTCGTGGGGTGGTAGATGCCTAGTGCCTTTATGGCTCTAATCTGATAGTGGTAGTGGGGTGATAGATGCCTAGTGCCCTTATTGCTCTAATCTGATAGTGGTAGTGGGGTGGTAGATACCTAGTCTCCATTATGGCTCTAATCTGATAGTGGTAGTGGGGTGGGAGATACATAGTCTCCATTATGGCTCTAATCTGATAGATGTAGTGGGGTGGTAGATACCTAGTCTCCATTATGGCTCTAATTTGATAGTGGTAGTGGGGTGGTAGATGCCTAGTGCCCGTATGGCTCTAATCTGATAATGGTAGTGGGGTGATAGATACCTAGTCTCCATTATGGCTCTAATCTGATAGTGGTAGTGGAGTGGTAGATGCCTAGAGCCCGTATGGCTCTAATCTGATAGTGGTAGTGGGGTGGTAGATACCTAGTCTCCATTATGGCTCTAATCTGATAGTGGTAGTTGGGTGGTAGATGCCTAGTCCCTTTATGGCTCTAATCTGATAGTGGTAGTGGGGTGGTAGATGCCTTGTGCCCTTATGGCTCTAATCTGATAGTGGTAGTGGGGTGGTAGATGCCTAGTGCCTTTATGGCTCTAATCTGATAGTGGTAGTGGGGTGGTAGATGCCTAGTGCCCTTATGGCTCTAATCTGATAGTGGTAGTGGGGTGGTAGATACCTAGTCTCCATTATGGCTCTAATCTGCTAGTGGTAGTGGGGTGGTAGATGCCTAGTGCCTTTATGGCTCTAATCTGAAAGTGGTAGTGGGGTGGTAGATGCCTAGTGCCCTTATGGCTCTAATCTGATAGTGGTAGAAGGGTGGTAGATACCTAGTCTCCATTATGGCTATAATCTGATAGTGGTCGTGGGGTGGTAGATGCCTAGTGCCTTTATGGCTCTAATCTGATAGTGGTAGTGGGGTGATAGATGCCTAGTGCCCTTATTGCTCTAATCTGATAGTGGTAGTGGGGTGGTAGATACCTAGTCTCCATTATGGCTCTAATCTGATAGTGGTAGTGGGGTGGGAGATACCTAGTCTCCATTATGGCTCTAATCTGATAGATGTAGTGGTGTGGTAGATACCTAGTCTCCATTATGGCTCTAATCTGATAGTGGTAGTGGGGTGGTAGATGTCTAGTGCCCTTATGGCTCTAATCTGATAGTGTTAGATGTCTAGTTTCCATTATGGCTCTAATCTGATATTGGTAGTGGGGTGGTAGATACCTAGTCTCCATTATGGCTCTAATCTGATAGTGGTAGTGGGGTGGGAGATACCTAGTCTCCATTATGGCTCTAATCTGATAGAGGTATTGGGGTGGTAGATACCTAGTCTCCATTATGGCTCTAATCTGATAGTGGTAGTGGGGTGGTAGATGTCTAGTGCCCTTATGGCTTTAATCTGATAGTGGTAGATGTCTAGTCTCCATTATGGCTCTAATCTGATAGTGGTAGTGGGGTGATAGATACCTAGTCTCCATTATGGCTCTAATCTAATAGTGGTAGTGGGGTGGTAGATGCCTAGTGCCTTTATGGCTCTAATCTGATAGTGGTAGTGGGGTGGTAGATGCCTAGTGCCCTTATGGCTCTAATCTGATAGTGGTAGTGGGGTGGTAGATACCTAGTCTCCATTATGGCTCTAATCTGATGGTGGTAGTGGGGTGGTAGATGCCTAGTGCCTTTATGGCTCTAATCTGATAGTAGTAGTGGGGTGGTAGATGCCTAGTGCCCTTATGGCTCTAATCTGATAGTGGTAGTAGGATGGTAGATACCTAGTCTCCATTATGGCTCTAATCTGATAGTGGTAGTGGGGTGGTAGATGCCTAGTGCCTTTATGGCTCTAATCTGATAGTGGTAGTGGGGTGATAGATGCCTTGTGCCTTTATGGCTCTAATCTGATAGTGGTAGTGGGGTGGTAGATACCTAGTCTCCATTATGGCTCTAATCTGGTAGTGGTAGAGGGGTGGTAGATACCTAGTCTCCATTATGGCTCTAATCTGATAGTGGTAGTGGGGTGGTAGATACCTAGTCTCCATTATGGCTGTAATCTGATAGTGGTAGTGGGGTGGTAGATGCCTAGTGCCTTTATGGCTCTAATCTGATAGTGGTAGTGGGGTGATAGATGCCTAGTGCCCTTATGGCTCTAATCTGATAGTGGTGGTGGTAGATACCTAGTCTCCATTATGGCTCTAATCTGATAGTGATAATGGGGTGGTAGATGCCTAGTGCCCTTATGGCTCTAATCTGATAGTGGTAGTGGGGTGGTAGATACCTAGTCTCCATTATGGCTCTAATCTGATAGTGGTTGTGGGTAGGTAGATACCTAGTTTCCATTATGGCTCTAATCTGGTAGTGGTAGTGGGGTGGTAGATACCTAGTCTCCATTATGGCTATAATCTGATAGTGGTAGTGGGGTGGTAGATACCTAGTCTCCATTATGGCTCTAATCTGATAGTGGTAGTGGGGTGGTAGATGCCTAGTGCCTTTATGGCTCTAATCTGATAGTGGTAGTGGGGTGGTAGATGCCTAGTACCCTTATGGCTCTAATCTGATAGTGGTAGTGGGGTGGTAGATACCTAGTCTCCATTATGGCTCTAATCTGATAGTGGTAGTGGGGTGGTAGATGCCTAGTGCCTTTATGGCTCTAATCTGATAGTGGTAGCGGGGTGATAGATGCCTAGTGCCCTTATGGCTCTAGTCTGATAGTGGTAGTGGGGTGGTAGATACCTAGTCTCCATTATGGCTCTAATCTGATAGTGGTAGTGGGGTGGTAGATGCCTAGTGCCTTTCTGGCTCTAATCTGATAGTGGTAGTGGGGTGGTAGATGCCTAGTGCCCTTATGGCTCTAATCTGATAGTGGTAGTGGGGTGGTAGATACCTAGTCTCCACTATGGCTCTAATCTGATAGTTGTAGTGGGGTGGTAGATACCTAGTCTCCATTATGGCTCTAATCTGATAGTGATAGTGGGGTGGTAGATGCCTAGTGCCCTTATGGCTCTAATCTGATAGTGGTAGTGGGGTGGTAGATACCTAGTCTCCATTATGGCTCTAATCTGATAGTGGTAGTGGGGTGGTAGATACCTAGTCTCCATTATGGCTCTAATCTGATAGAGGTAGAAGGGTGGTAGATACCTAGTCTCCATTATGGCTCTAAATTGGTAGTGGTAGTGGGGTGGTAGATACCTAGTCTCCATTATGGTTCTAATCTGATAGTGGTAGTGGGGTGGGAGATACCTAGTCTCCATTATGGCACTAATCTGATAGAGGTAGTGGGGTGGTAGATACCTAGTCTCCATTATGGCTCTAATCTGATAGTGGTAGTGGGGTGGTAGATGTCTAGTGCCCTTATGGCTCTAATCTGATAGTGGTAGATGTCTAGTCTCCATTATGGCTCTAATCTGATAGTGGTAGTGGGGTGGTAGATGCCTAGTGCCTTTATGGCTCTAATCTGATAGTGGTAGTGGGGTGGTAGATGCCTAGTGCCCTTATGACTCTAATCTGATAGTGGTAGTGGGGTGGTAGATACCTAGTCTCCATTATGGCTCTAATCTGCTAGTGGTAGTGGGGTGGTAGATGCCTAGTGCCTTTATGGCTCTAATCTGAAAGTGGTAGTGGGGTGGTAGATGCCTAGTGCCCTTATGGCTCTAATCTGATAGTGGTAGTGGGGTGATAGATGCCTAGTGCCCTTATTGCTCTAATCTGATAGTGGTAGTGGGGTGGTAGATACCTAGTCTCCATTATGGCTCTAATCTGATAGTGGTAGTGGGGTGGGAGATACCTAGTCTCCATTATGGCTCTAATCTGATAGATGTAGTGGGGTGGTAGATACCTAGTCTCCATTATGGCTCTAATCTGATAGTGGTAGTGGGGTGGTAGATGTCTAGTGCCCTTATGGCTCTAATCTGATAGTGTTAGATGTCTAGTTTCCATTATGGCTCTAATCTGATATTGGTAGTGGGGTGGTAGATACCTAGTCTCCATTATGGCTCTAATCTGATAGTGGTAGTGGGGTGGGAGATACCTAGTCTCCATTATGGCTCTAATCTGATAGAGGTATTGGGGTGGTAGATACCTAGTCTCCATTATGGCTCTAATCTGATAGTGGTAGTGGGGTGGTAGATGTCTAGTGCCCTTATGGCTTTAATCTGATAGTGGTAGATGTCTAGTCTCCATTATGGCTCTAATCTGATAGTGGTAGTGGGGTGATAGATACCTAGTCTCCATTATGGCTCTAATCTAATAGTGGTAGTGGGGTGGTAGATGCCTAGTGCCTTTATGGCTCTAATCTGATAGTGGTAGTGGGGTGGTAGATGCCTAGTGCCCTTATGGCTCTAATCTGATAGTGGTAGTGGGGTGGTAGATACCTAGTCTCCATTATGGCTCTAATCTGATGGTGGTAGTGGGGTGGTAGATGCCTAGTGCCTTTATGGCTCTAATCTGATAGTAGTAGTGGGGTGGTAGATGCCTAGTGCCCTTATGGCTCTAATCTGATAGTGGTAGTAGGATGGTAGATACCTAGTCTCCATTATGGCTCTAATCTGATAGTGGTAGTGGGGTGGTAGATGCCTAGTGCCTTTATGGCTCTAATCTGATAGTGGTAGTGGGGTGATAGATGCCTTGTGCCTTTATGGCTCTAATCTGATAGTGGTAGTGGGGTGGTAGATACCTAGTCTCCATTATGGCTCTAATCTGGTAGTGGTAGAGGGGTGGTAGATACCTAGTCTCCATTATGGCTCTAATCTGATAGTGGTAGTGGGGTGGTAGATACCTAGTCTCCATTATGGCTGTAATCTGATAGTGGTAGTGGGGTGGTAGATGCCTAGTGCCTTTATGGCTCTAATCTGATAGTGGTAGTGGGGTGATAGATGCCTAGTGCCCTTATGGCTCTAATCTGATAGTGGTGGTGGTAGATACCTAGTCTCCATTATGGCTCTAATCTGATAGTGATAGTGGGGTGGTAGATGCCTAGTGCCCTTATGGCTCTAATCTGATAGTGGTAGTGGGGTGGTAGATACCTAGTCTCCATTATGGCTCTAATCTGATAGTGGTTGTGGGTAGGTAGATACCTAGTTTCCATTATGGCTCTAATCTGGTAGTGGTAGTGGGGTGGTAGATACCTAGTCTCCATTATGGCTATAATCTGATAGTGGTAGTGGGGTGGTAGATACCTAGTCTCCATTATGGCTCTAATCTGATAGTGGTAGTGGGGTGGTAGATGCCTAGTGCCTTTATGGCTCTAATCTCATAGTGGTAGTGGGGTGGTAGATGCCTAGTGCCCTTATGGCTCTAATCTGATAGTGGTAGTGGGGTGGTAGATACCTAGTCTCCATTATGGCTCTAATCTGATAGTGGTAGTGGGGTGGTAGATGCCTAGTGCCTTTATGGCTCTAATCTGATAGTGGTAGCGGGGTGATAGATGCCTAGTGCCCTTATGGCTCTAGTCTGATAGTGGTAGTGGGGTGGTAGATACCTAGTCTCCATTATGGCTCTAATCTGATAGTGGTAGTGGGGTGGTAGATGCCTAGTGCCTTTCTGGCTCTAATCTGATAGTGGTAGTGGGGTGGTAGATGCCAAGTGCCCTTATGGCTCTAATCTGATAGTGGTAGTGGGGTGGTAGATACCTAGTCTCCACTATGGCTCTAATCTGATAGTTGTAGTGGGGTGGTAGATACCTAGTCTCCATTATGGCTCTAATCTGATAGTGATAGTGGGGTGGTAGATGCCTAGTGCCCTTATGGCTCTAATCTGATAGTGGTAGTGGGGTGGTAGATACCTAGTCTCCATTATGGCTCTAATCTGATAGTGGTAGTGGGGTGGTAGATGTCTAGTCTCCATTATGGCTCTAATCTAATAGTGGAAGTGGGGTATCAGATGTCTAGTCTCCCTTGTGGCTCTAATCTGATAGTGGTAGTGGGGTGGTAGATACCTAGTCTCCATTATGGCTCTAATCTGATAGAGGTAGAAGGGTGGTAGATACCTAGTCTCCATTATGGCTCTAAATTGGTAGTGGTAGTGGGGTGGTAGATACCTAGTCTCCATTATGGTTCTAATCTGATAGTGGTAGTGGGGTGGGAGATACCTAGTCTCCATTATGGCACTAATCTGATAGAGGTAGTGGGGTGGTAGATACCTAGTCTCCATTATGGCTCTAATCTGATAGTGGTAGTGGGGTGGTAGATGTCTAGTGCCCTTATGGCTCTAATCTGATAGTGGTAGATGTCTAGTCTCCATTATGGCTCTAATCTGATAGTGGTAGTGGGGTGGTAGATGCCTAGTGCCCTTATGGCTCTAATCTGATAATGGTAGTGGGGTGATAGATACCTAGTCTCCATTATGGCTCTAATCTGATAGTGGTAGTGGGGTGGTAGATACCTAGTCTCCATTATGGCTCTAATCACATAGTGGTAGTGGGGTGGTAGTTACCTAGTCTCCATTATGGCTCTAATCTGATAGAGGTAGAGGGGTGGTAGATACCTAGTCTCCATTATGGCTCTAATCTGATAGTGGTAGTGGGGTGGTAGATACCTAGTCTCCATTATGGCTCTAATCTGATAGTGGTAGTGGGGTGGGAGATACCTAGTCTCCATTATGGCTCTAATCTGATAGAGGTAGTGGGGTGGTAGATACCTAGTCTCCATTATGGCTCTAATCTGATAGTGGTAGTGGGGTGGTAGATGTCTAGTGCCCTTATGGCTTTAATCTGTTAGTGGTAGACGTCTAGTCTCCATTATGGCTCTAATCTGATAGTGGTAGTGGGGTGGTAGATACCTAGTCTCCATTATGGCTCTAATCTAATAGTGGTAGTGGGGTGGTAGATGCCTAGTGCCTTTATGGCTCTAATCTGATAGTGGTAGTGGGGTGGTAGATGCCTAGTGCCCTTATGGCTCTAATCTGATAGTGGTAGTGGGGTGGTAGATACCTAGTCTCCATTATGGCTCTAATCTGATAGTGGTAGTGGGGTGGTAGATACCTAGTCTCCATTATGGCTCTAATCTGATAGTGGTAGTGGGGTGGAAGATACCTACTCTCCATTATGGCTATAATCTGATAGAGGTAGTCGTGTGGTAGATACCTAGTCTCCATTATGGCTCTAATCTGATAGAGGTAGTGGGGTGGTAGATACCTAGTCTCCATTATGGCTATAATCTGATAGTGGTAGTGGGGTGGTAGATGCCTAGTGCCTTTATGGCTCTAATCTGATAGTGGTAGTGGGGTGGTAGATGCCTAGTGCCCTTATGGCTCTAATCTGATAGTGGTAGTAGGGTGGTAGATACCTAGTCTCCAAATGGCTCTAATCTGACAGTGGTAGTGGGGTGGTAGATGCCTAGTGCCTTTATGGCTCTAATCTGATAGTGGTAGTGGGGTTGATAGATGCCTAGTGCCCTTATGGCTCTAATCTGATAGTGGTAGTGGGGTGGTAGATACCTAGTCTCCATTATGGCTCTAATCTGGTAGTGGTAGACAGGTGGTAGATTCCTAGTCTCCATTATGGCTCTAATCTGATAGTGGTAGTGGGGTGGTAGATACCTAGTCTCCATTATGGCTCTAATCTGATAGTGGTAGTGGGGTGGAAGATACCTACTCTCCATTATGGCTCTAATCTGATAGAGGTAGTGGGGTGGTAGATACCTAGTCCCCATTATGTCTCTAATGTGATAGTGGTAGTTGGGTGGTAGATACCTAGTCTCCATTATGGCTCTAATCTGGTAGTGGTAGTGGGGTGGTAGATACCTAGTCTCCATTATGGCTCTAATCTGGTAGTGGTAGTGGGGTGGTAGAAACCTATTCTCCATTATGGCTCTAATCTGATAGTGGTAGATACCTAGTCTCCATTATGGCTCTAATCTGATAGTGGTAGTGGGGTGGTAGATGCCTAGTGCCTTTATGGCTCTAATCTGATAGTGGTAGTGGGGTGATAGATGCCTAGTGCCCTTATGGCTCTAATCTGATAGTGGTAGTGGGGTGGTAGATACCTAGTCTCCATTATGGCTCTAATATGATAGTGATAGTGGGGTGGTAGATGCCTAGTGCCCTTATGGCTCTAATCTGATAGTGGTAGTGGGGTGGTAGATACCTAGTCTCCATTATGGCTCTAATCTGATAGTGGTAGTGGGGTGGTAGATGCCTAGTGCCTTTATGGCTCTAATCTGATAGTGGTAGTGGGGTGGTAGATACCTAGTCTCCATTATGGCTCTAATTTGGTAGTGGTAGTGGGGTGGTAGATACCTACTCTCCATTATGGCTCTAATCTGATAGTGGTAGTGGGGTGGTAGATACCTAGTCTCCATTATGGCTCTAATCTGATAGAGGTAGTGGGGTGGTAGATACCTAGTCTCCATTATGGCTCTAATCTGATAGTGGTAGTGGGGTGGTAGATGTCTAGTGCCCTTATGGCTTTAATCTGTTAGTGGTAGACGTCTAGTCTCCATTATGGCTCTAATCTGATAGTGGTAGTGGGGTGGTAGATACCTAGTCTCCATTATGGCTCTAATCTGATAGTGGTAGTGGGGTGGTAGATGCCTAGTGCCTTTATGGCTCTAATCTGATAGTGGTAGTGGGGTGGTAGATGCCTAGTGCCCTTATGGCTCTAATCTGATAGTGGTAGTGGGGTGGTAGATACCTAGTCTCCATTATGGCTCTAATCTGATAGTGGTAGTGGGGTGGTAGATACCTAGTCTCCATTATGGCTCTAATCCTATAGTGGTAGTGAGGTGGTAGATACCTAGTTTCCATTATGGCTCTAATTTGGTAGTGGTAGTGGGGTGGTAGATACCTAGTCTCCATTATGGCTCTAATCTGATAGTGGTAGTGGGGTGGTAGATACCTAGTCTCCATTATGGCTCTAATCTGATAGTGGTAGTGGGGTGGAAGATACCTACTCTCCATTATGGCTCTAATCTGATAGAGGTAGTGGGGTGGTAGATACCTAGTCCCCATTATGTCTCTAATGTGATAGTGGTAGTTGGGTGGTAGATACCTAGTCTCCATTATGGCTCTAATCTGGTAGTGGTAGTGGGGTGGTAGATACCTAGTCTCCATTATGGCTCTAATCTGGTAGTGGTAGTGGGGTGGTAGAAACCTATTCTCCATTATGGCTCTAATCTGATAGTGGTAGATACCTAGTCTCCATTATGGCTCTAATCTGATAGTGGTAGTGGGGTGGTAGATGCCTAGTGCCTTTATGGCTCTAATCTGATAGTGGTAGTGGGGTGATAGATGCCTAGTGCCCTTATGGCTCTAATCTGATAGTGGTAGTGGGGTGGTAGATACCTAGTCTCCATTATGGCTCTAATCTGATAGTGGTAGTGGGGTGGTAGATGCCTAGTGCCTTTATGGCTCTAATCTGATAGTGGTAGTGGGGTGATAGATGCCTAGTGCCCTTATGGCTCTAATCTGATAGTGGTAGTGGGGTGGTAGATACCTAGTCTCCATTATGGCTCTAATCTGATAGTGGTAGTGGGGTGGTAGATACCTAGTCTCCATTATGGCTCTAATCTGATAGTGGTAGTGGGGTGGTAGATGCCTAGTGCCTTTATGGCTCTAATCTGATAGTGGTAGTGGGGTGATAGATGCCTAGTGCCCTTATGGCTCTAATCTGATAGTGGTAGTGGGGTGGTAGATACCTAGTCTCCATTATGGCTCTAATATGATAGTGATAGTGGGGTGGTAGATGCCTAGTGCCCTTATGGCTCTAATCTGATAGTGGTAGTGGGGTGGTAGATACCTAGTCTCCATTATGGCTCTAATCTGATAGTGGTAGTGGGGTGGTAGATGCCTAGTGCCTTTATGGCTCTAATCTGATAGTGGTAGTGGGGTGGTAGATACCTAGTCTCCATTATGGCTCTAATTTGGTAGTGGTAGTGGGGTGGTAGATACCTACTCTCCATTATGGCTCTAATCTGATAGTGGTAGTGGGGTGGTAGATACCTAGTCTCCATTATGGCTCTAATCTGATAGAGGTAGTGGGGTGGTAGATACCTAGTCTCCATTATGGCTCTAATCTGATAGTGGTAGTGGGGTGGTAGATGTCTAGTGCCCTTATGGCTTTAATCTGTTAGTGGTAGACGTCTAGTCTCCATTATGGCTCTAATCTGATAGTGGTAGTGGGGTGGTAGATACCTAGTCTCCATTATGGCTCTAATCTGATAGTGGTAGTGGGGTGGTAGATGCCTAGTGCCTTTATGGCTCTAATCTGATAGTGGTAGTGGGGTGGTAGATGCCTAGTGCCCTTATGGCTCTAATCTGATAGTGGTAGTGGGGTGGTAGATACCTAGTCTCCATTATGGCTCTAATCTGATAGTGGTAGTGGGGTGGTAGATACCTAGTCTCCATTATGGCTCTAATCCTATAGTGGTAGTGAGGTGGTAGATACCTAGTTTCCATTATGGCTCTAATTTGGTAGTGGTAGTGGGGTGGTAGATACCTAGTCTCCATTATGGCTCTAATCTGATAGTGGTAGTGGGGTGGTAGATACCTAGTCTCCATTATGGCTCTAATCTGATAGTGGTAGTGGGGTGGTAGATGCCTAGTGCCTTTATGGCTCTAATCTGATAGTGGTAGTGGGGTGGTAGATGCCTAGTGCCCTTATAGCTCTAATCTGATAGTGGTAGTAGGGTGGTAGATACCTAGTCTCCAAATGGCTCTAATCTGACAGTGGTAGTTGGGTGGTAGATGCCTAGTGCCTTTATGGCTCTAATCTGATAGTGGTAGTGGGGTGGTAGATGCCTAGTGCCCTTATGGCTCTAATCTGATAGTGGTAGTGGGGTGGTAGATACCAAGTCTCCATTATGGCTCTAATCTGATAGTGGTAGTGGGGTGGTAGATACCTAGTCTCCATTATGGCTCTAATCTGATAGTGGTAGTGGGGTGGTAGATGCCTAGTGCCTTTATGGCTCTAATCTGATAGTGGTAGTGGGGTGGAAGATACCTACTCTCCATTATGGCTCTAATCTGATAGAGGTAGTGGTGTGGTAGATACCTAGTCTCCATTATTGCTCTAATCTGATAGTGGTAGTGGGGTGGTAGATACCTAGTCTCCATTATGGCTCTAATCTGATAGTGGTAGTGGGGTGGTAGATACCTAGTCTCCATTATGGCTCTAATCTGATAGTGGTAGTGGGGTGGTAGATACCTAGTTTCCATTATGGCTCTAATTTGGTAGTGGTAGTGGGGTGGTAGATACCTAGTCTCCATTATGGCTCTAATCTGATAGTGGTAGTGGGGTGGTAGATACCTAGTCTCCATTATGGCTCTAATCTGATAGTGGTAGTGGGGTGGTAGATGCCTAGTGCCTTTATGGCTCTAATCTGATAGTGGTAGTGGGGTGGTAGATGCCTAGTGCCCTTATGACTCTAATCTGATAGTGGTAGTGGGGTGGTAGATACCTAGTCTCCATTATGGCTCTAATCTGGTAGTGGTAGTGGGGTGGTAGATACCTAGTCTCCATTATGGCTCTAATCTGGTAGTGGTAGTGGTGTGGTAGATACCTAGTCTCCATTATGGCTCTAATCTGGTAGTGGTAGTGGGGTGGTAGAAACCTATTCTCCATTATGGCTCTAATCTGATAGTGGTAGTGGGGTGGTAGATACCTAGTCTCCATTATGGCTCTAATCTGATAGTGGTAGTGGGGTGGTAGATACCTAGTCTCCATTATGGCTCTAATCTGGTAGTGGTAGTGGTGTGGTAGATACCTAGTCTCCGTTATGGCTCTAATCTGGTAGTGGTAGTGGGGTGGTAGAAACCTATTCTCCATTATGGCTCTAATCTGATAGTGGTAGTGGGGTGGTAGATACCTAGTCTCCATTATGGCTCTAATCTGATAGTGGTAGTGGGGTGGTAGATGCCTAGTGCCTTTATGGCTCTAATCTGATAGTGGTAGTGGGGTGATAGATGCCTAGTGCCCTTATGGCTCTAATCTGATAGTGGTAGTGGGGTGGTAGATACCTAGTCTCCATTATGGCTCTAATCTGATAGTGATAGTGGGGTGGTAGATGCCTAGTGCCCTTATGGCTCTAATCTGAAAGTGGTAGTGGGGTGGTAGATACCTAGTCTCGATTATTGCTCTAATCTGATAGTGGTAGCGGGGTGGTAGATGCCTAGTGCCTTTATGGCTTTAATCTGATAGTGGTAGTGGGGTGATAGATGCCTACTGCCCTTATGGCTCTAATCTGATAGTGGTAGTGGGGTGGTAGATACCTAGTCTCCATTATGGCTCTAATCTGATAGTGGTAGTGGGGTGGTAGATACCTATTCTCCATTATGGCTCTAATCTGATAGTGGTAGTGGGGTGGTAGATGCCTAGTGCCTTTATGGCTCTAATCTGATAGTGGTAGTGGGGTGATAGATGCCTAGTGCCCTTATGGCTCTAATCTGATAGTGGTAGTGGGGTGGTAGATACCTAGTCTCCCTTATGACTCTAATCTGATAGTGGTAGTGGGGTGGTAGATACCTAGTCTCCATTATGTCTCTAATCTGATAGTGGTAGTGGGGTGGTAGATGCCTAGTGCCTTTATGGCTCTAATTTGATAGTGGTAGTGGGGTGATAGATGCCTAGTGCCCTTATGGCTCTAATCTGATAGTGGTAGTGGGGTTGTAGATACCTAGTCTCCATTATGGCTCTAATCTGATAGTGGTAGTGGGGTGGTAGATACCTAGTCTCCATTATGGCTCTAATTTGGTAGTGGTAGTGGGGTGGTAGATACCTACTCTCCATTATGGCTCTAATCTGATAGTGGTAGTGGGGTGGTAGATACCTAGTCTCCATTATGGCTCTAATCTGGTAGTGGTAGTGGTGTGGTAGATACCTAGTCTCCATTATGGCTCTAATCTGGTAGTGGTATTGGGGTGGTAGATACCTAGTCTCCATTATGGCTCTAATCTGATAGTGGTAGTGGGGTGGTAGATACCTAGTCTCCATTATGGCTCTAATCTGATAGTGGTAGTGGGGTGGCAGATGCCTAGTGCCTTTATGGCTCTAATCTGATAGTAGTAGTGGGGTGGTAGATGCCTAGTGCCCTTATGGCTCTAATCTGATAGTGGTAGTGGGGTGGTAGATACCTAGTCTCCATTATGGCTCTAATCTGATAGTGGTAGTGGGGTGGTAGATACCTAGTCTCCATTATGGCTCTAATCCTATAGTGGTAGTGGGGTGGTAGATACCTAGTTTCCATTATGGCTCTAATTTGGTAGTGGTAGTGGGGTGGTAGATACCTAGTCTCCATTATGGCTCTAATCTGATAGTGGTAGTGGGGTGGTAGATACCTAGTCTCCATTATGGCTCTAATCTGATAGTGGTAGTGGGGTGGTAGATGCCTAGTGCCTTTATGGCTCTAATCTGATAGTGGTAGTGGGGTGGTAGATGCCTAGTGCCCTTATAGCTCTAATCTGATAGTGGTAGTAGGGTGGTAGATACCTAGTCTCCAAATGGCTCTAATCTGACAGTGGTAGTTGGGTGGTAGATGCCTAGTGCCTTTATGGCTCTAATCTGATAGTGGTAGTGGGGTGGTAGATGCCTAGTGCCCTTATGGCTCTAATCTGATAGTGGTAGTGGGGTGGTAGATACCAAGTCTCCATTATGGCTCTAATCTGATAGTGGTAGTGGGGTGGTAGATACCTAGTCTCCATTATGGCTCTAATCTGATAGTGGTAGTGGGGTGGTAGATGCCTAGTGCCTTTATGGCTCTAATCTGATAGTGGTAGTGGGGTGGAAGATACCTACTCTCCATTATGGCTCTAATCTGATAGAGGTAGTGGTGTGGTAGATACCTAGTCTCCATTATTGCTCTAATCTGATAGTGGTAGTGGGGTGGTAGATACCTAGTCTCCATTATGGCTCTAATCTGATAGTGGTAGTGGGGTGGTAGATACCTAGTCTCCATTATGGCTCTAATCTGATAGTGGTAGTGGGGTGGTAGATACCTAGTTTCCATTATGGCTCTAATTTGGTAGTGGTAGTGGGGTGGTAGATACCTAGTCTCCATTATGGCTCTAATCTGATAGTGGTAGTGGGGTGGTAGATACCTAGTCTCCATTATGGCTCTAATCTGATAGTGGTATTGGGGTGGTAGATGCCTAGTGCCTTTATGGCTCTAATCTGATAGTGGTAGTGGGGTGGTAGATGCCTAGTGCCCTTATGACTCTAATCTGATAGTGGTAGTGGGGTGGTAGATACCTAGTCTCCATTATGGCTCTAATCTGGTAGTGGTAGTGGGGTGGTAGATACCTAGTCTCCATTATGGCTCTAATCTGGTAGTGGTAGTGGTGTGGTAGATACCTAGTCTCCATTATGGCTCTAATCTGGTAGTGGTAGTGGGGTGGTATAAACCTATTCTCCATTATGGCTCTAATCTGATAGTGGTAGTGGGGTGGTAGATACCTAGTCTCCATTATGGCTCTAATCTGATAGTGGTAGTGGGGTGGTAGATGCCTAGTGCCTTTATGGCTCTAATCTGATAGTGGTAGTGGGGTGATAGATGCCTAGTGCCCTTATGGCTCTAATCTGATAGTGGTAGTGGGGTGGTAGATACCTAGTCTCCATTATGGCTCTAATCTGATAGTGATAGTGGGGTGGTAGATGCCTAGTGCCCTTATGGCTCTAATCTGAAAGTGGTAGTGGGGTGGTAGATACCTAGTCTCGATTATTGCTCTAATCTGATAGTGGTAGCGGGGTGGTAGATGCCTAGTGCCTTTATGGCTCTAATCTGATAGTGGTAGTGGGGTGATAGATGCCTACTGCCCTTATGGCTCTAATCTGATAGTGGTAGTGGGGTGGTAGATACCTAGTCTCCATTATGGCTCTAATCTGATAGTGGTAGTGGGGTGGTAGATACCTAGTCTCCATTATGGCTCTAATCTGATAGTGGTAGTGGGGTGGTAGATGCCTAGTGCCTTTATGGCTCTAATCTGATAGTGGTAGTGGGGTGATAGATGCCTAGTGCCCTTATGGCTCTAATCTGATAGTGGTAGTGGGGTGGTAGATACCTAGTCTCCCTTATGACTCTAATCTGATAGTGGTAGTGGGGTGGTAGATACCTAGTCTCCATTATGTCTCTAATCTGATAGTGGTAGTGGGGTGGTAGATGCCTAGTGCCTTTATGGCTCTAATTTGATAGTGGTAGTGGGGTGATAGATGCCTAGTGCCCTTATGGCTCTAATCCGATAGTGGTAGTGGGGTTGTAGATACCTAGTCTCCATTATGGCTCTAATCTGATAGTGGTAGTGGGGTGGTAGATACCTAGTCTCCATTATGGCTCTAATTTGGTAGTGGTAGTGGGGTGGTAGATACCTACTCTCCATTATGGCTCTAATCTGATAGTGGTAGTGGGGTGGTAGATACCTAGTCTCCATTATGGCTCTAATCTGGTAGTGGTAGTGGTGTGGTAGATACCTAGTCTCCATTATGGCTCTAATCTGGTAGTGGTATTGGGGTGGTAGATACCTAGTCTCCATTATGGCTCTAATCTGATAGTGGTAGTGGGGTGGTAGATA
Source organism: Salvelinus alpinus (assembly GCF_045679555.1). NCBI lineage: Eukaryota > Metazoa > Chordata > Actinopteri > Salmoniformes > Salmonidae > Salvelinus > Salvelinus alpinus. The sequence continues at coordinate 100,852,259 of NC_092091.1, forward strand.
CCTAGTCTCCATTATGGCTCTACTCTGATAGTGGTAGTGGGGTGGCAGATGCCTAGTGCCTTTATGGCTCTAATCTGATAGTAGTAGTGGGGTGGTAGATGCCTAGTGCACTTATGGCTCTAATCTGATAGTGGTAGTGGGGTGGTAGATGCCTAGTCTCCATTATGGCTCTAATCTGATAGTGGTAGTGGGGTGGTAGATGCCTAGTGCCTTTATGGCTCTAATCTGATAGTGGTAGTGTGGTGATAGATGCCTAGTGCCCTTATGGCTCTAATCTGATAGTGGTAGTGGGGTGGTAGATACCTAGTCTCCTTTATGGCTCTAATCTGATAGATGTAGTGGGGTGGTAGATACCCATCTCCATTATGGCTCTAATCTGATAGTGGTAGTGGGGTGGTAGATGCCTAGTGCCTTTATGGCTCTAATCTGATAGTGGTAGTGTGGTGATAGATGCCTAGTGCCCTTATGGCTCTAATCTGATAGTGGTAGTGGGGTGGTAGAAACCTATTCTCCATTATGGCTCTAATCTGATAGTGGTAGTGGGGTGGTAGATACCTAGTCTCCATTATGGCTCTAATCTGATAGTGGTAGTGGGGTGGTAGATGCCTAGTGCCTTTATGGCTCTAATCTGATAGTGGTAGTGGGGTGATAAATGCCTAGTGCCCTTATGGCTCTAATCTGATAGTGGTAGTGGGGTGGTAGATACCTAGTCTCCATTATGGCTCTAATCTGATAGTGATAGTGGGGTGGTAGATGCCTAGTGCCCTTATGGCTCTAATCTGATAGTGGTAGTGGGGTGGTTGTTACCTAGTCTCGATTATTGCTCTAATCTGATAGTGGTAGTGGGGTGGTAGATGCCTAGTGCCTTTATGGCTCTAATCTGATAGTGGTAGTGGGGTGATAGATGCCTAGTGCCCTTATGGCTCTAATCTGATAGTGGTAGTGGGGTGGTAGATACCTAGTCTCCATTATGGCTCTAATCTGATAGTGGAAGTGGGGTGGTAGATACCTAGTCTCCATTATGGCTCTAATCTGATAGTGGTAGTGGGGTGGTAGATGCCTAGTGCCTTTATGGCTCTAATCTGATAGTGGTAGTGTGGTGATAGATGCCTAGTGCCCTTATGGCTCTAATCTGATAGTGGTAGTGGGGTGGTAGATACCTAGTCTCCATTATGGCTCTAATCTGATAGTGGTAGTGGAGTGGGAGATACCTAGTCTCCATTATGGCTCTAATCTGATAGATGTAGTGGGGTGGTAGATACCCAGTCTCCATTATGGCTCTAATCTGATAGTGGTAGTGGGGTGGTAGATGTCTAGTGCCCTTATGGCTCTAATCTGATAGTGGTAGATGTCTAGTCTCCATTATGGCTCTAATCTGATAGTAGTAGTGGGGTGGTAGATACCTAGTCTCCATTATGGCTCTAATCTGATAGTGGTAGACGGGTGGTAGATACCTAGTCTCCATTATGGCTCTAATCTGATAGTGGTAGTGGGGTGGTAGATACCTAGTCTCCATTATGGCTCTAATCTGGTAGTGGTAGTGGTGTGGTAGATACCTTGTCTCCATTATGGCTCTAATCTGGTAGTGGTAGTGGGGTGGTAGAAACCTTTTCTCCATTATGGCTCTAATCTGATAGTGGTAGTGGGATGGTAGATGCCTAGTGCCTTTATGGCTCTAATCTGATAGTGGTAGTGGCGTGATAGATGCCTAGTGCCCTTATGGCTCTAATCTGATAGTGGTAGTGGGGTGGTAGATACCTAGTCTCCATTATGGCTCTAATCTGATAGTGATAGTGGGGTGGTAGATGCCTAGTGCCCTTATGGCTCTAGTCTGATAGTGGTAGTGGGATGGTAGATACCTAGTCTCGATTATTGCTCTAATCTGATAGTGGTAGTGGGGTGGAATTTGCCTAGTGCCTTTATGGCTCTAATCTGATAGTGGTAGTGGGGTGATAGATGCCTAGTGCCCTTATGGCTCTAATCTGATAGTGGTAGTGGGGTGGTAGATACCTAGTCTCCATTATGGCTCTAATCTGATAGTGGTAGTGGGGTGGTAGATACCTAGTCTCCATCATGGCTCTAATCTGATAGTGGTAGTGGGGTGGTAGATGCCTAGTGCCTTTATGGCTCTAATCTGATAGTGGTAGTGGGGTGATAGATGCCTAGTGCCCTTATGGCTCTAATCTGATAGTGGTAGTGGGGTGGTAGATACCTAGTCTCCATTATGGCTCTAATCTGATAGTGATAGTGGGGTGGTAGATGCCTAGTGCACTTATGGCTCTAATCTGATAGTGGTAGTGGGGTGGTAGATACCTAGTCTCCATTATGCCATTATGGCTCTAATCTGATAGTGGTAGTGGGGTGGTAGATGCCTAGTGCCTTTATGGCTCTAATCTGATAGTGGTAGTGGGGTGATAGATGCCTAGTGCCCTTATGGCTCTAATCTGATAGTGGTAGTGGGGTGGTAGATACCTAGTCTCCATTATGGCTCTAATCTGATAGTGGTAGTTTGGTGGTAGATACCTAGTCTCCATTATGGCTCTAATTTGGTAGTGGTAGTGGGGTGGTAGATACTTGCTCTCCATTATGGCTCTAATCTGATAGTGGTAGTGGGGTGGTAGATACCTAGTCTCCATTATGGCTCTAATCTGATAGTGGTAGTGGGGTGGTAGATGCCTAGTGCCTTTATGGCTCTAATCTGATAGTGGTAGTGGGGTGGTAGATGCCTAGTGCCCTTATGGCTCTAATCTGATAGTGGTAGTAGGGTGGTAGATACCTAGTCTCCAAATGGCTCTAATCTGACAGTGGTAGTTGGGTGGTAGATGCCTAGTGCCTTTATGGCTCTAATCTGATAGTGGTAGTGGGGTTGATAGATGCCTAGTGCCCTTATGGCTCTAATCTGATAGTGGTAGTGGGGTGGTAGATACCTAGTCTCCATTATGGCTCTAATCTGGTAGTGGTAGACGGGTGGTAGATACCTAGTCTCCATTATGGCTCTAATCTGATAGTGGTAGTGGGGTGGTAGATACCTAGTCTCCATTATGGCTCTAATCTGGTAGTGGTAGTGGTGTGGTAGATACCTAGTCTCCATTATGGCTCTAATCTGGTAGTGGTAGTGGGTTGGTAGAAACCTATTCTCCATTATGGCTCTAATCTGATAGTGGTAGTGGGGTGGTAGATACCTAGTCTCCATTATGGCTCTAATCTGATAGTGGTAGTGGGGTGGTAGATGCCTACTGCCTTTATGCCTCTAATCTGATAGTGGTAGTGGGGTGATAGATGCCTAGTGCCCTTATGGCTCTAATCTGATAGTGGTAGTGGGGTGGTAGGTACCTAGTCTCCATTATGGCTCTAATCTGATAGTGATAGTGGGGTGGTAGATGCCTAGTGCCCTTATGGCTCTAATCTGATAGTGGTAGTGGGGTGGTAGATACCTTGTCTCCATTATGGCTCTAATCTGATAGTGGTAGTGGGGTGGTAGATACCTAGTCTCCATTGTGGCTCTAATCTGATAGTGGTAGTGGGGTGGTAGATGCCTAGTGCCTTTATGGCTCTAATCTGATAGTGGTAGTGGGGTGATAGATGCCTAGTGCCCTTATGGCTCTAATTTGATAGTGGTAGTGGGGTGGTAGATACCTAGTCTCCATTATGGCTCTAATCTGATAGTGATAGTGGGGTGGTAGATGCCTAGTGCCCTTATGGCTCTAATCTGATAGTGGTAGTGGGGTGGTAGATACCTAGTCTCCATTATGGCTCTAATCTGATAGTGGTAGTGGGGTGGTAGATGCCTAGTGCCTTTATGGCTCTAATCTGATAGTGGTAGTGGGGTGATAGATGCCTAGTGCCCTTATGGCTCTAATCTGATAGTGGTAGTGGGGTGGTAGATACCTAGTCTCCATTATGGCTCTAATCTGATAGTGGTAGTGGGGTGGTAGATACCTAGTCTCCATTATGGCTCTAATTTGGTAGTGGTAGTGGGGTGGTAGATACCTACTCTCCATTATGGCTCTAATCTGATAGTGGTAGTGGGGTGGTAGATACCTAGTCTCCATTATGGCTCTAATCTGGTAGTGGTAGTGGGGTGGTAGATACCTAGTCTCCATTATGGCTCTAATCTGATAGTGGTAGTGGGGTGGTAGATACCTAGTCTCCATTATGGCTCTAATCTGATAGTGGTAGTGGGGTGGTAGATGCCTAGTGCCTTTATGGCTTTAATCTGATAGTGGTAGTGGGGTGGTAGATGCCTAGTGCCTTTATGGCTCTAATCTGATAGTGGTAGTGTGGTGATAGATGCCTAGTGCCCTTATGGCTCTAATCTGATAGTGGTAGTGGGGTGGTAGATACCTAGTCTCCATTATGGCTCTAATCTGATAGTGGTAGTGGAGTGGGAGATACCTAGTCTCCATAATGGCTCTAATCTGATAGATGTAGTGGGGTGGTAGATACCCAGTCTCCATTATGGCTCTAATCTGATAGTGGTAGTGGGGTGGTAGATGTCTAGTGCCCTTATGACTCTAATCTGATAGTGGTAGATGTCTAGTCTCCATTATGGCTCTAATCTGATAGTGGTAGTGGGGTGGTAGATACCTAGTCTCCATTATGGCTCTAATCTGATAGTGGTAGACGGGTGGTAGATACCTAGTCTCCATTATGGCTCTAATCTGATAGTGGTAGTGGGGTGGTAGATACCTAGTCTCCATTATGGCTCTAATCTGGTAGTGGTAGTGGTGTGGTAGATACCTAGTCTCCATTATGGCTCTAATCTGGTAGTGGTAGTGGGGTGGTAGAAACCTATTCTCCATTATGGCTCTAATCTGATAGTGGTAGTGGGGTGGTAGATACCTAGTCTCCATTATGGCTCTAATCTGATAGTGGTAGTGGGGTGGTAGATGCCTAGTGCCTTTATGGCTCTAATCTGATAGTGGTAGTGGGGCGATAGATGCCTAGTGCCCTTATGGCTCTAATCTGATAGTGGTAGTGGGGTGGTAGATACCTAGTCTCCATTATGGCTCTAATCTGATAGTGATAGTGGGGTGGTAGATGCCTAGTGCCCTTATGGCTCTAATCTGATAGTGGTAGTGGTGTGGTAGATACCTAGTCTCCATTATGGCTCTAATCTGATAGTGGTAGTGGGGTGGTAGATGCCTAGTGCCTTTATGGCTCTAATCTGATAGTGGTAGTGGGGTGATAGATGCCTAGTGCCCTTATGGCTCTAATCTGATAGTGGTAGTGGGGTGGTAGATACCTAGTCTCCATTATGGCTCTAATCTGATAGTGGTAGTGGGGTGGTAGATGCCTAGTGCCTTTATGGCTCTAATCTGATAGTGGTAGTGGGGTGATAGATGCCTAGTGCCCTTATGGCTCTAATCTGATAGTGGTAGTGGGGTGGTAGATACCTAGTCTCCATTATGGCTCTAATCTGATAGTGATAGTGGGGTGGTAGATGCCTAGTGCCCTTATGGCTCTAATCTGATAGTGGTAGTGGGGTGGTAGATACCTAGTCTCCATTATGGCTCTAATCTGATAGTGGTAGTGGGGTGGTAGATGCCTAGTGCCCTTATGGCTCTAATCTGATAGTGGTAGTGGGGTGGTAGATACCTAGTCTCCATTATGGCTCTAATCTGATAGAGGTAGTGTGGTGGTAGATACCTAGTCTCCATTATGTTTCTAATTTGGTAGTGGTAGTGGGGTGGTAGATACCTACTCTCCATTATGGCTCTAATCTGATAGTGGTAGTGGGGTGGTAGATACCTAGTCTCCATTATGGCTCTAATCTGGTAGTGGTAGTGGTGTGGTAGATACCTCGTCTCCATTGTGGCTCTAATCTGGTAGTGGTAGTGTGGTGGTAGATACCTAGTCTCCATTATGGCTCTAATCTGATAGTGGTAGTGGGGTGGTAGATACCTAGTCTCCATTATGGCTCTAATCTGATAGTGGTAGTGGGGTGGTAGATACCTAGTGCCTTTATGGCTCTAATCTGATAGTAGTAGTGGGGTGGTAGATGCCTAGTGCCCTTATGGCTCTAATCTGATAGTGGTAGTGGGGTGGTAGATGCCTAGTCTCCATTATGGCTCTAATCTGATAGTGGTAGTGGGGTGGTAGATGCCTAGTGCCTTTATGGCTCTAATCTGATAGTGGTAGTGTGGTGATAGATGCCTAGTGCCCTTATGGCTCTAATCTGATAGTGGTTGTGGGGTGGTAGATACCTAGTCTCCATTATGGCTCTAATCTGATAGTGGTAGTGGAGTGGGAGATACCTAGTCTCCATTATGGCTCTAATCTGATAGTGGTAGTGGGGTGGTAGATGCCTAGTGCCCTTATGGCTCTAATCTGATAGTGGTAGTGGGGTGGTAGATACCTAGTCTCCATTATGGCTCTAATCTGATAGTGGTAGTGGGGTGGTAGATACCTAGTCTCCATTATGGCTCTAATCTGATAGTGGTAGTGGGGTGGAAGATACCTACTCTCCAGTATGGCTCTAATCTGATAGAGGTAGTGGTGTGGTAGATACCTACTCTCCATTATGGCTCTAATCTGATAGTGGTAGTGGGGTGGTAGATACCTAGTCTCCATTATGGCTCTAATCTGATAGTGGTAGTGGGGTGGTAGATACCTAGTCTCCATTATGGCTCTAATCTGATAGTGGTAGTGGGGTGGTAGATACCTAGTTTCCATTATGGCTATAATTTGGTAGTGGTAGTGGGGTGGTAGATACCTAGTCTCCATTATGGCTCTAATCTAATAGTGGTAGTGGGGTGGTAGATACCTAGTCTCCATTATGGCTCTAATCTGATAGTGGTAGTGGGGTGGTAGATGCCTAGTGCCTTTATGGCTCTAATCTGATAGTGGTAGTGGGGTGGTAGATGCCTAGTGCCCTTATGGCTCTAATCTGATAGTGGTAGTAGGGTGGTAGATACCTAGTCTCCAAATGGCTCTAATCTGACAGTGGTAGTGGGGTGGTAGATGCCTAGTGCCTTTATGGCTCTAATCTGATAGTGGTAGTGGGGTGATAGATGCCTAGTGCCCTTATGGCTCTAATCTGATAGTGGTAGTGGGGTGGTAGATACCTAGTCTCCATTATGGCTCTAATCTGGTAGTGGTAGACGGGTGGTAGATACCTAGTCTCCATTATGGCTCTAATCTGATAGTGGTAGTGGGGTGGTAGATACCTAGTCTCCATTATGGCTCGAATCTGATAGTGGTAGTGGGGTGGAAGATACCTACTCTCCATTATGGCTCTAATCTGATAGAGGTAGTGGGGTGGTAGATACCTAGTCCCAATTATGGCTCTAATCTGATAGTGGTAGTGGGGTGGTAGATACCTAGTCTCCATTATGGCTCTAATCTGGTAGTGGTAGTGGTGTGGTAGATACCTAGTCTCCATTATGGCTCTAATCTGGTAGTGGTAGTGGGGTGGTAGAAACCTATTCTCCATTATGGCTCTAATCTGATAGTGGTAGTGGGGTGGTAGATACATAGTCTCCATTATGGCTCTAATCTGATAGTGGTAGTGGGGTGATAGATGCCTAGTGCCCTTATGGCTCTAATCTGATAGTGGTAGTGGGGTGGTAGATACCTAGTCTCCATTATGGCTCTAATCTGATAGTGGTAGTGGGGTGGTAGATACCTAGTCTCCATTATGGCTCTAATTTGGTAGTGGTAGTGGGGTGGTAGATAACCACTCTCCATTATGGCTCTAATCTGATAGTGGTAGTGGGGTGGTAGATACCTAGTCTCCATTATGGCTATAATCTGGTAGTGGTAGTGGTGTGGTAGATACCTAGTCTCCATTATGGCTCTAATCTGGTAGTGGTAGTGGGGTGGTAGATACCTAGTCTCCATTATGGCTCTAATCTGAAAGTGGTAGTGGATGGGTAGATACCTAGTCTCCATTATGGCTCTAATCTGATAGTGGTAGTGGGGTGATAGATGCCTAGTGTCCTTATGGCTCTAATCTGATAGTGGTAGTGGGGTGGTAGATACCTAGTCTCCATTATGGCTCTAATCTGATAGTGATAGTGGGGTGGTAGATGCCTAGTGCCCTTATTGCTCTAATCTGATAGTGGTAGTGGGGTGGTAGATACCTAGTCTCCATTATGGCTCTAATCTGATAGTGGTAGTGGGGTGGTAGATGCCTAGTGCCTTTATGGCTCTAATCTGATAGTGGTAGTGGGGTGATAGATGCCTAGTGCCCTTATGGCTCTAATCTGATAGTGGTAGTGGGGTGGTAGATACCTAGTCTCCATTATGGCTCTAATCTGATAGTGGTAGTGGGGTGGTAGATGCCTAGTGCCTTTATGCCTCTAATCTGATAGTGGTAGTGGGGTGATAGATGCCTAGTGCCCTTATGGCTCTAATCTGATAGTGGTAGTGGGGTGGTAGATACCTAGTCTCCATTATGGCTCTAATCTGATAGTGGTAGTGGGGTGGTAGATACCTAGTCTCCATTATGGCTCTAATCTGATAGTGGTAGTGGGGTGGTAGATGCCTAGTGCCTTTATGGCTCTAATCTGATAGTGGTAGTGGGGTGATAGATGCCTAGTGCCCTTATGGCTCTAATCTGATAGTGGTAGTGGGGTGGTAGATACCTAGTCTCCATTATGGCTCTAATCTGATAGTGATAGTGGGGTGGTAGATGCCTAGTGCCCTTATGGCTCTAATCTGATAGTGGTAGTGGGGTGGTAGATACCTAGTCTCCATTATGGCTCTAATCTGATAGTGGTAGTGGGGTGGTAGATGCCTAGTGCCTTTATGGCTCTAATCTGATAGTGGTAGTGGGGTGATAGATGCCTAGTGCCCTTATGGCTCTAATCTGATAGTGGTAGTGGGGTGGTAGATACCTAGTCTCCATTATGGCTCTAATCTGATAGTGGTAGTGGGGTGGTAGATACCTAGTCTCCATTATGGCTCTAATTTGGTAGTGGTAGTGGGGTGGTAGATACCCACTCTCCATTATGGCTCTAATCTGATAGTGGTAGTGGGGTGGTAGATACCTAGTCTCCATTATGGCTATAATCTGGTAGTGGTAGTGGTGTGGTAGATACCTAGTCTCCATTATGGCTCTAATCTGGTAGTGGTAGTGGGGTGGTAGATACCTAGTCTCCATTATGGCTCTAATCTGATAGTGGTAGTGGGGTGGTAGATGCCTAGTCTCCATTACGGCTCTAATCTGATAGTGGTAGTGGGGTGGTAGATGCCTAGTGCCTTTATGGCTCTAATCTGATAGTGGTAGTGTGGTGATAGATGCCTAGTGCCCTTATGGCTCTAATCTGATAGTGGTAGTGGGGTGGTAGATACCTAGTCTCCATTATGGCTCTAATCTGATAGTGGTAGTGGGGTGGTAGATGCCTAGTGCCTTTATGGCTCTAATCTGATAGTGGTAGTGGGGTGATAGATGCCTAGTGCCCTTATGGCTCTAATCTGATAGTGGTAGTGGGGTGGTAGATACCTAGTCTCCATTATGGCTCTAATCTGATAGTGGTAGTGGGGTGGTAGATACCTAGTCTCCATTATGGCTCTAATTTGGTAGTGGTAGTGGGGTGGTAGATACCTACTCTCCATTATGGCTCTAATCTGATAGTGGTAGTGGGGTGGTAGATACCTAGTCTCCATTATGGCTATAATCTGGTAGTGGTAGTGGTGTGGTATATACCTAGTCTCCATTATGGCTCTAATCTGGTAGTGGTAGTGGGGTGGTAGATACCTAGTCTACATTATGGCTCTAATCTGATAGTGGTAGTGGGGTGGTAGATACCTAGTCTCCATTATGGCTCTAATCTGATAGTGGTAGTGGGGTGGTAGATGCCTAGTGCCTTTATGGCTCTAATCTGATAGTGGTAGTGGGGTGGTAGATGCCTAGTGCCCTTATGGCTCAAATCTGATAGTGGTAGTGGGGTGGTAGATGCCTAGTCTCCATTACGGCTCTAATCTGATAGTGGTAGTGGGGTGGTAGATGCCTAGTGCCTTTATGGCTCTAATCTGATAGTGGTAGTGTGGTGATAGATGCCTAGTGCCCTTATGGCTCTAATCTGATAGTGGTAGTGGGGTGGTAGATACCTAGTCTCCATTATGGCTCTAATCTGATAGTGGTAGTGGAGTGGGAGATACCTAGTCTCCATTATGGCTCTAATCTGATAGATGTAGTGGGGTGGTAGATACCCAGTCTCCATTATGGCTCTAATCTGATAGTGGTAGTGGGGTGGTAGATGTCTAGTGCCCTTATGGCTCTAATCTGATAGTGGTAGATGTCTAGTCTCCATTATGGCTCTAATCTGATAGTGGTAGTGGGGTGGTAGATACCTAGTCTCCATTATGGCTCTAATCTGATAGTGGTAGTGGAGTGGGAGATACCTAGTCTCCATTATGGCTCTATTCTGATAGAGGTAGTGGGGTGGTAGATACCTAGTCTCCATTATGGCTCTAATCTGATAGTGGTAGTGGGGTGGTAGATGCCTAGTGCCCTTATGGCTTTAATCTGATAGTGGTAGTGGGGTGGTAGATACCTAGTCTCCATTATGGCTCTAATCTGATAGTGGTAGTGGGGTGGGAGATACCTAGTCTCCATTATGGCTCTATTCTGATAGAGGTAGTGGGGTGGTAGATACCTAGTCTCCATTATGGCTCTAATCTGATAGTGGTAGTGGGGTGGTAGATGTCTAGTGCCCTTATGGCTTTAATCTGATAGTGGTAGTGGGGTGGTAGATACCTAGTCTCCATTATGGCTCTAATCTGATAGTGATAGTGGGGTGGTAGATGCCTAGTGCCCTTATGGCTCTAATCTGATAGTGGTAGTGGGGTGGTAGATACCTAGTCTCCATTATGGCTATAATCTGGTAGTGGTAGTGGTGTGGTAGATACCTAGTCTCCATTATGGCTCTAATCTTGTAGTGGTAGTGGGGTGGTAGATACCTAGTCTCCATTATGGCTCTAATCTGATAGTGGTAGTGGGGTGGTAGATACCTAGTCTCCATTATGGCTCTAATCTGATAGTGGTAGTGGGGTGGTAGATGCCTAGTGCCCATATGGCTCTAATCTGATAGTGGTAGTGGGGTGGTAGATGCCTAGTGCCCTTATGGCTCTAATCTGATAGTGGTAGTGGGGTGGTAGATGCCTAGTCTCCATTACGGCTCTAATCTGATAGTGGTAGTGGGGTGGTAGATGCCTAGTGCCTTTATGGCTCTAATCTGATAGTGGTAGTGTGGTGATAGATGCCTAGTGCCCTTATGGCTCTAATCTGATAGTGGTAGTGGGGTGGTAGATACCTAGTCTCCATTATGGCTCTAATCTGATAGTGGTAGTGGGGTGGTAGATGCCTAGTGCCTTTATGGCTCTAATCTGATAGTGGTAGTGGGGTGATAGATGCCTAGTGCCCTTATGGCTCTAATCTGATAGTGGTAGTGGGGTGGTAGATACCTAGTCTCCATTATGGCTCTAATCTGATAGTGGTAGTGGGGTGGTAGATACCTAGTCTCCATTATGGCTCTAATCTGGTAGTGGTAGTGGGGTGGTAGATACCTACTCTCCATTATGGCTCTAATCTGATAGTGGTAGTGGGGTGGTAGATACCTAGTCTCCATTATGGCTATAATCTGGTAGTGGTAGTGGTGTGGTAGATACCTAGTCTCCATTATGGCTCTAATCTGGTAGTGGTAGTGGGGTGGTAGATACCTAGTCTACATTATGGCTCTAATCTGATAGTGGTAGTGGGGTGGTAGATACCTAGTCTCCATTATGGCTCTAATCTGATAGTGGTAGTGGGGTGGTAGATGCCTAGTGCCTTTATGGCTCTAATCTGATAGTGGTAGTGGGGTGGTAGATGCCTAGTGCCCTTATGGCTCAAATCTGATAGTGGTAGTGGGGTGGTAGATGCCTAGTCTCCATTACGGCTCTAATCTGATAGTGGTAGTGGGGTGGTAGATGCCTAGTGCCTTTATGGCTCTAATCTGATAGTGGTAGTGGGTTGATAGATGCCTAGTGCCCTTATGGCTCTAATCTGATAGTGGTAGTGGGGTGGTAGATACCTAGTCTCCATTATGACTCTAATCTGATAGTGGTAGTGGGGTGGTAGATACCTAGTCTCCATTATGGCTCTAATCTGATAGTGGTAGTGGGGTGGTAGATGCCTAGTGCCTTTATGGCTCTAATCTGATAGTGGTAGTGGGGTGGTAGATGCCTAGTGCCTTTATGGCTCTAATCTGATAGTGGTAGTGGGGTGATAGATGCCTAGTGCCCTTATGGCTCTAATCTGATAGTGGTAGTGGGGTGGTAGATACCTAGTCTCCATTATTGCTCTAATCTGATAGTGATAGTGGGGTGGTAGATGCCTAGTGCCCTTATGGCTCTAATCTGATAGTGGTAGTGGGGTGGTAGATACCTAGTCTCCATTATGGCTCTAATCTGATAGTGGTAGTGGGGTGGTAGATACCTAGTCTCCATTATGGCTCTAATCTGATAGTGGTAGTGGGGTGGTAGATACCTAGTCTCCATTATGGCTCTAATTTGGTAGTGGTAGTGGGGTGGTAGATACCTACTCTCCATTATGGCTCTAATCTGATAGTGGTAGTGGGGTGGTAGATACCTAGTCTCCATTATGGCTATAATCTGGTAGTGGTAGTGGTGTGGTAGATACCTAGTCTCCATTATGGCTCTAATCTGGTAGTGGTAGTGGGGTGGTAGATACCTAGTCTATATTATGGCTCTAATCTGATAGTGGTAGTGGGGTGGTAGATACCTAGTCTCCATTATGGCTCTAATCTGATAGTGGTAGTGGGGTGGTAGATGCCTAGTGCCTTTATGGCTCTAATCTGATAGTGGGAGTGGGGTGGTAGATGCCTAGTGCCCTTATGGCTCTAATCTGATAGTGGTAGTGGGGTGGTAGATGCCTAGTCTCCATTACAGCTCTAATCTGATAGTGGTAGTGGGGTGGTAGATGCCTAGTGCCTTTATGGCTCTAATCTGATAGTGGTAGTGTGGTGATAGATGCCTAGTGCCCTTATGGCTCTAATCTGATAGTGGTAGTGGGGTGGTAGATACCTAGTCTCCATTATGGCTCTAATCTGATAGTGGTAGTGGAGTGGGAGATACCTAGTCTCCATTATGGCTCTAATCTGATAGATGTAGTGGGGTGGTAGATACCCAGTCTCCATTATGGCTCTAATCTGATAGTGGTAGTGGGGTGGTAGATGTCTAGTGCCCTTATGGCTCTAATCTGATAGTGGTAGATGTCTAGTCTCCATTATGGCTCTAATCTGATAGTGGTAGTGGGGTGGTAGATACCTAGTCTCCATTATGGCTCTAATCTGATAGTGGTAGTGGGGTGGGAGATACCTAGTCTCCATTATGGCTCTATTCTGATAGAGGTAGTGGGGTGGTAGATACCTAGTCTCCATTATGGCTCTAATCTGATAGTGGTAGTGGGGTGGTAGATACTGATAGTGGTAATCTGATAGTGGTGGTAGATACCTAGTCTCCATTATGGCTCTAATCTGATAGTGATAGTGGGGTGGTAGATGCCTAGTTCCCTTATGGCTCTAATCTGATAGTGGTAGTGGGGTGGTAGATACCTAGTCTCCATTATGGCTCTAATCTGATAGTGGTAGTGGGGTGGTAGATACCTAGTCTCCATTATGGCTCTAATCTGATAGTGGTAGTGGGGTGGTAGATACCTAGTTTCCATTATGGCTCTAATCTGATAGTGGTAATGGGGTGGTAGATACCTAGTCTCCATTATGGCTCTAATCTGATAGTGGTAGTGGGGTGGTAGATAACTAGTTTCCATTATGGCTCTAATCTGATAGTGGTAGTGGGGTGGTAGATGCCTAGTGCCTTTATTGCTCTAATCTGATAGTGGTAGTGGGGTGATAGATGCCTAGTGCCCTTATGGCTCTAATCTGATAGTGGTAGTGGGGTGGTAGATACCTAGTCTCCATTATGGCTCTAATCTGATAGTGGTAGTGGGGTGATAGATGCCTAGTGCCCTTATGGCTCTAATCTGATAGTGGTAGTGGGGTGGTAGATACCTAGTCTCCATTATGGCTCTAATCTGATAGTGGTAGTGGGGTGGTAGATACCTAGTCTCCATTATGGCTATACTCTGGTAGTGGTAGTGGTGTGGTAGATACCTAGTCTCCATTATGGCTCTAATCTGGTAGTGGTAGTGGGGTGGTAGATACCTAGTCTACATTATGGCTCTAATCTGATAGTGCTAGTGGGGTGGTAGATACCTAGTCTCCATTATGGCTCTAATCTGATAGTGGTAGTGGGGTGGTAGATGCCTACTGCCTTTATGGCTCTAATCTGATAGTGGTAGTGGGGTGGTAGATGCCTAGTGCCCTTATGGCTCAAATCTGATAGTGGTAGTGGGGTGGTAGATGCCTAGTCTCCATTACGGCTCTAATCTGATAGTGGTAGTGGGGTGGTAGATGCCTAGTGCCTTTATGGCTCTAATCTGATAGTGGTAGTGTGGTGATAGATGCCTAGTGCCCTTGTGGCTCTAATCTGATAGTGGTAGTGGGGTGGTAGATACCTAGTCTCCATTATGGCTCTAATCTGATAGATGTAGTGGGGTGGTAGATACCCAGTCTCCATTATGGCTCTAATCTGATAGTGGTAGTGGGGTGGGAGATACCTAGTCTCCATTATGGCTCTATTCTGATAGAGGTAGTGGGGTGGTAGATACCTAGTCTCCATTATGGCTCTAATCTGATAGTGGTAGTGGGGTGGTAGATGTCTAGTGCCCTTATGGCTTTAATCTGATACTGATAGTGGTAATCTGATAGTGGTGGTAGATACCTAGTCTGCATTATGGCTCTAATCTGATAGTGATAGTGGGGTGGTAGATGCCTAGTTCCCTTATGGCTCTAATCTGATAGTGGTAGTGGGGTGGTATATACCTAGTCTCCATTATGGCTCTAATCTGATAGTGGTAGTGGGGTGGTAGATACCTAGTCTCCATTATGGCTCTAATCTGATAGTGGTAGTGGGGTGGTAGATACCTAGTTTCCATTATGGCTCTAATCTGATAGTGGTAATGGGGTGGTAGATACCTAGTCTCCATTATGGCTCTAATCTGATAGTGGTAGTGGGGTGGTAGATAACTAGTTTCCATTATGGCTCTAATCTGATAGTGGTAGTGGGGTGGTAGATGCCTAGTGCCTTTATTGCTCTAATCTGATAGTGGTAGTGGGGTGATAGATGCCTAGTGCCCTTATGGCTCTAATCTGATAGTGGTAGTGGGGTGGTAGATACCTAGTCTCCATTATGGCTCTAATCTGATAGTGGTAGTGGGGTGATAGATGCCTAGTGCCCTTATGGCTCTAATCTGATAGTGGTAGTGGGGTGGTAGATACCTAGTCTCCATTATGGCTCTAATCTGATAGTGGTAGTGGGGTGGTAGATACCTAGTCTCCATTATGGCTCTAATTTGGTAGTGGTAGTGGGGTGGTAGATACCTACTCTCCATTATGGCTCTAATCTGATAGTGGTAGTGGGGTGGTAGATACCTAGTCTCCATTATGGCTATAATCTGGTAGTGGTAGTGGTGTGGTAGATACCTAGTCTCCATTATGGCTCTAATCTGGTAGTGGTAGTGGGGTGGTAGATACCTAGTCTACATTATGGCTCTAATCTGATAGTGGTAGTGGGGTGGTAGATACCTAGTCTCCATTATGGCTCTAATCTGATAGTGGTAGTGGGGTGGTAGATGCCTACTGCCTTTATGGCTCTAATCTGATAGTGGTAGTGGGGTGGTAGATGCCTAGTGCCCTTATGGCTCAAATCTGATAGTGGTAGTGGGGTGGTAGATGCCTAGTCTCCATTACGGCTCTAATCTGATAGTGGTAGTGGGGTGGTAGATGCCTAGTGCCTTTATGGCTCTAATCTGATAGTGGTAGTGTGGTGATAGATGCCTAGTGCCCTTGTGGCTCTAATCTGATAGTGGTAGTGGGGTGGTAGATACCTAGTCTCCATTATGGCTCTAATCTGATAGATGTAGTGGGGTGGTAGATACCCAGTCTCCATTATGGCTCTAATCTGATAGTGGTAGTGGGGTGGTAGATGTCTAGTGCCCTTATGGCTCTAATCTGATAGTGGTAGATGTCTAGTCTCCATTATGGCTCTAATCTGATAGTGGTAGTGGGGTGGTAGATACCTAGTCTCCATTATGGCTCTAATCTGATAGTGGTAGTGGGGTGGGAGATACCTAGTCTCCATTATGGCTCTATTCTGATAGAGGTAGTGGGGTGGTAGATACCTAGTCTCCATTATGGCTCTAATCTGATAGTGGTAGTGGGGTGGTAGATGTCTAGTGCCCTTATGGCTTTAATCTGATAGTGGTAGTGGGGTGGTAGATACCTAGTCTCCATTATGGCTCTAATCCCTAGTTATGGCTCTAATCTGATAGTGGTAGTGGGGTGGTAGATACCTAGTCTCCATTATGGCTCTAATCTGATAGTGGTAGTGGGGTGGTAGATGCCTAGTGCCTTTATGGCTCTAATCTGATAGTGGTAGTGGGGTGATAGATGCCTAGTGCCCTTATGGCTCTAATCTGATAGTGGTAGTGGGGTGGTAGATACCTAGTCTCCATTATGGCTCTAATCTGATAGTGGTAGTGGGGTGGTAGATACCTAGTCTCCATTATGGCTCTAATCTGATAGTGGTAGTGGGGTGGTAGATGCCTAGTGCCTTTATGGCTCTAATCTGATAGTGGTAGTGGGGTGGTAGATGCCTAGTGCCTTTATGGCTCTAATCTGATAGTGGTAGTGGGGTGATAGATGCCTAGTGCCCTTATGGCTCTAATCTGATAGTGGTAGTGGGGTGGTAGATACCTAGTCTCCATTATGGCTCTAATCTGATAGTGATAGTGGGGTGGTAGATGCCTAGTGCCCTTATGGCTCTAATCTGATAGTGGTAGTGGGGTGGTAGATACCTAGTCTCCATTATGGCTCTAATCTGATAGTGGTAGTGGGGTGGTAGATACCTAGTCTCCATTATGGCTCTAATCTGATAGTGGTAGTGGGGTGGTAGATACCTAGTCTCCATTATGGCTCTAATTTGGTAGTGGTAGTGGGGTGGTAGATACCTACTCTCCATTATGGCTCTAATCTGATAGTGGTAGTGGGGTGGTAGATACCTAGTCTCCATTATGGCTATAATCTGGTAGTGGTAGTGGTGTGGTAGATACCTACTCTCCATTATGGCTCTAATCTGGTAGTGGTAGTGGGGTGGTAGATACCTAGTCTATATTATGGCTCTAATCTGATAGTGGTAGTGGGGTGGTAGATACCTAGTCTCCATTATGGCTCTAATCTGATAGTGGTAGTGGGGTGGTAGATGCCTAGTGCCTTTATGGCTCTAATCTGATAGTGGTAGTGGGGTGGTAGATGCCTAGTGCCCTTATGGCTCTAATCTGATAGTGGTAGTGGGGTGGTAGATGCCTAGTCTCCATTACAGCTCTAATCTGATAGTGGTAGTGGGGTGGTAGATGCCTAGTGCCTTTATGGCTCTAATCTGATAGTGGTAGTGTGGTGATAGATGCCTAGTGCCCTTATGGCTCTAATCTGATAGTGGTAGTGGGGTGGTAGATACCTAGTCTCCATTATGGCTCTAATCTGATAGTGGTAGTGGAGTGGGAGATACCTAGTCTCCATTATGGCTCTAATCTGATAGATGTAGTGGGGTGGTAGATACCCAGTCTCCATTATGGCTCTAATCTGATAGTGGTAGTGGGGTGGTAGATGTCTAGTGCCCTTATGGCTCTAATCTGATAGTGGTAGATGTCTAGTCTCCATTATGGCTCTAATCTGATAGTGGTAGTGGGGTGGTAGATACCTAGTCTCCATTATGGCTCTAATCTGATAGTGGTAGTGGGGTGGGAGATACCTAGTCTCCATATGGCTCTATTCTGATAGAGGTAGTGGGGTGGTAGATACCTAGTCTCCATTATGGCTCTAATCTGATAGTGGTAGTGGGTTGGTAGATGTCTAGTGCCCTTATGGCTTTAATCTGATACTGATAGTGGTAATCTGATAGTGGTGGTAGATACCTAGTCTCCATTATGGCTCTAATCTGATAGTGATAGTGGGGTGGTAGATGCCTAGTTCCCTTATGGCTCTAATCTGATAGTGGTGGTGGGGTGGTAGATACCTAGTCTCCATTATGGCTCTAATCTGATAGTGGTAGTGGGGTGGTAGATACCTAGTTTCCATTATGGCTATAATTTGGTAGTGGTAGTGGGGTGGTAGATACCTAGTCTCCATTATGGCTCTAATCTAATAGTGGTAGTGGGGTGGTAGATACTTAGTCTCCATTATGGCTCTAATCTGATAGTGGTAGTGGGGTGGTAGATGCCTAGTGCCTTTATGGCTCTAATCTGATAGTGGTAGTGGGGTGGTAGATGCCTAGTGCCCTTATGGCTCTAATCTGATAGTGGTAGTAGGGTGGTAGATACCTAGTCTCCAAATGGCTCTAATCTGACAGTGGTAGTGGGGTGGTAGATGCCTAGTGCCTTTATGGCTCTAATCTGATAGTGGTAGTGGGGTGATAGATGCCTAGTGCCCTTATGGCTCTAATCTGATAGTGGTAGTGGGGTGGTAGATACCTAGTCTCCATTATGGCTCTAATCTGGTAGTGGTAGACGGGTGGTAGATACCTAGTCTCCATTATGGTTCTAATCTGATAGTGGTAGTTTGGTGGTAGATACCTAGTCTCCATTATGGCTCTAATCTGATAGTGGTAGTGGGGTGGAAGATACCTACTCTCCATTATGGCTCTAATCTGATAGAGGTAGTGGGGTGGTAGATACCTAGTCTCAATTATGGCTCTAATCTGATAGTGGTAGTGTGGTTGTAGATACCTAGTCTCCATTATGGCTCTAATCTGATAGTGGTAGTGGGGTGGTAGAAACCTATTCTCCATTATGGCTCTAATCTGATAGTGGTAATGGGGTGGTAGATACCTAGTCTCCATTATGGCTCTAATCTGATAGTGGTAGTGGGGTGGTAGATAACTAGTCTCCATTATGGCTCTAATCTGATAGTGGTAGTGGGGTGGTAGATGCCTAGTGCCTTTATTGCTCTAATCTGATAGTGGTAGTGGGGTGATAGATGCCTAGTGCCCTTATGGCTCTAATCTGATAGTGGTAGTGGGGTGGTAGATACCTAGTCTCCATTATGGCTCTAATCTGATAGTGGTAGTGGGGTGGTAGATGCCTAGTGCCTTTATGGCTCTAATCTGATAGTGGTAGTGGGGTGATAGATGCCTAGTGCCCTTATGGCTCTAATCTGATAGTGGTAGTGGGGTGGTAGATACCTAGTCTCCATTATGGCTCTAATCTGATAGTGGTAGTGGGGTGGTAGATACTTAGTCTCCATTACAGCTCTAATCTGATAGTGTTAGTGGGGTGGTAGATGCCTAGTGCCTTTATGGCTCTAATCTGATAGTGGTAGTGTGGTGATAGATGCCTAGTGCCCTTATGGCTCTAATCTGATAGTGGTAGTGGGGTGTTAGATACCTAGTCTCCATTATGGCTCTAATCTGATAGTGTTAGTGGAGTGGGAGATACCTAGTCTCCATTATGGCTCTAATCTGATAGATGTAGTGGGGTGGTAGATACCCAGTCTCCATTATGGCTGTAATCTGATAGTGGTAGTGGGGTGGTAGATGTCTAGTGCCCTTATGGCTTTAATCTGATACTGATAGTGGTAATCTGATAGTGGTGGTAGATACCTAGTCTCCATTATGGCTCTAATCTGATAGTGATAGTGGGTGGTAGATGCCTAGTGCCCTTATGGCTCTAATCTGATAGTGGTAGTGGGGTGGTAGATACCTAGTCTCCATTATGGCTCTAATCTGATAGTGGTAGTGGGGTGGTAGATACCTAGTTTCCATTATGGCTATAATTTGGTAGTGGTAGTGGGGTGGTAGATACCTAGTCTCCATTATGGCTCTAATCTAATAGTGGTAGTGGGGTGGTAGATACCTAGTCTCCATTATGGCTCTAATCTGATAGTGGTAGTGGGGTGGTAGATGCCTAGTGCCTTTATGGCTCTAATCTGATAGTGGTAGTGGGGTGGTAGATGCCTAGTGCCCTTATGGCTCTAATCTGATAGTGGTAGTAGGGTGGTAGATACCTAGTCTCCATTATGGCTCTAATCTGACAGTGGTAGTGGGGTGGTAGATGCCTAGTGCCTTTATGGCTCTAATCTGATAGTGGTAGTGGGGTGATAGATGCCTAGTGCCCTTATGGCTCTAATCTGATAGGGGTAGTGGGGTGGTAGATACCTAGTCTCCATTATGGCTCTAATCTGGTAGTGGTAGTGGGGTGGTAGATACCTAGTCTCCATTATGGCTCTAATCTGATAGTGGTAGTGGGGTGGTAGATACCTAGTCTCCATTATGGCTCTAATCTGATAGTGGTAGTGGGGTGGAAGATACCTACTCTCCATTATGGCTCTAATCTGATAGAGGTAGTGGGGTGGTAGATACCTAGTCTCAATTATGGCTCTAATCTGATAGTGGTAGTGGGGTTGTAGATACCTAGTCTCCATTATGGCTCTAATCTGGTAGTGGTAGTGGGGTGGTAGAAACCTATTCTCCATTATGGCTCTAATCTGATAGTGGTAATGGGGTGGTAGATACCTAGTCTCCATTATGGCTCTAATCTGATAGTGGTAGTGGGGTGGTAGATACCTAGTCTCCATTATGGCTCTAATCTGATAGTGGTAGTGGGGTGGTAGATGCCTAGTGCCTTTATGGCTCTAATCTGATAGTGGTAGTGGGGTGATAGATGCCTAGTGCCCTTATGGCTCTAATCTGATAGTGGTAGTGGGGTGGTAGATACCTAGTCTCCATTATGGCTCTAATCTGATAGTGGTAGTGGGGTGGTAGATACCTAGTCTCCATTATGGCTCTAATCTGATATTGGTAGTGGGGTGGTAGATGCCTAGTGCCTTTATGGCTCTAATCTGATAGTGGTAGTGGGGTGATAGATGCCTAGTGCCCTTATGGCTCTATTCTGATATTGGTAGTGGGGTGGTAGATACCTAGTCTCCATTATGGCTCTAATCTGATAGTGATAGTGGGGTGGTAGATGCCTAGTGCCCTTATGGCTCTAATCTGATAGTGGTAGTGGGGTGGTAGATACCTAGTCTCCATTATGGCTCTAATCTGATAGTGGTAGTGGGGTGGTAGATGCCTAGTGCCTTTATGGCTCTAATCTGATAGTGGTAGTGGGGTGATAGATGCCTAGTGCCCTTATGGCTCTAATCTGATAGTGGTAGTGGGGTGGTAGATACCTAGTCTCCATTATGGCTCTAATCTGATAGTGGTAGTGGGGTGGTAGATACCTAGTCTCCAAATGGCTCTAATCTGACAGTGGTAGTGGGGTGGTAGATGCCTAGTGCCTTTATGGCTCTAATCTGATAGTGGTAGTGGGGTGATAGATGCCTAGTGCCCTTATGGCTCTAATCTGATAGTGGTAGTGGGGTGGTAGATACCTAGTCTCCATTATGGCTCTAATCTGGTAGTGGTAGACGGGTGGTAGATACCTAGTCTCCATTATGGTTCTAATCTGATAGTGGTAGTTTGGTGGTAGATACCTAGTCTCCATTATGGCTCTAATCTGATAGTGGTAGTGGGGTGGAAGATACCTACTCTCCATTATGGCTCTAATCTGATAGAGGTAGTGGGGTGGTAGATACCTAGTCTCAATTATGGCTCTAATCTGATAGTGGTAGTGGGGTTGTAGATACCTAGTCTCCATTATGGCTCTAATCTGGTAGTGGTAGTGGGGTGGTAGAAACCTATTCTCCATTATGGTTCTAATCTGATAGTGGTAATGGGGTGGTAGATACCTAGTCTCCATTATGGCTCTAATCTGATAGTGGTAGTGGGGTGGTAGATACCTAGTCTCCATTATGGCTCTAATCTGATAGTGGTAGTGGGGTGGTAGATGCCTAGTGCCTTTATGGCTCTAATCTGATAGTGGTAGTGGGGTGATAGATGCCTAGTGCCCTTAGGGCTCTAATCTGATAGTGGTAGTGGGGTGGTAGATACCTAGTCTCCATTATGGCTCTAATCTGATAGTGGTAGTGGGGTGGTAGATACCTAGTCTCCATTATGGCTCTAATCTGATAGATGTAGTGGGGTGGTAGATACCCAGTCTCCATTATGGCTCTAATCTGATAGTGGTAGTGGGGTGGTAGATGTCTAGTGCCCTTATGGCTCTAATCTGATACTGGTAGATGTCTAGTCTCCATTATGGCTCTAATCTGATAGTGGTAGTGGGGTGGTAGATACCTAGTCTCCATTATGGCTCTAATCTGATAGTGGTAGTGGGGTGGGAGATACCTAGTCTCCATTATGGCTCTAATCTGATAGAGGTAGTGGGGTGGTAGATACCTAGTCTCCATTATGGCTCTAATCTGATAGTGGTAGTGGGGTGGTAGATACTTAGTCTCCATTATGGCTCTAATCTGATAGTGGTAGTGGGGTGGTAGATGCCTAGTGCCTTTATGGCTCTAATCTGATAGTGGTAGTGGGGTGATAGATGCCTAGTGCTCCATTATGGCTCTAATCTGATAGTGGTTGTGGGGTGGTAGATACCTAGTCTCCATTATGGCTCTAATCTGATAGTGATAGTGGGGTGGTAGATGCCTAGTGCCCTTATGGCTCTAATCTGATTGTGGTAGTGGGGTGGTAGATACCTAGTCTCCATTATGGCTCTAATCTGATAGTGGTAGTGGGGTGGTAGATGCCTAGTGCCTTTATGGCTCTAATCTGATAGTGGTAGTGGGGTGATAGATGACTAGTGCCCTTATGGCTCTAATCTGATAGTGGTAGTGGGGTGGTAGATACCTAGTCTCCATTATGGCTCTAATCTGATAGTGGTAGTGGGGTGGTAGATACCTAGTCTCCATTATGGCTCTAATCTGATAGTGGTAGTGGGGTGGTAGATGCCTAGTGCCTTTATGGCTCTAATCTGATAGTGGTAGTGGGGTGATAGATGCCTAGTGCCCTTATGGCTCTAATCTGATAGTGGTAGTGGGGTGGTAGATACCTAGTCTCCACTATGGCTCTAATCTGATAGTGGTAGTGGGGTGGTAGATGCCTAGTGCCTTTATGGCTCTAATCTGATAGTGGTAGTGGGGTGATAGATGCCTAGTGCCCTTATGGCTCTAATCTGATAGTGGTAGTGGGGTGGTAGATACCTAGTCTCCATTATGGCTCTAATCTGATAGTGGTAGTGGGGTGGTAGATACCTAGTCTCCATTATGGCTCTAATCTGATAGTGGTAGTGGGGTGGTAGATGCCTAGTGCCTTTATGGCTCTAATATGATAGTGGTAGTGGGGTGATAGATGCCTAGTGCCCTTATGGCTCTAATCTGATAGTGGTAGTGGGGTGGTAGATACCTAGTCTCCATTATGGCTCTAATCTGATAGTGATAGTGGGGTGGTAGATGCCTAGTGCCCTTATGGCTCTAATCTGATAGTGGTAGTGGGGTGGTAGATACCTAGTCTCCATTATGGCTCTAATCTGATAGTGGTAGTGGGGTGGTAGATGCCTAGTGCCTTTATGGCTCTAATCTGATAGTGGTAGTGGGGTGATAGATGCCTAGTGCCCTTATGGCTCTAATCTGATAGTGGTAGTGGGGTGGTAGATACCTAGTCTCCATTATGGCTCTAATCTGATAGTGGTAGTGGGGTGGTAGATACCTAGTCTCCATTATGGCTATAATCTGGTAGCGGTAGTGGTGTGGTAGATACCTAGTCTCCATTATGGCTCTAATCTGGTAGTGGTAGTGGGGTGGTAGATGCCTAGTGCCTTTATGGCTCTAATCTGATAGTGGTAGTGGGGTGATAGATTCCTAGTGCCCTTATGGCTCTAATCAGATAGTGGTAGTGGGGTGTTAGATACCTAGTCTCCATTATGTCTCTAATCTGATAGTGGTAGTGGGGTGGTAGATACCTAGTCTCCATTATGGCTCTAATCTGATAGTGGTAGTGGGGTGGTAGATGCCTAGTGCCTTTATGGCTCTAATCTGATAGTGGTAGTGGGGTGGTAGATGCCTAGTGCCCTTATGGCTCTAATCTGATAGTGGTAGTAGGGTGGTAGATACCTAGTCTCCAAATGGCTCTAATCTGACAGTGGTAGTGGGGTGGTAGATGCCTAGTGCCTTTATGGCTCTAATCTGATAGTGGTAGTGGGGTGATAGATGCCTAGTGCCCTTATGGCTCTAATCTGATAGTGGTAGTGGGGTGGTAGATACCTAGTCTCCATTATGGCTCTAATCTGGTAGTGGTAGACGGGTGGTAGATACCTAGTCTCCATTATGGTTCTAATCTGATAGTGGTAGTTTGGTGGTAGATACCTAGTCTCCATTATGGCTCTAATCTGATAGAGGTAGTGGGGTGGTAGATACCTAGTCTCAATTATGGCTCTAATCTGATAGTGGTAGTGGGGTTGTAGATACCTAGTCTCCATTATGGCTCTAATCTGGTAGTGGTAGTGGGGTGGTAGAAACCTATTCTCCATTATGGCTCTAATCTGATAGTGGTAATGGGGTGGTAGATACCTAGTCTCCATTATGGCTCTAATCTGATAGTGGTAGTGGGGTGGTAGATACCTAGTCTCCATTATGGCTCTAATCTGATAGTGGTAGTGGGGTGGTAGATGCCTAGTGCCTTTATGGCTCTAATCTGATAGTGGTAGTGGGGTGATAGATGCCTAGTGCCCTTATGGCTCTAATCTGATAGTGGTAGTGGGGTGGTAGATACCTAGTCTCCATTATGGCTCTAATCTGATAGTGGTAGTGGGGTGGTAGATACCTAGTCTCCATTATGGCTCTAATCTGATATTGGTAGTGGGGTGGTAGATGCCTAGTGCCTTTATGGCTCTAATCTGATAGTGGTAGTGGGGTGATAGATGCCTAGTGCCCTTATGGCTCTATTCTGATAGTGGTAGTGGGGTGGTAGATACCTAGTCTCCATTATGGCTCTAATCTGATAGTGATAGTGGGGTGGTAGATGCCTAGTGCCCTTATGGCTCTAATCTGATAGTGGTAGTGGGGTGGTAGATACCTAGTCTCCATTATGGCTCTAATCTGATAGTGGTAGTGGGGTGGTAGATGCCTAGTGCCTTTATGGCTCTAATCTGATAGTGGTAGTGGGGTGATAGATGCCTAGTGCCCTTATGGCTCTAATCTGATAGTGGTAGTGGGGTGGTAGATACCTAGTCTCCATTATGGCTCTAATCTGATAGTGGTAGTGGGGTGGTAGATACCTAGTCTCCAAATGGCTCTAATCTGACAGTGGTAGTGGGGTGGTAGATGCCTAGTGCCTTTATGGCTCTAATCTGATAGTGGTAGTGGGGTGATAGATGCCTAGTGCCCTTATGGCTCTAATCTCATAGTGGTAGTGGGGTGGTAGATACCTAGTCTCCATTATGGCTCTAATCTGGTAGTGGTAGACGGGTGGTAGATACCTAGTCTCCATTATGGTTCTAATCTGATAGTGGTAGTTTGGTGGTAGATACCTAGTCTCCATTATGGCTCTAATCTGATAGTGGTAGTGGGGTGGTAGATACCTAGTCTCCATTATGGCTCTAATCTGATAGTGGTAGTGGGGTGGTAGATGCCTAGTGCCTTTATGGCTCTAATCTGATAGTGGTAGTGTGGTGGTAGATACCTAGTCTCCATTATGGCTCTAATCTGATAGTGGTAGTGGAGTGGGAGATACCTAGTCTCCATTATGGCTCTAATCTGATAGATGTAGTGGGGTGGTAGATACCCAGTCTCCATTATGGCTCTAATCTGATAGTGGTAGTGGGGTGGTAGATGTCTAGTGCCCTTATGGCTCTAATCTGATAGTGGTTGTGGGGTGGTAGATACCTAGTCTCCATTATGGCTCTAATCTGATAGTGATAGTGGGGTGGTAGATGCCTAGTGCCCTTATGGCTCTAATCTGATAGTGGTAGTGGGGTGGTAGATACCTAGTCTCCATTATGGCTCTAATCTGATAGTGGTAGTGGGGTGGTAGATGCCTAGTGCCTTTATGGTTCTAATCTGATAGTGGTAGTGGGGTGATAGATGACTAGTGCCCTTATGGCTCTAATCTGATAGTGGTAGTGGGGTGGTAGATACCTAGTCTCCATTATGGCTCTAATCTGATAGTGGTAGTGGGGTGGTAGATACCTAGTCTCCATTATGGCTCTAATCTGATAGTGGTAGTGGGGTGGTAGATGCCTAGTGCCTTTATGGCTCTAATCTGATAGTGGTAGTGGGGTGATAGATGCCTAGTGCCCTTATGGCTCTAATCTGATAGTGGTAGTGGGGTGGTAGATACCTAGTCTCCACTATGGCTCTAATCTGATAGTGGTAGTGGGGTGGTAGATGCCTAGTGCCTTTATGGCTCTAATCTGATAGTGGTAGTGGGGTGATAGATGCCTAGTGCCCTTATGGCTCTAATCTGATAGTGGTAGTGGGGTGGTAGATACCTAGTCTCCATTATGGCTCTAATCTGATAGTGGTAGTGGGGTGGTAGATACCTAGTCTCCATTATGGCTCTAATCTGATAGTGGTAGTGGGGTGGTAGATGCCTAGTGCCTTTATGGCTCTAATATGATAGTGGTAGTGGGGTGATAGATGCCTAGTGCCCTTATGGCTCTAATCTGATAGTGGTAGTGGGGTGGTAGATACCTAGTCTCCATTATGGCTCTAATCTGATAGTGATAGTGGGGTGGTAGATGCCTAGTGCCCCTATGGCTCTAATCTGATAGTGGTAGTGGGGTGGTAGATACCTAGTCTCCATTATGGCTCTAATCTGATAGTGGTAGTGGGGTGGTAGATGCCTAGTGCCTTTATGGCTCTAATCTGATAGTGGTAGTGGGGTGATAGATGCCTAGTGCCCTTATGGCTCTAATCTGATAGTGGTAGTGGGGTGGTAGATACCTAGTCTCCATTATGGCTCTAATCTGATAGTGGTAGTGGGGTGGTAGATACCTAGTCTCCATTATGGCTATAATCTGGTAGCGGTAGTGGTGTGGTAGATACCTAGTCTCCATTATGGCTCTAATCTGGTAGTGGTAGTGGGGTGGTAGATGCCTAGTGCCTTTATGGCTCTAATCTGATAGTGGTAGTGGGGTGATAGATGCCTAGTGCCCTTATGGCTCTAATCTGATAGTGGTAGTGGGGTGTTAGATACCTAGTCTCCATTATGGCTCTAATCTGATAGTGGTAGTGGGGTGGTAGATACCTAGTCTCCATTATGGCTCTAATCTGATAGTGGTAGTGGGGTGGTAGATGCCTAGTGCCTTTATGGCTCTAATCTGATAGTGGTAGTGGGGTGGTAGATGCCTAGTGCCCTTATGGCTCTAATCTGATAGTGGTAGTGGGGTGGTAGATGCCTAGTCTCCATTGCGGCTCTAATCTGATAGTGGTAGTGGGGTGGTAGATGCCTAGTGCCTTTATGGCTCTAATCTGATAGTGGTAGTGTGGTGATAGATGCCTAGTGCCCTTATGGCTCTAATCTGATAGTGGTAGTGGGGTGGTAGATACCTAGTCTCCATTATGGCTCTAATCTGAGAGTGGTAGTGGAGTGGGAGATACCTAGTCTCCATTATGGCTCTAATCTGATAGATGTAGTGGGGTGGTAGATACCCAGTCTCCATTATGGCTGTAATCTGATAGTGGTAGTGGGGTGGTAGATGTTTAGTGCCCTTATGGCTCTAATCTGATAGTGGTAGATGTCTAGTCTCCATTATGGCTCTAATCTGATAGTGGTAGTGGGGTGGTAGATACCTAGTCTCCATTATGGCTCTAATCTGATAGTGGTAGTGGGGTGGGAGATACCTAGTCTCCATTATGGCTCTAATCTGATAGAGGTAGTGGGGTGGTAGATACCTAGTCTCCATTATGGCTCTAATCTAATAGTGGTAGTGGGGTGGTAGATGTCTAGTGCCCTTATGGCTTTAATCTGATAGTGGTAGTGGGGTGGTAGATACCTAGTCTCCATTATGGCTCTAATCTGATAGTGATAGTGGGGTGGTAGATGCCTAGTGCCCTTATGGCTCTAATCTGATAGTGGTAGTGGGGTGGTAGATACCTAGTCTCCATTATGGCTCTAATCTGATAGTGGAAGTGGGTTGGTAGATGCCTAGTGCCTTTATGGCTCTAATCTGATAGTGGTAGTGGGGTGATAGATGCCTAGTGCCCTTATGGCTCTAATCCTATAGTGGTAGTGGGGTGGTAGATACCTAGTCTCCATTATGGCTCTAATCTGATAGTGGTAGTGGGGTGGTAGATACCTAGTCTCCATTATGGCTCTAATCTGATAGTGGTAGTGGGGTGGTAGATGCCTAGTGCCTTTATGGCTCTAATCTGATAGTGGTAGTGGGGTGGAAGATGCCTAGTGCCCTTATGGCTCTAATCTGATAGTGGTAGTGGGTTGGTAGATACCTAGTCTCCATTATGGCTCTAATCTGATAGTGGTAGTGGGGTGGTAGATGCCTAGTGCCTTTATGGCTCTAATCTGATAGTGGTAGTGGGGTGATAGATTCCTAGTGCCCTTATGGCTCTAATCTGATAGTGGTAGTGGGGTGGTAGATACCTAGTCTCCATTATGGCTCTAATCTGATAGAGGTAGTGGGGTGGTAGATACCTAGTCTCCATTATGGCTCTAATCTGGTAGTGGTAGTGGGGTGGAAGATACCTAGTCTCCATTATGGCTCTAATCTGATAGTGGTAGTGGGGTGGTAGATACCTAGTCTCCATTATGGCTCTAATCTGGTAGTGGTAGTGGTGTGGTAGATACCTAGTCTCCATTATGACTCTAATCTGGTAGTGGTAGTGGGGTGGTAGATACCTAGTCTCCATTATGGCTCTAATCTGATAGTGGTAGTGGGGTGGTAGATACCTAGTCTCCATTATGGCTCTAATCTGATGGATGTAGTGGGGTGGTAGATACCTAGTCTCCATTATGGCTCTAATCTGATAGTGGTAGTGGGGTGGTAGATGTCTAGTGCCCTTATGGCTCTAAACTGATAGTGGTAGATGTCTAGTCTCCATTATGGCTCTAATCTGATAGTGGTAGTGGGGTGGTAGATACCTAGTCTCCATTATGGCTCTAATCTGATAGTGGTAGTGGGGTGGGAGATACCTAGTCTCCATTATGGCTCTAATCTGATAGAGGTAGTGGGGTGGTAGATACCTAGTCTCCATTATGGCTCTAATCTGAAAGTGGTAGTGGGGTGGTAGATGTCTAGTGCACTTATGGCTTTAATCTGATAGTGGTAGATGTCTAATCACCATTATGGCTCTAATCTGATAGTGGTAGTGGGGTGATAGATACCTAGTCTCCATTATGGCTCTAATCTAATAGTGGTAGTGGGGTGGTAGATACCTAGTCTCCATTATGGCTCTAATCTGATAGTGGTAGTGGGGTGGTAGATACCTAGTCTCCATTATGGCTCTAATCTGATAGTGGTAGTGGGGTGGAAGATACCTACTCTCCATTATGGCTCTAATCTGATAAAGGTAGTGGGGTGGTAGATACCTAGTCTCCATTATGGCTCTAATCTGATAGTGGTAGTGGGGTGGTAGATACCTAGTCTCCATTATGGATCTAATCTGATAGTGGTAGTGGGGTGGTAGCTACCTAGTCTCCATTATGGCTCTAATCTGATAGTGGTAGTGGGGTGGTAGATACCTAGTCTCCATTATGGATCTAATCTGATAGTGGTAGTGGGGTGGTAGATACCTAGTCTCCATTATGGCTCTAATCTGGTAGTGGTAGTGGGGTGGTAGCTACCTAGTCTCCATTATGGCTCTAATCTGATAGTGGTAGTGGCATGGTAGATGTCTAGTGCCCTTATGGCTTTAATCTGATAGTGGTAGATGTCTAGTCTCCATTATGGCTCTAAACAGATAGTGGTAGTGGGGTGATAGATACCTAGTCTCCATTATGGCTCTAATCTAATAGTGGTAGTGGGGTGGTAGATGCCTAGTGACTTGATGGCTCTAATCTGATAGTGGTAGTGTGGTGATAGATGCCTAGTCTCCATTATGGCTCTAATCTGATAGTGGTAGTGGGGTGGTAGATGCCTAGTGCCCTTATGGCTCTAATCTGATAGTGGTAGTGTGGTGATAGATGCCTAGTGCCCTTATGGCTCTAATATGATAGTGGTAGTGGGGTGGTAGATACCTAGTCTCCATTATGGCTCTAATCTGATAGTGGTAGTGGGGTGGGAGATACCTAGTCTCCATTATGGCTCTAATCTGATAGAGGTAGTGGGGTGGTAGATACCTAGTCTCCATTATGGCTCTAATCTGATAGTGGTAGTGGGGTAGTAGATGTCTAGTGCCCTTATGGCTTTAATCTGATAGTGGTAGATGTCTAGTCTCCATTATGGCTCTAATCTGATAGTGGTAGTGGGGTGGTAGATACCTAGTCTCCATTATGGCTCTAATCTGATAGTGGTAGTGGGGTGGTAGATGCCTAGTGCCTTTCTGGCTCTAATCTGATAGTGGTAGTGGGGTGGTAGATGCCTAGTGCCCTTATGGCTCTAATCTGATAGTGGTAGTGGGGTGGTAGATACCTAGTCTCCATTATGGCTCTAACCTGATAGTGGTAGTGGGGTGGTAGATACCTAGTCTCCATTATGGCTCTAATCTGATAGTGGTAGTGGGGTGGTAGATACCTAGTGTCCATTATGGCTCTAATCTGATAGTGGTAGTGGGGTGGTAGATACCTAGTCTCCATTATAGCTCTAATCTGATAGTGGTAGTGGGGTGGTAGATACCTAGTCTCCATTATGGCTCTAATCTGATAGTGGTAGTGGGGTGGTAGATGCCTAGTGCCTTTATGGCTCTAATCTGATAGTGGTAGTGGCATGGTAGATGTCTAGTGCCCTTATGGCTTTAATCTGATAGTGGTAGATGTCTAGTCTCCATTATGGCTCTAATCTGATAGTGGTAGTGGGGTGATAGATACCTAGTCTCCATTATGGCTCTAATCTAATAGTGGTAGTGGGGTGGTAGATGCCTAGTGCCTTTATGGCTCTAATCTGATAGTGGTAGTGTGGTGATAGATGCCTAGTGCCCTTATGGCTCTAATCTGATAGTGGTAGTGGGGTGGTAGATACCTAGTCTCCATTATGGCTCTAATATGATAGTGGTAGTGGGGTGGTAGATGCCTAGTGCCTTTATGGCTCTAATCTGATAGTGGTAGTGGGGTGATAGATGCCTAGTGCCCTTATGGCTCTAATCTGATAGTGGTAGTGGGGTGGTAGAAAGCTAGTCTCCATTATGGCTCTAATCTGATAGTGGTAGTGGGGTGGTAGATACCTAGTCTCCATTATGGCTCTAATCTGATAGTGGTAGTGGGGTGATAGATACCTAGTCTCCATTATGGCTCTAAACTAATAGTGGTAGTGGGGTGGTAGATGCCTAGTGCCTTTCTGGCTCTAATCTGATAGTGGTAGTGGGGTGGTAGATGCCTAGTGCCTTTATGGCTCTAATCTGATAGTGGTAGTGGGGTGATAGATGCCTAGTGCCCTTATGGCTCTAATCTGATAGTGGTAGTGTGGTGATAGATGCCTAGTGCCCTTATGGCTCTAATCTGATAGTGGTAGTGGGGTGGTAGATACCTAGTCTCCATTATGGCTCTAATCTGATAGTGGTAGTGGGGTGGGAGATACCTAGTCTCCATTATGGCTCTAATCTGATAGAGGTAGTGGGGTGGTAGATACCTCGTCTCCATTATGGCTCTAATCTGATAGTGGTAGTGGGGTGGTAGATGTCTAGTGCCTTTATGGCTTTAATCTGACAGTGGTAGATGTCTAGTCTCCAGTATGGCTCTAATCTGATATTGGTAGTGGGGTGATAGATACCTAGTCTCCATTATGGCTCTAATCTGATAGTGGTAGTGGGGTGTTAGATGCCTATTGCCTTTCTGGCTCTAATCTGATAGTGGTAGTGGGGTGGTAGATGCCTAGTGCCCTTATGGCTCTAATCTGATAGTGGTAGTGGGGTGGTAGATACCTAGTCTCCATTATGGCTCTAATCTGATAGTGGTAGTGGGGTGGTAGATACCGAGTCTCCATTATGGCTCTAATCTGATAGTGGTAGTGGGGTGGTAGATACCTAGTCTCCATTATGGCTCTAATCTGATAGTGGTAGTGGGGTGGAAGATACCTACTCTCCATTATGGCTCTAATCTGATAGAGGTAGTGGGGTGGTAGATACCTAGTCTCCATTATGGCTCTAATCTGATAGTGGTAGTGGGGTGGAAGATACCTAGTCTCCATTATGGCTCTAAACTAATAGTGGTAGTGGGGTGGTAGATGCCTAGTGCCTTTCTGGCTCTAATCTGATAGTGGTAGTGGGGTGGTAGATGCCTAGTGCCCTTATGGCTCTAATCTGATAGTGGTAGTGGGGTGGTAGATACCTAGTCTCCATTATGGCTCTAATCTGATAGTGGTAGTGGGGTGGTAGATACCTAGTCTCCATTATGGCTCTAATCTGATAGTGGTAGTGGGGTGGTAGATGCCTAGTGCCTTTATGGCTCTAATCTGATAGTGACAGTGGGGTGATAGATGCCTAGTGCCCTTATGGCTCTAATCTGATAGTGGTAGTGTGGTGATAGATGCCTAGTACCCTTATGGCTCTAATCTGATAGTGGTAGTGGGGTGGTAGATACCTAGTCTCCATTATGGCTCTAATCTGATAGTGGTAGTGGGGTGGGAGATACCTAGTCTCCATTATGGCTCTAATCTGATAGAGGTAGTGGGGTGGTAGATACCTCGTCTCCATTATGGCTCTAATCTGATAGTGGTAGTGGGGTGGTAGATGTCTAGTGCCCTTATGGCTTTAATCTGACAGTGGTAGATGTCTAGTCTCCAGTATGGCTCTAATCTGATAGTGGTAGTGGGGTGATAGATACCTAGTCTCCATTATGGCTCTAATCTGATAGTGGTAGTGGGGTGGTAGATGCCTAGTGCCTTTCTGGCTCTAATCTGATAGTGGTAGTGGGGTGGTAGATGCCTAGTGCCCTTATGGCTCTAATCTGATAGTGGTAGTGGGGTGGTAGATACCTAGTCTCCATTATGGCTCTAATCTGATAGTGGTAGTGGGGTGGTAGATACCGAGTCTCCATTATGGCTCTAATCTGATAGTGGTAGTGGGGTGGTAGATACCTAGTCTCCATTATGGCTCTAATCTGATAGTGGTAGTGGGGTGGAAGATACCTACTCTCCATTATGGCTCTAATCTGATAGAGGTAGTGGGGTGGTAGATACCTAGTCTCCATTATGGCTCTAATCTGATAGTGGTAGTGGGGTGGAAGATACCTACTCTCCATTATGGCTCTAATCTGATAGAGGTAGTGGGGTGGTAGATACCTAGTCTCCATTATGGCTCTAATCTGATAGTGGTAGTGGGGTGGTAGATACCTAGTCTCCATTATGGCTCTAATCTGATAGTGGTAGTGGGGTGGTAGATACCTAGTCTCCCTTATGGCTCTAATCTGATAGTGGTAGTGGGGTGGTAGATACCTAGTCTCCATTATGGCTCTAATCTGATAGTGGTAGTGGGGTGGGAGATACCTAGTCTCCATTATGGCTCTAATCTGATAGATGTAGTGGGGTGGTAGATACCTAGCATTCAGTATGGCTCTAATCTGATAGAGGTAGTGGGGTGGTAGATACCTAGTCTCCATTATGGCTCTAATCTGATAGTGGTAGTGGGGTGGTAGATGCCTAGTGCCTTTATGGCTCTAATCTGATAGTGGTAGTGGGGTGATAGATGCCTAGTGCCATTATGGCTCTAATCTGATAGTGGTAGTGGGGTGGTAGATACCTAGTCTCCATTATGGCTCTAATCTGATAGTGGTAGTGGGGTGGGAGATACCTAGTCTCCATTATGGCTCTAATCTGATAGTGGTAGTGGGGTGGGAGATACCTAGTCTCCATTATGGCTCTAATCGGATAGAGGTAGTGGGGTGGTAGATACCTAGTCTCCATTATGGCTCTAATCTGATAGTGGTAGTGGGGTGGTAGATGTCTAGTGCCCTTATGGCTCTAATCTGATAGTGGTAGTGGGGTGGTAGATGTCTAGTGCCCTTATGGCTCTAATCTGATAGTGGTAGATGTCTAGTCTCCATTATGGCTCTAATCTGATAGTGGTAGTGGGGTGTTAGATACCTAGTCTCCATTATGGCTCTAATACGATAGTGGTAGTGGGGTGGTAGATGCCTAGTGCCCTTATGGCTCTAATCCGATAGTGGTAGTGTGGTGATAGATGCCTAGTGCCCTTATGGCTCTAATCTGATAGTGGTAGTGGGGTGGTAGATACCTAGTCTCCATTATGGCTCTAGTCTGATAGATGTAGTGGGGTGGTAGATACCTAGTCTCCATGATGGCTCTAATCTTATAGTGGTAGTGGGGTGGTAGATGTCTAGTGCCCTTATGGCTCTAATCTGATAGTGGTAGTGGGGTGGTAGATGCCTAGTGCCTTTATGGCTCTAATCTGATAGTGGTAGTGGGGTGATAGATGCCTAGTGCCCTTATGGCTCTAATCTGATAGTGGTAGTGGGGTGGTAGATACCTAGTCTCCATTATGGCTCTAATCTGATAGTGGTAGTGGGGTGGTAGATACCTAGTCTCCATTATGGCTCTAATCTGGTAGTGGTAGTGGGGTGGGAGATACCTAGTCTCCATTATGGCTCTAATCTGATAGATGTAGTGGGGTGGTAGATACCTAGCATTCAGTATGGCTCTAATCTGATAGTGATAGTGGGGTGGTAGATGCCTAGTGCCCTTATGGCTCTAATCTGATAGTGGTAGTGGGGTGGTAGATACCTAGTCTCCATTATGGCTCTAATCTGATAGTGGTAGTGGGGTGGTAGATGCCTAGTGCCTTTATGGCTCTAATCTGATAGTGGTAGTGGGGTGATAGATGCCTAGTCTCCATTATGGCTCTAATCTGATAGTGGTAGTGGGGTGGAAGATACCTACTCTCCATTATGGCTCTAATCTGATAGAGGTAGTGGGGTGGTAGATACCTAGTCTCCATTATGGCTCTAATCTGATAGTGGTAGTGGGGTGGAAGATACCTACTCTCCATTATGGCTCTAATCTGATAGAGGTAGTGGGGTGGTAGATACCTAGTCTCCATTATGGCTCTAATCTGATAGTGGTAGTGGGGTGGTAGATACCTAGTCTCCATTATGGCTCTAATCTGATAGTGGTAGTGGGGTGGTAGATACCTAGTCTCCCTTATGGCTCTAATCTGATAGTGGTAGTGGGGTGGTAGATACCTAGTCTCCATTATGGCTCTAATCTGGTAGTGGTAGTGGGGTGGGAGATACCTAGTCTCCATTATGGCTCTAATCTGATAGTGGTAGTGGGGTGGTAGATACCTAGCATTCAGTATGGCTCTAATCTGATAGAGGTAGTGGGGTGGTAGATACCTAGTCTCCATGATGGCTCTAATCTGATAGTGGTAGTGGGGTGGTAGATGCCTAGTGCCTTTATGGCTCTAATCTGATAGTGGTAGTGGGGTGATAGATGCCTAGTGCCATTATGGCTCTAATCTGATAGTGGTAGTGGGGTGGTAGATACCTAGTCTCCATTATGGCTCTAATCTGATAGTGGTAGTGGGGTGGGAGATACCTAGTCTCCATTATGGCTCTAATCTGATAGTGGTAGTGGGGTGGGAGATACCTAGTCTCCATTATGGCTCTAATCGGATAGAGGTAGTGGGGTGGTAGATACCTAGTCTCCATTATGGCTCTAATCTGATAGTGGTAGTGGGGTGGTAGATGTCTAGTGCCCTTATGGCTCTAATCTGATAGTGGTAGTGGGGTGGTAGATGTCTAGTGCCCTTATGGCTCTAATCTGATAGTGGTAGATGTCTAGTCTCCATTATGGCTCTAATCTGATAGTGGTAGTGGGGTGTTAGATACCTAGTCTCCATTATGGCTCTAATACGATAGTGGTAGTGGGGTGGTAGATGCCTAGTGCCCTTATGGCTCTAATCCGATAGTGGTAGTGTGGTGATAGATGCCTAGTGCCCTTATGGCTCTAATCTGATAGTGGTAGTGGGGTGGTAGATACCTAGTCTCCATTATGGCTCTAGTCTGATAGATGTAGTGGGGTGGTAGATACCTAGTCTCCATGATGGCTCTAATCTTATAGTGGTAGTGGGGTGGTAGATGTCTAGTGCCCTTATGGCTCTAATCTGATAGTGGTAGTGGGGTGGTAGATGCCTAGTGCCTTTATGGCTCTAATCTGATAGTGGTAGTGGGGTGATAGATGCCTAGTGCCCTTATGGCTCTAATCTGATAGTGGTAGTGGGGTGGTAGATACCTAGTCTCCATTATGGCTCTAATCTGATAGTGGTAGTGGGGTGGTAGATACCTAGTCTCCATTATGGCTCTAATCTGGTAGTGGTAGTGGGGTGGGAGATACCTAGTCTCCATTATGGCTCTAATCTGATAGATGTAGTGGGGTGGTAGATACCTAGCATTCAGTATGGCTCTAATCTGATAGTGATAGTGGGGTGGTAGATGCCTAGTGCCCTTATGGCTCTAATCTGATAGTGGTAGTGGGGTGGTAGATACCTAGTCTCCATTATGGCTCTAATCTGATAGTGGTAGTGGGGTGGTAGATGCCTAGTGCCTTTACGGCTCTAATCTGATAGTGGTAGTGGGGTGATAGATGCCTAGTGCCCTTATGGCTCTAATCTGATAGTGGTTTGTGGGGTGGTAGATACCTAGTCTCCATTATGGCTATAATCTGGTAGTGGTAGTGGTGTGGTAGATACCTAGTCTCCATTATGGCTCTAATCTGGTAGTGGTAGTGGGGTGGTAGATACATAGTCTCCATTATGGCTCTAATCTGATAGTGGTAGTGGGGTGGTAGATACCTAGTCTCCATTATGGCTCTAATCTGATAGTGGTAGTGGGGTGGGAGATGCCTAGTGCCTTTATGGCTCTAATCTGATAGTGGTAGTGGGGTGGTAGATGCCTAGTGCCCTTATGGCTCTAATCTGATAGTGGTAGTGGGGTGGTAGATGCCTAGTCTCCATTACGGCTCTAATCTGATAGTGGTATTGGGGTGGTAGATGCCTAGTGCCTTTATGGCTCTAATCTGATAGTGGTAGTGTGGTGATAGATGCCTAGTGCCCTTATGGCTCTAATCTGATAGTGGTAGTGGGGTGGTAGATACCTAGTCTCCATTATGGCTCTAATCTGAGAGTGGTAGTGGAGTGGGAGATACCTAGTCTCCATTATGGCTCTAATCTGATAGATGTAGTGGGGTGGTAGATACCCAGTCTCCATTATGGCTGTAATCTGATAGTGGTAGTGGGGTGGTAGATGTCTAGTGCCCGTATGGCTCTAATCTGATAGTGGTAGATGTCTAGTCTCCATTATGGCTCTAATCTGATAGTGGTAGTGGGGTGGTAGATACCTAGTCTCCATTATGGCTCTAATCTGATAGTGGTAGTGGGGTGGGAGATACCTAGTCTCCATTATGGCTCTAATCTGATAGAGGTAGTGGGGTGGTAGATACCTAGTCTCCATTATGGCTCTAATCTAATAGTGGTAGTGGGGTGGTAGATGTCTAGTGCCCTTATGGCTTTAATCTGCTAGTGGTAGTGGGGTGGTAGATACCTAGTCTCCATTATGGCTCTAATCTGATAGTGATAATGGGGTGGTAGATGCCTAGTGCCCTTATGGCTCTAATCTGATAGTGGTAGTGGGGTGGTAGACACCTAGTCTCCATTATGGCTCTAATCTGATAGTGGTAGTGGGGTGATAGATGCCTAGTGCCCTTATGGCTCTAATCCTATAGTGGTAGTGGGGTGGTAGATACCTAGTCTCCATTATGGCTCTAATCTGATAGTGGTAGTGGGGTGGTAGATACCTAGTCTCCATTATGGCTCTAATCTGATAGTGGTAGTGGGGTGGTAGATGCCTAGTGCCTTTATGGCTCTAATCTGATAGTGGTAGTGGGGTGGTAGATGCCTAGTGCCCTTATGGCTCTAATCTGATAGTGGTAGTGGGTTGGTAGATACCTAGTCTCCATTATGGCTCTAATCTGATAGTGGAAGTGGGGTGGTAGATGTCTAGTGCCCTTATGGCTCTAATCTGATAGTGGTAGATGTCTAGTCTCCATTATAGCTCTAATCTGATAGTGGTAGTGGGGTGATAGATACCTAGTCTCCATTATGGCTCTAATCTAATAGTGGTAGTGGGGTGGTAGATGCCTAGTGCCTTTATGGCTCTAATCTGATAGTGGTAGATGCCTAGTGCCCTTATGGCTCTAATCTGATAGTGGTAGTGGGGTGGTAGATACCTAGTCTCCATTATGGCTCTAATCTGATAGTGGTAGTGGGATGGGAGATATGTAGTCTCCATTATGGCTCTAATCTGATAGAGGTAGTGGGCTGGTAGATACCTAGTCTCCATTATGGCTCTAATCTGATAGTGGTAGTGGGGTGGTAGATGTCTAGTGCCCTTATGGCTTTAATCTGATAGTGGTAGATGTCTAGTCTCCATTATGGCTCTAATCTGATAGTGGTAGTGGGGTGATAGATACCAAGTCTCCATTATGGCTCTAATCTAATAGTGGTAGTGGGGTGGTAGATTCCTAGTGCCTTTATGGCTCTAATCTGATAGTGGTAGTGGGGTGGTAGATGCCTAGTGCCCTTATGGCTCTAATCTGATAGTGGTAGTGGGGTGGTAGATACCTAGTCTCCTTATGGCTCTAATCTGATAGTGGTAGTGGGGTGGTAGATACCTAGTCTCCATTATGGCTCTAATCTGATAGTGGTAGTGGGGTGGTAGATGCCTAGTCTCCATTATGGCTCTAATCTGATAGTGGTAGTGGGGTGGTAGATGCCTAGTGCCTTTATGGCTCTAATCTGATAGTGGTAGTGGGGTGATAGATGCCTAGTGCCCTTATGGCTCTAATCTGATAGTGGTAGTGGGGTGGTAGATACCTAGTCTCCATTATGGCTCTAATCTGATAGTGGTAGTGGGGTGGTAGATGCCTAGTCTCCATTATGGCTCTAATCTGATAGTGGTAGTGGGGTGGTAGATGCCTAGTGCCTTTATGGCTCAAATCTGATAGTGGTAGTGGGGTGATAGATGCCTAGTGCCCTTATGGCTCTAATCTGATAGTGGTAGTGGGGTGGTAGATACCTAGTCTCCATTATGGCTCTAATCTGATAGTGGTAGTGGGGTGGTAGATACCTAGTCTCCATTATGGCTCTAATCTGATAGTGGTAGTGGGGTGGGAGATACCTAGTCTCCATTATGGCTCTAATCTGATAGAGGTAGTGGGGTGGTAGATACCTAGTCTCCATTATGGCTCTAATCTGATAGAGGTAGTGGGGTGGTAGATGTCTAGTACCCTTATGGCTTTAATCTGATAGTGGTAGATGTCTAGTCTCCATTATGGCTCTAATCTGATAGTGGTAGTGGGGTGATAGATACCTAGTCTCCATTATGGCTCTAATCTAATAGTGGTAGTGGGGTGGTAGATGCCTAGTGCCTTTGTGGCTCTAATCTGATAGTGGTAGATGCCTAGTGCCCTTATGGCTCTAATCTGATAGTGGTAGTGGGGTGGTAGATACCTAGTCTCCTTATGGCTCTAATCTGATAGTGGTAGTGGGGTGGTAGATACCTAGTCTCCATTATGGCTCTAATCTGATAGTGGTAGTGGGGTGGTAGATACCTAGTCTCCATTATGGCTCTAATCTGATAGTGGTAGTGGGGTGGAAGATACCTACTCTCCATTATGGCTCTAATCTGATAGAGGTAGTGGGGTGGTAGATACCTAGTCTCCATTATGGCTCTAATCTGGTAGTGGTAGTGGGGTGGTAGATGCCTAGTGCCCTTATGGCTCTAATCTGATAGTGGTAGTGGGGTGGTAGATACCTAGTCTCCATTATGGCTCTAATCTGATAGTGGTAGTGGGGTGGGAGATACCTAGTCTCCATTATGGCTCTAATCTTATAGAGGTAGTGGGGTGGTTGATACCTAGTCTCCATTATGGCTCTAATCTGATAGTGGTAGTGGGGTGGTAGATGTCTAGTGCCCTTATGGCTCTAATCTGATAGTGGTAGATGTCAAGTCTCCATTATGGCTCTAATCTGATAGTGGTAGTGGGGTGGTAGATACCTAGTCTCCATTATGGCTCTAATCTGATAGTGGTAGTGGGGTGGGAGATACGTAGTCTCCATTATGGCTCTAATCTGATAGTGGTAGTGGGGTGGTATATACCTAGTCTCTTTATGGCTCTAATCTGATAGTGGTAGTGGGGTGCTAGATACCTAGTCTCCATTATGGTTCTAATCTGATAGAGGTAGTGGGGTGGTAGATACCTAGTCTCCATTATGGCTCTAATCTGATAGTGGTAGTGGGGTTGGAGATACGTAGTCTCCATTATGGCTCTAATCTGATAGTGGTAGTGGGGTGGTAGATACCTAGTCTCTTTATGGCTCTAATCTGATAGTGGTAGTGGGGTGGTAGATACCTAGTCTCCATTATGGCTCTAATCTGATAGTGGTAGTGGGGTGGTAGATGCCTAGTGCCTTTATGGCTCTAATCTGATAGTGGTAGTGGGGTGGTAGATGCCTAGTGCCCTTATGGCTCTAATCTGATAGTGGTAGTGGGGTGGTAGATACCTAGTCTCCATTATGGCTCTAATCTGATAGTGGTAGTGGGGTGGAAGATACCTACTCTCCATTATGGCTCTAATCTGATAGAGGTAGTGGGGTGGTAGATACCTAGTCTCCATTATGGCTCTAATCTGGTAGTGGTAGTGGGGTGGTAGATACCTAGTCTCCATTATGGCTCTAATCTGATAGTGGTAGTGGGGTGGTAGATACCAAGTCTCCATTATGGCTCTAATCTGATAGTGGTAGTGGGGTGGTAGATGCCTAGTGCCTTTATGGCTCTAATCTGATAGTGGTAGTGGGGTGGTAGATGCCTAGTGCCCTTATGGCTCTAATCTGATAGTGGTAGTGGGGTGGTAGATACCTAGTCTCCATTATGGCTCTAATCTGATAGTGGTAGTGGGGTGGTAGATGCCTAGTGCCTTTATGGCTCTAATCTGATAGTGGTAGTGGGGTGATAGATGCCTAGTGCCATTATGGCTCTAATCTGATAGTGGTAGTGGGGTGGTAGATACCTAGTCTCCATTATGGCTCTAATCTGATAGTGGTAGTGGGGTGGGAGATACCTAGTCTCCATTATGGCTCTAATCTGATAGTGGTAGTGGGGTGGTAGATACCTAGTCTCCATTATGGCTCTAATCTGATAGTGGTAGTGGGGTGGTAGATGCCTAGTGCCTTTATGGCTCTAATATGATAGTGGTAGTGGGGTGATAGATGCCTAGTGCCATTATGGCTCTAATCTGATAGTGGTAGTGGGGTGGTAGATACCTAGTCTCCATTATGGCTCTAATCTGATAGTGGTAGTGGGGTGGGAGATACCTAGTCTCCATTATGGCTCTAATCTTATAGAGGTAGTGGGGTGGTAGATACCTAGTCTCCATTATGGCTCTAATCTGATAGAGGTAGTGGGGTGGTAGATACCTAGTCTCCATTATGGATCTAATCTGATAGTGGTAGTGGGGTGGTAGATGTCTAGTGCCCTTATGGCTTTAATCTGATAGTGGTAGATGTCTAGTCTCCATTATGGCTCTAATCTGATAGTGGTAGTGGGGTGGTAGATACCTAGTCTCCATTATGGCTCTAATCTGATAGTGGTAGTGGGGTGGGAGATACGTAGTCTCCATTATGGCTCTAATCTGATAGAGGTAGTGGGGTGGTAGATACCTAGTCTCCATTATGGCTCTAATCTGATAGTGGTAGTGGGGTGGTAGATGTCTAGTGCCCTTATGGCTTTAATCTGATAGTGGTAGATGTCTAGTCTCCATTATGGCTCTAATGTGATAGTGGTAGTGGGGTGATAGATACCAAGTCTCCATTATGGCTCTAATCTAATAGTGGTAGTGGGGTGGTAGATGCCAAGTGCCTTTATGGCTCTAATCTGATAGTGGTAGTGGGGTGGTAGATGCCTAGTGCCCTTATGGCTCTAATCTGATAGTGGTAGTGGGGTGGTAGATACCTAGTCTCCTTATAGCTCTAATCTGATAGTGGTAGTGGGGTGGTAGATACCTAGTCTCCATTATGGCTCTAATCTGATAGTGGTAGTGGGGTGGTAGATACCTAGTCTCCATTATGGCTCTAATCTGATAATGGTAGTGGGGTGGTAGATGCCTAGTGCCTTTATGGCTCTAATCTGATAGTGGTAGTGGGGTGATAGATGCCTAGTGCCCTTATGGCTCTAATCTGATAGTGGTAGTGGGGTGGTAGATACCTAGACTCCATTATGGCTCTAATCTGATAGTGGAAGTGGGGTGGGAGATACCTAGTCTCCATTATGGCTCTAATCTGATAGAGGTAGTGGGGTGGTAGATACCTAGTCTCCATTATGGCTCTAATCTGATAGTGGAAGTGGGGTGGTAGATGTCTAGTGCCCTTATGGCTCTAATCTGATAGTGGTAGATGTCTAGTCTCCATTATGGCTCTAATCTGATAGTGGTAGTGGGGTGGTAGATACCTAGTCTCCATTATGGCTCTAATCTGATAGTGGTAGTGGGGTGGGAGATACCTAGTCTCCATTATGGCTCTAATCTGATAGAGGTAGTGGGGTGGTAGATGTCTAGTACCCTTATGGCTTTAATCTGATAGTGGTAGATGTCTAGTCTCCATTATGGCTCTAATCTGATAGTGGTAGTGGGGTGGTAGATGCCTAGTGCCTTTATGGCTCTAATCTGATAGTGGTAGATGCCTAGTGCCCTTATGGCTCTAATCTGATAGTGGTGGTGGGGTGGTAGATACCTAGTCTCCTTATGGCTCTAATCTGATAGTGGTAGTGGGGTGGTAGATACCTAGTCTCCATTATGGCTCTAATCTGATAGTGGTAGTGGGGTGGTAGATACCTAGTCTCCATTATGGCTCTAATCTGATAGTGGTAGTGGGGTGGAAGATACCTACTCTCCATTATGGCTCTAATCTGATAGAGGTAGTGGGGTGGTAGATACCTAGTCTCCATTATGGCTCTAATCTGGTAGTGGTAGTGGGGTGGTAGATACCTAGTCTCCATTATGGCTCTAATCTGATAGTGGTAGTGGGGTGGTAGATACCAAGTCTCCATTATGGCTCTAATCTGATAGTGGTAGTGGGGTGGTAGATGCCTAGTGCCTTTATGGCTCTAATCTGATAGAGGTAGTGGGGTGGTAGATGCCTAGTGCCCGTATGGCTCTAATCTGATAGTGGTAGTGGGGTGGTAGATACCTAGTCTCCATTATGGCTCTAATCTGATAGTGGTAGATGGGTGGTAGATACCTAGTCTCTTTATGGCTCTAATCTGATAGTGGTAGTGGGGTGGTAGATACCTAGTCTCCATTATGGCTCTAATCTAATAGTGGTAGTGGGGTGGTAGATGCCTAGTGCCTTTATGGCTCTAATCTGATAGTGGTAGTGGGTTGATAGATGCCTAGTGCCATTATGGATCTAATCTGATAGTGGGGTGGTAGATACCTAGTCTCCATTTTGGCTTTAATCTGATAGTGTTAGTGGGGTGGGAGATACCTAGTCTCCATTATGGCTCTAATCTTATAGAGGTAGTGGGGTGGTAGATACCTAGTCTCCATTATGGCTCTAATCTGATAGTGGTAGTGGGGTGGTAGATGTCTAGTGCCCTTATGGCTCTAATCTGATAGTGGTAGTGGGGTGGGAGATACGTAGTCTCCATTATGGCTCTAATCTGA
This sequence comes from Salvelinus alpinus, assembly GCF_045679555.1. Lineage (NCBI taxonomy): Eukaryota > Metazoa > Chordata > Actinopteri > Salmoniformes > Salmonidae > Salvelinus > Salvelinus alpinus. Next base: position 100,896,096 of record NC_092091.1, read on the forward strand.
TAGTGGTAGTGGGGTGGTAGATACCTAGTCTCTTTATGGCTCTAATCTGATAGTGGTAGTGGGGTGGTAGATACCTAGTCTCCATTATGGCTCTAATCTGATAGTGGTAGTGGGGTGGTAGATACCTAGTCTCCATTATGGCTCTAATCTGATAGTGGTAGTGGGGTGGAAGATACCTACTCTCCATTATGGCTCTAATCTGATAGAGGTAGTGGGGTGGTAGATACCTAGTCTCCATTATGGCTCTAATCTGGTAGTGGTAGTGGGGTGGTAGATGCCTAGTGCCCTTATGGCTCTAATCTGATAGTGGTAGTGGGGTGGTAGATACCTAGTCTCCATTATGGCTCTAATCTGATAGTGGTAGTGGGGTGGGAGATACCTAGTCTCCATTATGGCTCTAATCTTATAGAGGTAGTGGGGTGGTTGATACCTAGTCTCCATTATGGCTCTAATCTGATAGTGGTAGTGGGGTGGTAGATGTCTAGTGCCCTTATGGCTCTAATCTGATAGTGGTAGATGTCAAGTCTCCATTATGGCTCTAATCTGATAGTGGTAGTGGGGTGGTAGATACCTAGTCTCCATTATGGCTCTAATCTGATAGTGGTAGTGGGGTGGGAGATACGTAGTCTCCATTATGGCTCTAATCTGATAGTGGTAGTGGGGTGGTATATACCTAGTCTCTTTATGGCTCTAATCTGATAGTGGTAGTGGGGTGCTAGATACCTAGTCTCCATTATGGCTCTAATCTGATAGTGGTAGTGGGGTGGTAGATGCCTAGTGCCTTTATGGCTCTAATCTGATAGTGGTAGTGGGGTGGTAGATGCCTAGTGCCCTTATGGCTCTAATCTGATAGTGGTAGTGGGGTGGTAGATACCTAGTCTCCATTATGGCTCTAATCTGATAGTGGTAGTGGGGTGGGAGATACCTAGTCTCCATTATGGCTCTAATCTGATAGAGGTAGTGGGGTGGTAGATACCTAGTCTCCATTATGGCTCTAATCTGATAGTGGTAGTGGGGTGGTAGATGTCTAGTGCCTTTATGGCTCTAATCTGATAGTGGTAGTGGGTTGATAGATGCCTAGTGCCATTATGGCTCTAATCTGATAGTGGTAGTGGGGTGGTAGTTACCTAGTCTCCATTATGGCTCTAATCTGATAGTGGTAGTGGGGTGGGAGATACCTAGTCTCCATTATGGCTCTAATCTTATAGAGGTAGTGGGGTGGTTGATACCTAGTCTCCATTATGGCTCTACTCTGATAGTGGTAGTGGGGTGGTAGATGTCTAGTGCCCTTATGGCTCTAATCTGATAGTGGTAGATGTCTAGTCTCCATTATGGCTCTAATCTGATAGTGGTAGTGGGGTGGTAGATACCTAGTTTCCATTATGGCTCTAATCTGATAGTGGTAGTGGGGTGGGAGATACGTAGTCTCCATTATGGCTCTAATCTGATAGTGGTAGTGGGGTGGTAGATACCTAGTCTCTTTATGGTTCTAATCTGATAGTGGTAGTGGGGTGGTAGATACCTAGTCTCCATTATGGCTCTAATCTGATAGTGGTAGTGGGGTGGTAGATGCCTAGTGCCTTTATGGCTCTAATCTGATAGTGGTAGTGGGGTGATAGATGCCTAGTGCCCTTATGGCTCTAATCTGATAGTGGTAGTGGGGTGGTAGATACCTAGTCTCCATTATGGCTCTAATCTGATAGTGGTAGTGGGGTGGGAGATACCTAGTCTCCATTATGGCTCTAATCTGATAGAGGCAGTGGGGTGGTAGATACCTAGTCTCCATTATGGCTCTAATCTGATAGTGGTAGTGGGGTGGTAGATGTCTAGTGCCCTTATGGCTCTAATCTGATAGTGGTAGATGTCTAGTCTCCATTATGGCTCTAATCTGATAGTGGTAGTGGGGTGGTAGATGCCTAGTGCCTTTATGGCTCTAATCTGATAGTGGTAGTGGGGTGATAGATGCCTAGTGTCCTTTTGGCTCTAATCTGATAGTGGTAGTGGGGTGGTAGATACCTAGTCTCCATTATGGCTCTAATCTGGTAGTGGTAGAGGGGTGGTAGATACCTAGTCTCCATTATGGCTCTAATCTGATAGTGGTAGTGGGGTGGTAGATACCTAGTCTCCATTATGGCTCTAATCTGATAGTGGTAGTGGGGTGGAAGATACCTACTCTCCATTATGGCTCTAATCTGATAGAGGTAGTGGGGTGGTAGATACCTAGTCTCCATTATGGCTCTAATCTGATAGTGGTAGTGGGGTGGTAGATACCTAGTCTCCATTATGGCTCTAATCTGATAGTGGTAGTGGGGTGGTAGATGTCTAGTGCCCTTATGGCACTAATCTGATAGTGGTAGATGTCTAGTCTCCATTATGGCTCTAATCTGATAGTGGTAGTGGGGTGGTAGATGTCTAGTGCCCTTATGGCTCTAATCTGATAGTGGTAGATGTCTAGTCTCCATTATGGCTCTAATCTGATAGTGGTAGTGGGGTGGTAGATACCTAGTCTCCATTTTGGCTCTAATCTGATAGTGGTAGTGGGGTGGGAGATACCTAGTCTCCATTATGGCTCTAATCTGATAGAGGTAGTGGGGTGGAAGATACCTAGTCTCCATTATGGCTCTAATCTGATAGTGGTAGTGGGGTGGTAGATACCTAGTCTCTTTATGGCTCTAATCTGATAGTGGTAGTGGGGTGGTAGATACCTAGTCTCCATTATGGCTCTAATCTGATAGTGGTAGTGGGGTGGTAGATGCCTAGTGCCTTTATGGCTCTAATCTGATAGTGGTAGTGGGGTGATAGATGCCTAGTGCCCTTATGGCTCTAATCTGATAGTGGTAGTGGGGTGGTAGATACCTAGTCTCCATTATGGCTCTAATCTGATAGTGGTAGTGGGGTGGGAGATACCTAGTCTCCATTATGGCTCTAATCTGATAGTGGTAGTGGGGTGGTAGATGTCTAGTGCCCTTATGGCTCTAATCTGATAGTGGTAGATGTCTAGTCTCCATTATGGCTCTAATCTGATAGTGGTAGTGGGGTGGTAGATACCTAGTCTCCATTATGGCTCTAATCTGATAGTGGTAGTGGGGTGGGAGATACCTAGTCTCCATTATGGCTCTAATCTGATAGAGGTAGTGGGGTGGTAGATAACTAGTCTCCATTATGGCTCTAATCTGATAGTGGTAGTGGGGTGGTAGATGTCTAGTGCCTTTATGGCTCTAATCTGATAGTGGTAGTGGGTTGATAGATGCCTAGTGCCATTATGGCTCTAATCTGATAGTGGTAGTGGGGTGGTAGATACCTAGTCTCCATTATGGCTCTAATCTGATAGTGGTAGTGGGGTGGGAGATACCTAGTCTCCATTATGGCTCTAATCTTATAGAGGTAGTGGGGTGGTTGATACCTAGTATCCATTATGGCTCTACTCTGATAGTGGTAGTGGGGTGGTAGATGTCTAGTGCCCTTATGGCTTTAATCTGATAGTGGTAGATGTCTAGTCTCCATTATGGCTCTAATCTGATAGTGGTAGTGGGGTGGTAGATACCTAGTCTCCATTATGGCTCTAATCTGATAGTGGTAGTGGGATGGGAGATACGTAGTCTCCATTATGGCTCTAATCTGATAGTGGTAGTGGGGTGGTAGATACCTAGTCTCTTTATGGTTCTAATCTGATAGTGGTAGTGGGGTGGTAGATACCTAGTCTCCATTATGGCTCTAATCTGATAGTGGTAGTGGGGTGGTAGATGCCTAGTGCCTTTATGGCTCTAATCTGATAGTGGTAGTGGGGTGATAGATGCCTAGTGCCCTTATGGCTCTAATCTGATAGTGGTAGTGGGGTGGAAGATACCTAGTCTCCATTATGGCTCTAATATTGATAGTGGTAGTGGGGTGGTAGATGCCTAGTGCCTTTATGGCTCTAATCTGATAGTGGTAGTGGGGTGGTAGATGCCTAGTGCCCTTATGGCTCTAATCTGATAGTGGTAGTGGTGTGGTTGATACCTAGTCTCCATTATGGCTCTAATCTGGTAGTGGTAGTGGGGTGGTAGATACCTAGTCTCCATTATGGCTCTAATATTGATAGTGGTAGTGGGGTGGTAGATGCCTAGTGCCTTTATGGCTCTAATCTGATAGTGGTAGTGGGGTGGTAGATGCCTAGTGCCCTTATGGCTCTAATCTGATAGTGGTAGTGGGGTGGTAGATACCTAGTCTCCAATATGGCTCTAATCTGATAGAGGTAGTGGGGTGGTAGATGTCTAGTCTCCATTATGGCTCTAATCTGATAGTGGTAGTGGGGTGGTAGATACCTAGTCTCCATTATGGCTCTAATCACATAGTGGTAGTGGGGTGGTAGATACCTAGTCTCCATTATGGCTCTAATCTGATAGAGCTAGAGGGGTGGTAGATACCTAGTCTCCATTATGGCTCTAATCTGATAGTGGTAGTGGGGTGGTAGATACCTAGTCTCCATTATGGCTCTAATCTGATAGTGGTAGTGGGGTGGGAGATACCTAGTCTCCATTATGGCTCTAATCTGATAGAGGTAGTGGGGTGGTAGATACCTAGTCTCCAATATGGCTCTAATCTGATAGAGGTAGTGGGGTGGTAGATGTCTAGTCTCCATTATGGCTCTAATCTGATAGTGGTAGTGGGGTGGTAGATACCTAGTCTCCATTATGGCTCTAATCACATAGTGGTAGTGGGGTGGTAGATACCTAGTCTCCATTATGGCTCTAATCTGATAGAGGTAGTGGGGTGGAAGATACCTAGTCTCCATTATGGCTCTAATCTGATAGTGGTAGTGGGGTGGTAGATACCTAGTCTCTTTATGGCTCTAATCTGATAGTGGTAGTGGGGTGGTAGATACCTAGTCTCCATTATGGCTCTAATCTGATAGTGGTAGTGGGGTGGTAGATGCCTAGTGCCTTTATGGCTCTAATCTGATAGTGGTAGTGGGGTGATAGATGCCTAGTGCCCTTATGGCTCTAATCTGATAGTGGTAGTGGGGTGGTAGATACCTAGTCTCCATTATGGCTCTAATCTGATAGTGGTAGTGGGGTGGTAGATGCCTAGTGCCTTTATGGCTCTAATCTGATAGTGGTAGTGGGGTGATAGATGCCAAGTGCCCTTATGGCTCTAATCTGATAGTGGTAGATGTCTAGTCTCCATTATGGCTCTAATCTGATAGTGGTAGTGGGGTGGTAGATACCTAGTCTCCATTATGGCTCTAATCTGATAGTGGTAGTGGGGTGGGAGATACCTAGTCTCCATTATGGCTCTAATCTGATAGAGGTAGTGGGGTGGTAGATACCTAGTCTCCATAATGGCTCTAATCTGATAGTGGTAGTGGGGTGGTAGATGTCTAGTGCCTTTATGGCTCTAATCTGATAGTGGTAGTGGGTTGATAGATGCCTAGTGCCCTTATGGCTCTAATCTGATAGTGGTAGTGGGGTGGTAGATACCTAGTCTCCATTATGGCTCTAATCTGATAGTGGTAGTGGGGTGGGAGATACCTAGTCTCCATTATGGCTCTAATCTGATAGTGGTAGTGGGGTGGTAGATGTCTAGTGCCCTTATGGCTCTAATCTGATAGTGGTAGATGTCTAGTCTCCATTATGGCTCTAATCTGATAGTGGTAGTGGGGTGGTAGATACCTAGTCTCCATTATGGCTCTAATCTGATAGTGGTAGTGGGGTGGGAGATACCTAGTCTCCATTATGGCTCTAATCTGATAGAGGTAGTGGGGTGGTAGATAACTAGTCTCCATTATGGCTCTAATCTGATAGTGGTAGTGGGGTGGTAGATGTCTAGTGCCTTTATGGCTCTAATCTGATAGTGGTAGTGGGTTGATAGATGCCTAGTGCCATTATGGCTCTAATCTGATAGTGGTAGTGGGGTGGTAGATACCTAGTCTCCATTATGGCTCTAATCTGATAGTGGTAGTGGGGTGGGAGATACCTAGTCTCCATTATGGCTCTAATCTTATAGAGGTAGTGGGGTGGTTGATACCTAGTATCCATTATGGCTCTACTCTGATAGTGGTAGTGGGGTGGTAGATGTCTAGTGCCCTTATGGCTTTAATCTGATAGTGGTAGATGTCTAGTCTCCATTATGGCTCTAATCTGATAGTGGTAGTGGGGTGGTAGATACCTAGTCTCCATTATGGCTCTAATCTGATAGTGGTAGTGGGATGGGAGATACGTAGTCTCCATTATGGCTCTAATCTGATAGTGGTAGTGGGGTGGTAGATACCTAGTCTCTTTATGGTTCTAATCTGATAGTGGTAGTGGGGTGGTAGATACCTAGTCTCCATTATGGCTCTAATCTGATAGTGGTAGTGGGGTGGTAGATGCCTAGTGCCTTTATGGCTCTAATCTGATAGTGGTAGTGGGGTGATAGATGCCTAGTGCCCTTATGGCTCTAATCTGATAGTGGTAGTGGGGTGGAAGATACCTAGTCTCCATTATGGCTCTAATATTGATAGTGGTAGTGGGGTGGTAGATGCCTAGTGCCTTTATGGCTCTAATCTGATAGTGGTAGTGGGGTGGTAGATGCCTAGTGCCCTTATGGCTCTAATCTGATAGTGGTAGTGGTGTGGTTGATACCTAGTCTCCATTATGGCTCTAATCTGGTAGTGGTAGTGGGGTGGTAGATACCTAGTCTCCATTATGGCTCTAATATTGATAGTGGTAGTGGGGTGGTAGATGCCTAGTGCCTTTATGGCTCTAATCTGATAGTGGTAGTGGGGTGGTAGATGCCTAGTGCCCTTATGGCTCTAATCTGATAGTGGTAGTGGGGTGGTAGATACCTAGTCTCCAATATGGCTCTAATCTGATAGAGGTAGTGGGGTGGTAGATGTCTAGTCTCCATTATGGCTCTAATCTGATAGTGGTAGTGGGGTGGTAGATACCTAGTCTCCATTATGGCTCTAATCACATAGTGGTAGTGGGGTGGTAGATACCTAGTCTCCATTATGGCTCTAATCTGATAGAGCTAGAGGGGTGGTAGATACCTAGTCTCCATTATGGCTCTAATCTGATAGTGGTAGTGGGGTGGTAGATACCTAGTCTCCATTATGGCTCTAATCTGATAGTGGTAGTGGGGTGGGAGATACCTAGTCTCCATTATGGCTCTAATCTGATAGAGGTAGTGGGGTGGTAGATACCTAGTCTCCAATATGGCTCTAATCTGATAGAGGTAGTGGGGTGGTAGATGTCTAGTCTCCATTATGGCTCTAATCTGATAGTGGTAGTGGGGTGGTAGATACCTAGTCTCCATTATGGCTCTAATCACATAGTGGTAGTGGGGTGGTAGATACCTAGTCTCCATTATGGCTCTAATCTGATAGAGGTAGTGGGGTGGAAGATACCTAGTCTCCATTATGGCTCTAATCTGATAGTGGTAGTGGGGTGGTAGATACCTAGTCTCTTTATGGCTCTAATCTGATAGTGGTAGTGGGGTGGTAGATACCTAGTCTCCATTATGGCTCTAATCTGATAGTGGTAGTGGGGTGGTAGATGCCTAGTGCCTTTATGGCTCTAATCTGATAGTGGTAGTGGGGTGATAGATGCCTAGTGCCCTTATGGCTCTAATCTGATAGTGGTAGTGGGGTGGTAGATACCTAGTCTCCATTATGGCTCTAATCTGATAGTGGTAGTGGGGTGGTAGATGCCTAGTGCCTTTATGGCTCTAATCTGATAGTGGTAGTGGGGTGATAGATGCCAAGTGCCCTTATGGCTCTAATCTGATAGTGGTAGATGTCTAGTCTCCATTATGGCTCTAATCTGATAGTGGTAGTGGGGTGGTAGATACCTAGTCTCCATTATGGCTCTAATCTGATAGTGGTAGTGGGGTGGGAGATACCTAGTCTCCATTATGGCTCTAATCTGATAGAGGTAGTGGGGTGGTAGATACCTAGTCTCCATAATGGCTCTAATCTGATAGTGGTAGTGGGGTGGTAGATGTCTAGTGCCTTTATGGCTCTAATCTGATAGTGGTAGTGGGTTGATAGATGCCTAGTGCCATTATGGCTCTAATCTGATAGTGGTAGTGGGGTGGTAGATACCTAGTCTCCATTATGGCTCTAATCTGATAGTGGTAGTGGGGTGGGAGATACCTAGTCTCCATTATGGCTCTAATCTTATAGAGGTAGTGGGGTGGTTGATACCTAGTATCCATTATGGCTCTACTCTGATAGTGGTAGTGGGGTGGTAGATGTCTAGTGCCCTTATGGCTCTAATCTGATAGTGGTAGATGTCTAGTCTCCATTATGGCTCTAATCTGATAGTGGTAGTGGGGTGGTAGATACCTAGTCTCCATTATGGCTCTAATCTGATAGTGGTAGTGGGGTGGGAGATACGTAGTCTCCATTATGGCTCTAATCTGATAGTGGTAGTGGGGTGGTAGATACCTAGTCTCTTTATGGTTCTAATCTGATAGTGGTAGTGGGGTGGTAGATACCTAGTCTCCATTATGGCTCTAATCTGATAGTGGTAGTGGGGTGGTAGATGCCTAGTGCCTTTATGGCTCTAATCTGATAGTGGTAGTGGGGTGATAGATGCCTAGTGCCCTTATGGCTCTAATCTGATAGTGGTAGTGGGGTGGTAGATACCTAGTCTCCATTATGGCTCTAATATTGATAGTGGTAGTGGGGTGGTAGATGCCTAGTGCCTTTATGGCTCTAATCTGATAGTGGTAGTGGGGTGGTAGATGCCTAGTGCCCTTATGGCTCTAATCTGATAGTGGTAGTGGGGTGGTAGATACCTAGTCTCCATTATGGCTCTAATATTGATAGTGGTAGTGGGGTGGTAGATGCCTAGTGCCTTTATGGCTCTAATCTGATAGTGGTAGTGGGGTGGTAGATGCCTAGTGCCCTTATGGTTCTAATCTGATAGTGGTAGTGGGGTGGTAGATACCTAGTCTCCAATATGGCTCTAATCTGATAGTGGTAGTGGGGTGGTAGATACCTAGTCTCCAATATGGCTCTAATCTGATAGAGGTAGTGGGGTGGTAGATGTCTAGTCTCCATTATGGCTCTAATCTGATAGTGGTAGTGGGGTGGTAGATACCTAGTCTCCATTATGGCTCTAATCTGATAGAGGTAGAGGGGTGGTAGATACCTAGTCTCCATTATGGCTCTAATCTGATAGTGGTAGTGGGGTGGTAGATACCTAGTCTCCATTATGGCTCTAATCTGATAGTGGTAGTGGGGTGGGAGATACCTAGTCTCCATTATGGCTCTAAACTGATAGTGGTAGTGGGGTGGAAGATACCTACTCTCCATTATGGCTCTAATCTGATAGAGGTAGTGGGGTGGTAGATATCTAGTCTCCATTATGGCTCTAATCTGATAGTGGTAGTGGGGTGGTAGATACCTAGTCTCCATTATGGCTCTAATCTGATAGTGGTAGTGGGGTGGTAGATACCTAGTCTCCATTATGGCTCTAATCTGGTAGTGGTAGTGGTGTGGTAGATACCTAGTCTCCATTATGGCTCTAATCTGGTAGTGTTAGTGGGGTGGTAGATACCTAGTCTCCATTATGGCTCTAATCTGATAGTGGTAGTGGGTTGGTAGATACCTAGTTTCCATTATGGCTCTAATCTGATAATGGTAGTGGGGTGGTAGATGCCTAGTGCCTTTATGGCTCTAATCTGATAGTGGTAGTGGGGTGGTAGATGCCTAGTGCCTTTATGGCTCTAATCTGATAGTGGTAGTGGGGTGGTAGATGCCTAGTGCCTTTATGGCTCTAATCTGATAGTGGTAGTGGGGTGGTAGATACCTAGTCTCCATTATGGCTCTAATCTGATAGTGGTAGTGGGGTGGTAGATGCCTAGTGCCTTTATGGCTCTAATCTGATAGTGGTAGTGGGGTGATAGATGCCTAGTGCCCTTATGGCTCTAATCTGATAGTGGTAGTGGGGTGGTAGATACCTGGTCTCCATTATGGCTCTAATCTGATAGTGGTAGTGGGGTTGTAGATACCTAGCCTCCATTATGGCTCTAATTTGGTAGTGGTAGTGGGGTGGTAGATACCTAGTCTCCATTATGGCTCTAATCTGGTAGTGGTAGTGGGGTGGAAGATACCTAGTCTCCATTATGGCTCTAATCTGATAGTGGTAGTGAGTTGGTAGATACCTAGTCTCTATTATGGCTCTAATCTGGTAGTGGTAGTGGTGTGGTTGATACCTAGTCTCCATTATGGCTCTAATCTGGTAGTGGTAGTGGGGTGGTAGATACCTAGTCTCCATTATGGCTCTAATATTGATAGTGGTAGTGGGGTGGTAGATGCCTAGTGCCTTTATGGCTCTAATCTGATAGTGGTAGTGGGGTGGTAGATGCCTAGTGCCCTTATGGCTCTAATCTGATAGTGGTAGTGGGGTGGTAGATACCAAGTCTCCAATATGGCTCTAATCTGATAGAGGTAGTGGGGTGGTAGATACCTAGTCTCCATTATGGCTCTAATCTGATAGTGGTAGTGGGGTTGTAGATACCTAGCCTCCATTATGGCTCTAATTTGGTAGTGGTAGTGGGGTGGTAGATACCTAGTCTCCATTATGGCTCTAATCTGGTAGTGGTAGTGGGGTGGAAGATACCTAGTCTCCATTATGGCTCTAATCTGATAGTGGTAGTGGGTTGGTAGATACCTAGTCTCTATTATAGCTCTAATCTGGTAGTGGTAGTGGTGTGGTAGATACCTAGTCTCCATTATGGCTCTAATCTGGTAGTGGTAGTGGGGTGGTAGATACCTAGTCTCCATTATGGCTCTAATCTGATAGTGGTAGTGGGGTGGTAGATACCTAGTCTCCATTATGGCTCTAATATTGATAGTAGTAGTGGGGTGGTAGATGCCTAGTGCCTTTATGGCTCTAATCTGATAGTGGTAGTGGGGTGGTAGATGCCTAGTGCCCTTATGGCTCTAATCTGATAGTGGTAGTGGGGTGGTAGATACTTAGTCTCCAATATGGCTCTAATCTGATAGTGGTAGTGGGGTGGTAGATGCATAGTGCCTTTATGGCTCTAATCTGATAGTGGTAGTGGGGTGGTAGATGCCAAGTGCCCTTATGGCTCTAATCTGATAGTGGTAGCGGGGTGGTAGATACCTAGTCTCCACTATGGCTCTAATCTGATAGTGGTAGTGGGGTGGAAGATACCTACTCTCCATTATGGCTCTAATCTGATAGTGGTAGTGGGGTGATAGATGCCTAGTGCCCTTATGGCTCTAATCTGATAGTGGTAGTGGGGTGGTAGATACCTAGTCTCCATTATGGCTCTAATCTGATAGTGATAGTGGGGTGGTAGATGCCTAGTGCCCTTATGGCTCTAATCTGATAGTGGTAGTGGGGTGGTAGATACCTAGTCTCCATTATGGCTCTAATCTGATAGTGGTAGTGGGGTGGTAGATGACAAGTACCTTTATGGCTCTAATCTGATAGTGGTAGTGGGGTGGTAGATGCCTAGTGCCCTTATGGCTCTAATCTGATAAGGGTAGTGGGGTGGTAGATACCTAGTCTCCATTATGGCTCTAATCTAATAGTGGTAGTGGGGTGGTAGATGCCTAGTGCCTTTATGGCTCTAATCTGATAGTGGTAGTGGGGTGGTAGATGTCTAGTGCCTTTATGGCTCTAATCTGATAGTGGTAGTGGGGTGGTAGATGCCTAGTGCCTTTATGGCTCTAATCTGATAGTGGTAGTGGGGTGGTAGATGCCTAGTGCCCTTATGGCTCTAATCTGATAGTGGTAGTGGGGTGGTAGATAACTAGTCTCCATTATGGCTCTAATCTGATAGTGGTAGTGGGGTGGTAGATACCTAGTCTCCATTATGGCTCTAATCTGATAGTGGTAGTGGGGTGGTAGATACCTATCCTCCATTATGGCTCTAATCTGATAGTGGTAGTGGGGTGGTAGATACCTAGTTTCCATTATGGCTCTAATCTGGTAGTGGTAGTGGGGTGGTACATACCTAGTCTCCATTATGGCTCTAATCTGATAGTGGTAGTGGGGTGGTAGATACCTAGTCTCCATTATGGCTCTAATCTGATAGTGGTAGTGGGGTGTTAGATGCCTAGTGCCTTTATGGCTCTAATCTGATAGTGGTAGTGGGGTGGTAGATGCCTAGTGCCCTTATGGCTCTAATCTGATAGTGGTAGTGGGGTGGTAGATACCTAGTCTCCATTATGGCTCTAATCTGATAGTGGTAGTGGGGTGGTTGATGTCTAGTCTCCATTATGGCTCTAATCTGATAGTGGTCGTGGGGTGGTAGATACCTAGTCTCCATTATGGCTCTAATCACATAGTGGTAGTTGGGTGGTAGATACCTAGTCTCCATTATGGCTCTAATCTGATAGTGGTAGTGGGGTGGGAGATACCTAGTCTCCATTATGGCTCTAATCTGATAGTGGTAGTGGGGTGGTAGATGTCTAGTGCCCGTATGGCTTTAATCTGATAGTGGTAGATGTCTAGTCTCCATTATGGCTCTAATCTGATAGTGGTAGTGGGGTGATAGATACCTAGTCTCCATTATGGCTCTAATCTAATAGTGGAAGTGGGGTGGTAGATGCCTAGTGCCTTTATGGCTCTAATCTGATAGTGGTAGTGGGGTGGTAGATACCTAGTCTCCATTATGGCTCTAATCTGATAGTGGTAGTGGGGTGGTAGATACCTAGTCTCCATTATGGCTCTAATCTGATAGTGGTAGTGGGGTGGTAGATACCTAGTTTCCATTATGGCTCTAATCTGGTAGTGGTAGTGGGGTGGTACATACCTAGTCTCCATTATGGCTCTAATCTGATTGTGGTAGTGGGGTGGTAGATACCTAGTCTCCATTATGGCTCTAATCTGATAGTGGTAGTGGGGTGGTAGATGCCTAGTGCCTTTATGGCTCTAATCTGATAGTGGTAGTGGGGTGGTAGATGCCTAGTGCCCTTATGGCTCTAATCTGATAGTGGTAGTGGAGTGGTAGATACCTAGTTTCCATTATGGCTCTAATCTGGTAGTGGTAGTGGGGTGGTAGATACCTAGTCTCCATTATGGCTCTAATCTGATAGTGGTAGTGGGGTGGTAGATACCTAGTCTCCATTATGGCTCTAATCTGATAGTGGTAGTGGGGTGGTAGATGCCTAGTGCCTTTATGGCTCTAATCTGATAGTGGTAGTTGGGTGATAGATGCCAAGTGCCCTTATGGCTCTAATCTGATAGTGGTAGTGGGGTGGTAGATACCTAGTCTCCATGATGGCTCTAATCTGGTAGTGGTAGAGGGGTGGTAGATACCTAGTCTCCATTATGGCTCTAATCTGATAGTGGTAGTGGGGTGGTAGATACCTAGTCTCCACTATGGCTCTAATCTGATAGTGGTAGTGGGGTGGAAGATACCTACTCTCCATTATGGCTCTAATCTGATAGAGGTAGTGGGGTGGTAGATACCTAGTCTCCATTATGGCTCTAATCTGATAGTGGTAGGGGGTGGTAGATACCTAGTCTCCATTATGGCTCTAATCTGATAGTGGTAGTGGGTTGGTAGATACCTAGTCTCCATTATGGCTCTAATCTGGTAGTGGTAGTGGTGTGGTAGATACCTAGTCTCCATTATGGCTCTAATCTGGTAGTGGTAGTGGGGTGGTAGATACCTAGTCTCCATTATGGCTCTAATCTGATAGTGGTAGTGGGTTGGTAGATACCTAGTTTCCATTATGGCTCTAATCTGATAATGGTAGTGGGGTGGTAGATGCCTAGTGCCTTTATGGCTCTAATCTGATAGTGGTAGTGGGGTGGTAGATGCCTAGTGCCCATATGGCTCTAATCTGATAGTTGTAGTGGGGTGGTAGATACCTAGTCTCCATTATGGCTCTAATCTGATAGTGGTAGTGGGGTGGTAGATACCTAGTCTCCATTATGGCTCTAATCTGATAGTGGTAGTGGGGTTGTAGATACCTAGCCTCCATTATGGCTCTAATTTGGTAGTGGTAGTGGGGTGGTAGATACCTAGTCTCCATTATGGCTCTAATCTGATAGTGGTAGTGGGGTGGTAGATACCTAGTCTCCATTATGGCTCTAATCTGATAGTGGTAGTGGGGTGGAAGATACCTACTCTCCATTATGGCTCTAATCTGATAGAGGTAGTGGGGTGGTAGATACCTAGTCTCCATTATGGCTCTAATCTGATAGTGGTAGTGGGGTGGTAGATACCTAGTCTCCATTATGGCTCTAATCTGATAGTGGTAGTGGGGTGGTAGATACCTAGTCTCCATTATGGCTCTAATCTGGTAGTGGTAGTGGTGTGGTAGATACCTAGTCTCCATTATGGCTCTAATCTGGTAGTGGTAGTGGGGTGGTAGATACCTAGTCTCCATTATGGCTCTAATCTGATAGTGGTAGTGGGGTGGTATATGCCTAGTGCCTTTATGGCTCTAATCTGATAGTGGTAGTGGGGTGGTAGATGCCTAGTGCCCATATGGCTCTAACCTAATAGTGGTAGTGGGGTGGTAGATACCTAGTCTCCATTATGGCTCTAATCTGATAGTGGTAGTGGGGTGGTAGATACCTAGTCTCCATTATGGCTCTAATCTGGTAGTGGTAGTGGGGTGGAAGATACCTAGTCTCCATTATGGCTCTAATCTGATAGTGGTAGTGGGTTGGTAGATACCTAGTCTCTATTATGGCTCTAATCTGGTAGTGGTAGTGGTGTGGTTGATACCTAGTCTCCATTATGGCTCTAATCTGGTAGTGGTAGTGGGGTGGTAGATACCTAGTCTCCATTATGGCTCTAATATTGATAGTGGTAGTGGGGTGGTAGATGCCTAGTGCCTTTATGGCTCTAATCTGATAGTGGTAGTGGGGTGGTAGATGCCTAGTGCCCTTATGGCTCTAATCTGATAGTGGTAGTGGGGTGGTAGATACCTAGTCTCCAATATGGCTCTAATCTGATAGAGGTAGTGGGGTGGTAGATACCTAGTCTCCATTATGGCTCTAATCTGATAGTGGTAGTGGGGTTGTAGATACCTAGTCTCCATTATGGCTCTAATTTGGTAGTGGTAGTGGGGTGGTAGATACCTAGTCTCCATTATGGCTCTAATCTGGTAGTGGTAGTGGGGTGGAAGATACCTAGTCTCCATTATGGCTCTAATCTGATAGTGGTAGTGGGTTGGTAGATACCTAGTCTCTATTATGGCTCTAATCTGGTAGTGGTAGTGGTGTGGTAGATACCTAGTCTCCATTATGGCTCTAATCTGGTAGTGGTAGTGGGGTGGTAGATACCTAGTCTCCATTATGGCTCTAATCTGATAGTGGTAGTGGGGTGGTAGATACCTAGTCTCCATTATGGCTCTAATATTGATAGTGGTAGTGGGGTGGTAGATGCCTAGTGCCTTTATGGCTCTAATCTGATAGTGGTAGTGGGGTGGTAGATGCCTAGTGCCCTTATGGCTCTAATCTGATAGTGGTAGTGGGGTGGTAGATACCTAGTCTCCAATATGGCTCTAATCTGATAGTGGTAGTGGGGTGGTAGATACCTAGTCTCCATTATGGCTCTAATATTGATAGTGGTAGTGGGGTGGTAGATGCCTAGTGCCTTTATGGCTCTAATCTGATAGTGGTAGTGGGGTGGTAGATGCCTAGTGCCCTTATGGCTCTAATCTGATAGTGGTAGTGGGGTGGTAGATACCTAGTCTCCAATATGGCTCTAATCTGATAGAGGTAGTGGGGTGGTAGATACCTAGTCTCCATTATGGCTCTAATTTGATAGTGGTAGTGGGGTTGTAGATACCTAGTCTCCATTATGGCTCTAATTTGGTAGTGGTAGTGGGGTGGTAGATACCTAGTCTCCATTATGGCTCTAATCTGGTAGTGGTAGTGGGGTGGAAGATACCTAGTCTCCATTATGGCTCTAATCTGATAGTGGTAGTGGGTTGGTAGATACCTAGTCTCTATTATGGCTCTAATCTGGTAGTGGTAGTGGTGTGGTAGATACCTAGTCTCCATTATGGCTCTAATCTGGTAGTGGTAGTGGGGTGGTAGATACCTAGTCTCCATTATGGCTCTAATCTGATAGTGGTAGTGGGTTGGTAGATACCTAGTCTCCATTATGGCTCTAATCTGGTAGTGGTAGTGGGGTGGTAGATACCTAGTCTCCATTATGGCTCTAATCTGGTAGTGGTAGTGGGGTGGTAGATACCTAGTCTCCATTATGGCTCTAATATTGATAGTGGTAGTGGGGTGGTAGATGCCTAGTGCCTTTATGGCTCTAATCTGATAGTGGTAGTGGGGTGGTAGATGCCTAGTGCCCTTATGGCTCTAATCTGATAGTGGTAGTGGGGTGGTAGATACCTAGTCTCCAATATGGCTCTAATCTGATAGTGGTAGTGGGATGGTAGATGCATAGTGCCTTTATGGCTCTAATCTGATAGTGGTAGTGGGGTGGTAGATGCCAAGTGCCCTTATGGCTCTAATCTGATAGTGGTAGCGGGGCGGTAGATACCTAGTCTCCACTATGGCTCTAATCTGATAGTGGTAGTGGGGTGGAAGATACCTACTCTCCATTATGGCTCTAATCTGATAGTGGTAGTGGGGTGATAGATGCCTAGTGCCCTTATGGCTCTAATCTGATAGTGGTAGTGGGGTGGAAGATACCTAGTCTCCATTATGGCTCTAATCTGATAGTGATAGTGGGGTGGTAGATGCCTAGTGCCCTTATGGCTCTAATCTGATAGTGGTAGTGGGGTGGTAGATACCTAGTCTCCATTATGGCTCTAATCTGATAGTGGTAGTGGGGTGGTAGATGACAAGTACCTTTATGGCTCTAATCTGATAGTGGTAGTGGGGTGGTAGATGCCTAGTGCCCTTATGGCTCTAATCTGATAGAGGTAGTGGGGTGGTAGATACCTAGTCTCCATTATGGCTCTAATCTAATAGTGGTAGTAGGGTGGTAGATGCCTAGTGCCTTTATGGCTCTAATCTGATAGTGGTAGTGGGGTGGTAGATGCCTAGTGCCTTTATGGCTCTAATCTGATAGTGGTAGTGGGGTGGTAGAGGCCTAGTGCCTTTATGGCTCTAATCTGATAGTGGTAGTGGGGTGGTAGATGCCTAGTGCCCTTATGGCTCTAATCTGATAGTGGTAGTGGGGTGGTAGATAACTAGTCTCCATTATGGCTCTAATCTGATAGTGGTAGTGGGGTGGTAGATACCTAGTCTCCATTATGGCTCTAATCTGATAGTGGTAGTGGGGTGGTAGATACCTATCCTCCATTATGGCTCTAATCTGATAGTGGTAGTGGGGTGGTAGATACCTAGTTTCCATTATGGCTCTAATCTGGTAGTGGTAGTGGGGTGGTACATACCTAGTCTCCATTATGGCTCTAATCTGATAGTGGTAGTGGGGTGGTAGATACCTAGTCTCCATTATGGCTCTAATCTGATAGTGGTAGTGGGGTGGTAGATGCCTAGTGCCTTTATTGCTCTAATCTGATAGTGGTAGTGGGGTGGTAGATGCCTAGTGCCCTTATGGCTCTAATCTGATAGTGGTAGTGGGGTGGTAGATACCTAGTGCCTTTATGGCTCTAATCTGATAGTGGTAGTGGGGTGGTAGATACCTAGTCTCCATTATGGCTCTAATCTGATAGTGGTAGTGGGGTGGTTGATGTCTAGTCTCCATTATGGCTCTAATCTGATAGTGGTAGTGGGGTGGTAGATACCTAGTCTCCATTATGGCTCTAATCACATAGTGGTAGTGGGGTGGTAGATACCTAGTCTCCATTATGGCTCTAATCTGATAGTGGTAGTGGGGTGGTAGATACCTAGTTTCCATTATGGCTCTAATCTGGTAGTGGTAGTGGGGTGGTACATACCTAGTCTCCATTATGGCTCTAATCTGATTGTGGTAGTGGGGTGGTAGATACCTAGTCTCCATTATGGCTCTAATCTGATAGTGGTAGTGGGGTGGTAGATGCCTAGTGCCTTTATGGCTCTAATCTGATAGTGGTAGTGGGGTGGTAGATGCCTAGTGCCCTTATGGCTCTAATCTGATAGTGGTAGTGGAGTGGTAGATACCTAGTTTCCATTATGGCTCTAATCTGGTAGTGGTAGTGGGGTGGTAGATACCTAGTCTCCATTATGGCTCTAATCTGATAGTGGTAGTGGGGTGGTAGATACCTAGTCTCCATTATGGCTCTAATATTGATAGTGGTAGTGGGGTGGTAGATGCCTAGTGCCTTTATGGCTCTAATCTGATAGTGGTAGTGGGGTGGTAGATGCCTAGTGCCCTTATGGCTCTAATCTGATAGTGGTAGTGGGGTGGTAGATACCTAGTCTCCAATATGGCTCTAATCTGATAGTGGTAGTGGGGTGGTAGATACCTAGTCTCCATTATGGCTCTAATCTAATAGTGGAAGTGGGGTGGTAGATGCCTAGTGCCTTTATGGCTCTAATCTGATAGTGGTAGTGGGGTGGTAGATACCTAGTCTCCATTATGGCTCTAATCTGATAGTGGTAGTGGGGTGGTAGATGCCAAGTGCCCTTATGGCTCTAATCTGATAGTGGTAGCGGGGCGGTAGATACCTAGTCTCCACTATGGCTCTAATCTGATAGTGGTAGTGGGGTGGAATTGACCTACTCTCCATTATGGCTCTAATCTGATAGTGGTAGTGGGGTGATAGATGCCTAGTGCCCTTATGGCTCTAATCTGATAGTGGTAGTGGGGTGGAAGATACCTAGTCTCCATTATGGCTCTAATCTGATAGTGATAGTGGGGTGGTAGATGCCTAGTGCCCTTATGGCTCTAATCTGATAGTGGTAGTGGGGTGGTAGATACCTAGTCTCCATTATGGCTCTAATCTGATAGTGGTAGTGGGGTGGTAGATGACAAGTACCTTTATGGCTCTAATCTGATAGTGGTAGTGGGGTGGTAGATGCCTAGTGCCCTTATGGCTCTAATCTGATAGAGGTAGTGGGGTGGTAGATACCTAGTCTCCATTATGGCTCTAATCTAATAGTGGTAGTAGGGTGGTAGATGCCTAGTGCCTTTATGGCTCTAATCTGATAGTGGTAGTGGGGTGGTAGATGCCTAGTGCCTTTATGGCTCTAATCTGATAGTGGTAGTGGGGTGGTAGAGGCGTAGTGCCTTTATGGCTCTAATCTGATAGTGGTAGTGGGGTGGTAGATGCCTAGTGCCCTTATGGCTCTAATCTGATAGTGGTAGTGGGGTGGTAGATAACTAGTCTCCATTATGGCTCTAATCTGATAGTGGTAGTGGGGTGGTAGATACCTAGTCTCCATTATGGCTCTAATCTGATAGTGGTAGTGGGGTGGTAGATACCTATCCTCCATTATGGCTCTAATCTGATAGTGGTAGTGGGGTGGTAGATACCTAGTTTCCATTATGGCTCTAATCTGGTAGTGGTAGTGGGGTGGTACATACCTAGTCTCCATTATGGCTCTAATCTGATAGTGGTAGTGGGGTGGTAGATACCTAGTCTCCATTATGGCTCTAATCTGATAGTGGTAGTGGGGTGGTAGATGCCTAGTGCCTTTATTGCTCTAATCTGATAGTGGTAGTGGGGTGGTAGATGCCTAGTGCCCTTATGGCTCTAATCTGATAGTGGTAGTGGGGTGGTAGATACCTAGTGCCTTTATGGCTCTAATCTGATAGTGGTAGTGGGGTGGTAGATACCTAGTCTCCATTATGGCTCTAATCTGATAGTGGTAGTGGGGTGGTTGATGTCTAGTCTCCATTATGGCTCTAATCTGATAGTGGTAGTGGGGTGGTAGATACCTAGTCTCCATTATGGCTCTAATCACATAGTGGTAGTGGGGTGGTAGATACCTAGTCTCCATTATGGCTCTAATCTGATAGAGGTAGAGGGGTGGTAGATACCTAGTCTCCATTATGGCTCTAATCTGATAGTGGTAGTGGGGTGGTATGTCTAGTCTCCATTATGGCTCTAATCTGATAGTGGTAGTGGGGTGATAGATACCTAGTCTCCATTATGGCTCTAATCTAATAGTGGAAGTGGGGTGGTAGATGCCTAGTGCCTTTATGGTTCTGATCTGATAGTGGTAGTGGGGTGGTAGATACCTAGTCTCCATTATGGCTCTAATCTGATAGTGGTAGTGGGGTGGTAGATACCTAGTCTCCATTATGGCTCTAATCTGATAGTGGTAGTGGGGTGGTAGATAACTAGTCTCCATTATGGCTCTAATCTGATAGTGGTAGTGGGGTGGTAGATACCTAGTCTCCATTATGGCTCTAATCTGATAGTGGTAGTGGGGTGGTAGATACCTATCCTCCATTATGGCTCTAATCTGATAGTGGTAGTGGGGTGGTAGATACCTAGTTTCCATTATGGCTCTAATCTGGTAGTGGTAGTGGGGTGGTACATACCTAGTCTCCATTATGGCTCTAATCTGATAGTGGTAGTGGGGTGGTAGATACCTAGTCTCCATTATGGCTCTAATCTGATAGTGGTAGTGGGGTGGTAGATGCCTAGTGCCTTTATTGCTCTAATCTGATAGTGGTAGTGGGGTGGTAGATGCCTAGTGCCCTTATGGCTCTAATCTGATAGTGGTAGTGGGGTGGTAGATACCTAGTGCCTTTATGGCTCTAATCTGATAGTGGTAGTGGGGTGGTAGATACCTAGTCTCCATTATGGCTCTAATCTGATAGTGGTAGTGGGGTGGTTGATGTCTAGTCTCCATTATGGCTCTAATCTGATAGTGGTAGTGGGGTGGTAGATACCTAGTCTCCATTATGGCTCTAATCACATAGTGGTAGTGGGGTGGTAGATACCTAGTCTCCATTATGGCTCTAATCTGATAGTGGTAGTGGGGTGGTAGATACCTAGTCTCCATTATGGCTCTAATCTGATAGTGGTAGTGGGGTGGGAGATACCTAGTCTCCATTATGGCTCTAATCTGATAGAGGTAGTGGGGTGGTAGATACCTAGTCTCCATTATGGCTCTAATCTGATATTGGTAGTGGGGTGGTAGATGTCTAGTGCCCGTATGGCTTTAATCTGATAGTGGTAGATGTCTAGTCTCCATTATGGCTCTAATCTGATAGTGGTAGTGGGGTGATAGATACCTAGTCTCCATTATGGCTCTAATCTGATAGTGGTAGTGGGGTGGTAGATACCTAGTCTCCATTATGGCTCTAATCTGATAGTGGTAGTGGGGTGGTAGATACCTAGTCTCCCTTATGGCTCTAATCTGATAGTGGTAGTGGGGTGGTAGATACCTAGTCTCCATTATGGCTCTAATCTGATAGTGGTAGTGGGGTGGTAGATACCTAGTTTCCATTATGGCTCTAATCTGGTAGTGGTAGTGGGGTGGTACATACCTAGTCTCCATTATGGCTCTAATCTGATTGTGGTAGTGGGGTGGTAGATACCTAGTCTCCATTATGGCTCTAATCTGATAGTGGTAGTGGGGTGGTAGATGCCTAGTGCCTTTATGGCTCTAATCTGATAGTGGTAGTGGGGTGGTAGATGCCTAGTGCCCTTATGGCTCTAATCTGATAGTGGTAGTGGAGTGGTAGATACCTAGTTTCCATTATGGCTCTAATCTGGTAGTGGTAGTGGGGTGGTAGATACCTAGTCTCCATTATGGCTCTAATCTGATAGTGGTAGTGGGGTGGTAGATACCTAGTCTCCATTATGGCTCTAATCTGATAGTGGTAGTGGGGTGGTAGATGCCTAGTGCCTTTATGGCTATAATCTGATAGTGGTAGTGGGGTGGTAGATACCTAGTCTCCATTATGGCTCTAATCTGATAGTGGTAGTGGGGTGGTAGATACCTAGTTTCCATTATGGCTCTAATCTGGTAGTGGTAGTGGGGTGGTACATACCTAGTCTCCATTATGGCTCTAATCTGATAGTGGTAGTGGGGTGGTAGATACCTAGTCTCCATGATGGCTCTAATCTGGTAGTGGTAGAGGGGTGGTAGATACCTATTCTCCATTATGGCTCTAATCTGATAGTGGTAGTGGGGTGGTAGATACCTAGTCTCCATTATGGCTCTAATCTGATAGTGGTAGTGGGGTGGAAGATACCTACTCTCCATTATGGCTCTAATCTGATAGAGGTAGTGGGGTGGTAGATACCTAGTCTCCATTATGGCTCTAATCTGATAGTGGTAGTGCGGTGGTAGATACCTAGTCTCCATTATGGCTCTAATCTGATAGTGGTAGTGGGGTGGTAGATACCTAGTCTCCATTATGGCTCTAATCTGGTAGTGGTAGTGGTGTGGTAGATACCTAGTCTCCATTATGGCTCTAATCTGGTAGTGGTAGTGGGGTGGTAGATACCTAGTCTCCATTATGGCTCTAATCTGATAGTGGTAGTGGGTTGGTAGATACCTAGTTTCCATTATGGCTCTAATCTGATAATGGTAGTGGGGTGGTAGATGCCTAGTGCCTTTATGGCTCTAATCTGATAGTGGTAGTGGGGTGGTAGATGCCTAGTGCCCATATGGCTCTAATCTGATAGTGGTAGTGGGGTGTTAGATACCTAGTCTCCATTATGGCTCTAATCTGATAGTGGTAGTGGGGTGGTAGATGCCTAGTGCCTTTATGGCTCTAATCTGATAGTGGTAGTGGGGTGATAGATGCCTAGTGCCCTTATGGCTCTAATCTGATAGTGGTAGTGGGGTGGTAGATACCTAGTCTCCATTATGGCTCTAATCTGATAGTGGTAGTGGGGTTGTAGATACCTAGTCTCCATTATGGCTCTAATCTGATAGTGGTAGCGGGGTGGTAGATACCTAGTCTCCACTATGGCTCTAATCTGATAGTTGTAGTGGGGTGGAAGATACCTACTCTCCATTATGGCTCTAATCTGATAGTGGTAGTGGGGTGATAGATGCCTAGTGCCCTTATGGCTCTAATCTGATAGTGGTAGTGGGGTGGTAGATACCTAGTCTCCATTATGGCTCTAATCTGATAGTGATAGTGGGGTGGTAGATGCCTAGTGCCCTTATGGCTCTAATCTGATAGTGGTAGTGGGGTGGTAGATACCTAGTCTCCATTATGGCTCTAATCTGATAGTGGTAGTGGGGTGGTAGATGCCTAGTCTCCATTATGGCTCTAATCTAATAGTGGTAGTGGGGTGGTAGATGCCTAGTGCCTTTATGGCTCTAATCTGATAGTGGTAGTGGGGTGGTAGATGCCTAGTGCCCTTATGGCTCTAATCTGATAGTGGTAGTCGGGTGGTAGATGCCTAGTGCCCTTATGGCTCTAATCTGATAGAGGTAGTGGGGTGGTAGATACCTAGTCTGCATTATGGCTCTAATCTAATAGTGATAGTGGGGTGGTAGATGCCTAGTGCCTTTATGGCTCTAATCTGATAGTGGTAGTGGGGTGGTAGATGCCTAGTGCCCTTATGGCTCTAATCTGATAGTGGTAGTGGGGTGGTAGATGCCTAGTGCCCTTATGGCTCTAATCTGATAATGGTACTGGGGTGATAGATACCTAGTCTCCATTATGGCTCTAATCTGATAGAGGTAGTGGGGTGGTAGATACCTAGTCTCCATTATGGCTCTTATCTGATATTGGTAGTGGTTTTGGTAGATGCCTAGTGCCCTTATGGCTCTAATCTGATAGTGGTAGATGTCTAGTCTCCATTATGGCTCTAATCTGATAGTGGTAGTGGGGTGATAGATACCTAGTCTCCATTATGGCTCTAATCTGATAGTGGAAGTGGGGTGGTAGATACCTAGTTTCCATTATGGCTCTAATCTGATAGTGGTAGTGGGGTGGTAGATGCCTAGTGCCTTTATGGCTCTAATCTGATAGTGGTAGTGGGGTGATAGATGCCTAGTGCCCTTATGGCTCTAATATGATAGTGGTAGTGGGGTGGTATATATCTAGTCTCCATTATGGCTCTATTCTGATAGTGGTAGTGGGGTTGTAGATACCTAGCCTCCATTATGGCTCTAATTTGGTAGTGGTAGTGGGGTGGTAGATACCTAGTCTCCATTATGGCTCTAATCTGGTAGTGGGGTGGAAGATACCTAGTCTCCATTATGGCTCTAATCTGATAGTGGTAGTGGGGTGGTAGATGCCTAGTGCCCATATGGCTCTAATCTGATAGTGGTAGTGGGGTGGTAGATACCTAGTCTCCATTATGGCTCTAATCTGATAGTGGTAGTGGGGTGGTAGATGCCTAGTGCCTTTATGGCTCTAATCTGATAGTGGTAGTGGGGTGATAGATGCCTAGTGCCCTTATGGCTCTAATATGATAGTGGTAGTGGGGTGGTAGATATCTAGTCTCCATTATGGCTCTATTCTGATAGTGGTAGTGGGGTTGTAGATACCTAGCCTCCATTATGGCTCTAATTTGGTAGTGGTAGTGGGGTGGTAGATACCTAGTCTCCATTATGGCTCTAATCTGGTAGTGGGGTGGAAGATACCTAGTCTCCATTATGGCTCTAATCTGATAGAGGTAGTGGGGTGGGAGATAGCTAGTCTCCATTATGGCTCTTATCTGATATTGGTAGTGGTTTTGGTAGATGCCTAGTGCCCTTATGGCTCTAATCTGATAGTGGTAGATGTCTAGACTCCATTATGGCTCTAATCTGATAGTGGTAGTGGGGTGATAGATACCTAGTCTCCATTATGGCTCTAATCTGATAGTGGAAGTGGGGTGGTAGATGCCTAGTGCCTTTATGGCTCTAATCTGATAGTGGTAGTGGGGTGGAAGATAACTAGTCTCCATTATGGCTCTAATCTGATAGTGGTAGTGGGGTGGTAGATACCTAGTCTCCAATATGGCTCTAATCTGATAGTGGTAGTGGGGTGGTAGATACCTAGTCTCCATTATGGCTCTAATCTGAAAGTGGTAGTGGGGTTGTAGATACCTAGTTTCCATTATGGCTCTAATCTGGTAGTGGTAGTGGGGTGGTAGATACGTAGTCTCCATTATAGCTCTAATCTGATAGTGGTAGTGGGGTGGTAGATACCTAGTCTCCATTATGGCTCTAATCTGATAGTGGTAGTGGGGTGGTAGATGCCTAGTGCCTTTATGGCTCTAATCTGATAGTGGTAGTGGGGTGGTAGATGCCTAGTGCACTTATGGCTCTAATCTGATAGTGGTAGTGGGGTGATAGATGCCTATTGCCCTTATGGCTCTAATCTGATAGTGGTAGTGGGGTGGTAGATACCTAGTCTCCATTATGGCTCTAATCTGATAGTGGTAGCGGGGTGTTAGATACCTAGTCTCCATTATGGCTCTAATTTGGTAGTGGTAGTGGGGTGGTAGATACCTAGTCTCCATTATGGCTCTAATCTGGTAGTGGTAGTGGAAGATACCTAGTCTCCATTATGTCTCTAATCTGATAGTGGTAGTGGGTTGGTAGATACCTAGTCTCTATTATGGCTCTAATCTGGTAGTGGTAGTGGGGTGGTAGATACCTAGTCTCCATTATGGCTCTAATCTGATAGTGGTAGTGGGGTGGTAGATGTCTAGTGCCTTTATGGCTCTAATCTGATAGTGGTAGTGGGGTGGTAGATGCCTAGTGCCCTTATGGCTCTAATCTGATAGTGGTAGTTGGGTGGTAGATACCTAATCTCCATTATGGCTCTAATCTGATAGTGGTAGTGGGGTGGTAGATACCTAGTCTCCACTATGGCTCTAATCTGATAGTTGTAGTGGAGTGGAAGTTACCTACTCTCCATTATGGCTCTAATCTGATAGTGGTAGTGGGGTGATAGATGCCTAGTGCCCTTATGGCTCTAATCTGATAGTAGTAGTGGGGTGGTAGATACCTAGTCTCCATTATGGCTCTAATCTGATAGTGAAAGTGGGGTGGTAGATGCCTAGTGCCTTTATGGCTCTAATCTGATAGTGGTAGTGGGGTGGTAGATACCTAGTCTCCACTATGGCTCTAATCTGATAGTTGTAGTGGGGTGGAAGATACCTACTCTCCATTATGGCTCTAATCTGATAGTTGTAGTGGGGTGATAGATGCCTAGTGCCTTTATGGCTCTAATCTGATAGTAGTAGTGGGGTGGTAGATACCTAGTCTCCATTATGGCTCTAATCTGATAGTGATAGTGGGGTGGTAGATGCCTAGTGCCATTTTGGCTCTAATCTGATAGTGGTAGTGGGGTGGTAGATACCTAGTCTCCATTATGTCTCTAATCTGATAGTGGTAGTGGGGTGGTAGATGCCTAGTGCCTTTATGGCTCTAATCTGATAGTGGTAGTGGGGTGGTAGATGCCTAGTGCCCTTATGGCTCTAATCTGATAGAGGTAGTGGGGTGGAAGATACCTACTCTCCATTATGGCTCTAATCTGATAGTAGTAGTGGGGTGGTAGATACCTAGTCTCCATTATGGCTCTAATCTGATAGTGATAGTGGGGTGGTAGATACCTAGTCTCCATTATGGCTCTAATCTGATAGTGATAGTGGGGTGGTAGATGCATAGTGACATTTTGGCTCTAATCTGATAGTGGTAGTGGGGTGGTAGATACCTAGTCTCCATTATGTCTCTAATCTGATAGTGGTAGTGGGGTGGTAGATGCCTAGTGCCCTTATGGCTCTAATCTGATAGAGGTAGTGGGGTGGTAGATACCTAGTCTCCATTATGGCTCTAATCTGATAGAGGTAGAGGTGTGGTAGATACCTAGTCTCCATTATGGCTCTAATTTGGTAGTGGTAGTGGGGTGGTAGATACCTAGTCTCCATTATGGTTCTAATCTGATAGTGGTAGTGGGGTGGGAGATACCTAGTCTCCATTATGGCTCTAATCTGATAGAGGTAGTGGGGTGGTAGATACCTAGTCTCCATTATGGCTCTAATCTGATAGTGGTAGTGGAGTGGTAGATGCCTAGAGCCCGTATGGCTCTAATCTGATAGTGGTAGTGGGGAGGTAGATACCTAGTCTCCATTATGGCTCTAATCTGATAGTGATAGTGGGGTGGTAGATGCCTAGTGCCCTTTTGGCTCTAATCTGATAGTGGTAGTGGGGTGGTAGATACCTAGTCTCCATTATGGCTCTAATCTGATAGTGGTAGTGGGGTGGTAGATGCCTAGTGCCTTTATGGCTCTAATCTGATAGTGGTAGTGGGGTGGTAGATGCCTAGTGCCCTTATGGCTCTAATCTGACAGAGGTAGTGGGGTGGTAGATACCTAGTCTCCATTATGGCTCTAATCTGATAGAGGTAGTGGGGTGGGAGATACCTAGTCTCCATTATGGCTCTTATCTGATATTGGTAGTGGTTTTGGTAGATGCCTAGTGCCCTTATGGCTCTAATCTGATAGTGGTAGTGGGGTGGTAGATGCCTAGTGCCCTTATCGCTCTAATCTGATAGTGGTAGTGGGGTGGTAGATGCCTAGTGCCCTTATGGCTCTAATATGATAGCGGTAGTGGGGTGGTAGATATCTAGTCTCCATTATGGCTCTAATCTGATAGTGGTAGTGGGGTGGTAGATACCTAGTCTCCATTATGGCTCTAATCTGATAGTGATAGTGGGGTGGTAGATGCCTAGTCTCCATTATGGTTCTAATCTGATAGTGGTAGTGGGGTGGTAGATGCCTAGTGCCCTTTTGGCTCTAATCTGATAGTGGTAGTGGGGTGGTAGATACCTAGTCTCCATTATGGCTCTAATCTGATAGTGGTAGTGGGGTGGTAGATGCCTAGTGCCTTTATGGCTCTAATCTGATAGTGGTAGTGGGGTGGTAGATGCCTAGTGCCCTTATGGCTCTAATCTGACAGAGGTAGTGGGGTGGTAGATACCTAGTCTCCATTATGGCTCTAATCTGATAGAGGTAGTGGGGTGGTAGATGTCTTGTCTCCATTATGGCTCTAATCTAATAGTGGTATTGGGGTATCAGATGTCTAGTCTCCCTTGTGGCTCTAATCTGATAGTGGTAGTGGGGTGGTAGATACCTAGTCTCCATTATGGCTCTAATCTGATAGAGGTAGAGGTGTGGTAGATACCTAGTCTCCATTATGGCTCTAATTTGGTAGTGGTAGTGGGGTGGTAGATACCTAGTCTCCATTATGGTTCTAATCTGACAGTGGTAGTGGGGTGGGAGATACCTAGTCTCCATTATGGCTCTAATCTGATAGAGGTAGTGGGGTGGTAGATACCTAGTCTCCATTATCGCTCTAATCTGATAGTGGTAGTGGAGTGGTAGATGCCTAGTGCCCGTATGGCTCTAATCTGATAGTGGTAGTGGGGAGGTAGATACCTAGTCTCCATTATGGCTCTAATCTGATAGAGATAGTGGGGTGGTAGATACCTAGTCTCCATTATGGCTCTAATCTGATAGTAGTAGTGGGGTGGTAGATACCTAGTCTCCATTATGGCTCTAATCTGATAGTGATAGTGGGGTGGTAGATACCTAGTCTCCATTATGGCTCTAATCTGATAGTGATAGTGGGGTGGTAGATGCCTAGTGCCATTTTGGCTCTAATCTGATAGTGGTAGTGGGGTGGTAGATACCTAGTCTCCATTATGTCTCTAATCTGATAGTGGTAGTGGGGTGGTAGATGCCTAGTGCCCTTATGGCTCTAATCTGATAGAGGTAGTGGGGTGGTAGATACCTAGTCTCCATTATGGCTCTAATCTGATAGAGGTAGAGGTGTGGTAGATACCTAGTCTCCATTATGGCTCTAATTTGGTAGTGGTAGTGGGGTGGTAGATACCTAGTCTCCATTATGGTTCTAATCTGATAGTGGCAGTGGGGTGGGAGATACCTAGTCTCCATTATGGCTCTAATCTGATAGAGGTAGTGGGGTGGTAGATACCTAGTCTCCATTATGGCTCTAATCTGATAGTGGTAGTGGAGTGGTAGATGCCTAGAGCCCGTATGGCTCTAATCTGATAGTGGTAGTGGGGAGGTAGATACCTAGTCTCCATTATGGCTCTAATCTGATAGTGATAGTGGGGTGGTAGATGCCTAGTGCCCTTTTGGCTCTAATCTGATAGTGGTAGTGGGGTGGTAGATACCTAGTCTCCATTATGGCTCTAATCTGATAGTGGTAGTGGGGTGGTAGATGCCTAGTGCCTTTATGGCTCTAATCTGATAGTGGTAGTGGGGTGGTAGATGCCTAGTGCCCTTATGGCTCTAATCTGACAGAGGTAGTGGGGTGGTAGATACCTAGTCTCCATTATGGCTCTAATCTGATAGAGGTAGTGGGGTGGTAGATGTCTTGTCTCCATTATGGCTCTAATCTAATAGTGGTAGTGGGGTATCAGATGTCTAGTCTCCCTTGTGGCTCTAATCTGATAGTGGTAGTGGGGTGGTAGATACCTAGTCTCCATTATGGCTCTAATCTGACAGTGGTAGTGGGGTGGGAGATACCTAGTCTCCATTATGGTTCTAATCTGACAGTGGTAGTGGGGTGGGAGATACCTAGTCTCCATTATGGCTCTAATCTGATAGAGGTAGTGGGGTGGTAGATACCTAGTCTCCATTATGGCTCTAATCTGATAGTGGTAGTGGAGTGGTAGATGCCTAGAGCCCGTATGGCTCTAATCTGATAGTGGTAGTGGGGAGGTAGATACCTAGTCTCCATTATGGCTCGAATCTGATAGAGGTAGTGGGGTGGTAGATACCTAGTCTCCATTATGGCTCTAATCTGATAGTGGTAGTGGGGTGGTAGATACCTAGTCTCCATTATGGCTCTTATCTGATATTGGTAGTGGTTTTGGTAGATGCCTAGTGCCCTTATGGCTCTAATCTGATAGTGGTAGTGGGGTGGTAGATGCCTAGTGCCCTTATCGCTCTAATCTGATAGTGGTAGTGGGGTGGTAGATGCCTAGTGCCCTTATGGCTCTAATATGATAGCGGTAGTGGGGTGGTAGATATCTAGTCTCCATTATGGCTCTAATCTGATAGTGGTAGTGGGGTGGTAGATACCTAGTCTCCATTATGGCTCTAATCTGATAGTGATAGTGGGGTGGTAGATGCCTAGTCTCCATTATGGTTCTAATCTGATAGTGGTAGTGGGGTGGTAGATGCCTAGTGCCCTTTTGGCTCTAATCTGATAGTGGTAGTGGGGTGGTAGATACCTAGTCTCCATTATGGCTCTAATCTGATAGTGGTAGTGGGGTGGTAGATGCCTAGTGCCTTTATGGCTCTAATCTGATAGTGGTAGTGGGGTGGTAGATGCCTAGTGCCCTTATGGCTCTAATCTGACAGAGGTAGTGGGGTGGTAGATACCTAGTCTCCATTATGGCTCTAATCTGATAGAGGTAGTGGGGTGGTAGATGTCTTGTCTCCATTATGGCTCTAATCTAATAGTGGTATTGGGGTATCAGATGTCTAGTCTCCCTTGTGGCTCTAATCTGATAGTGGTAGTGGGGTGGTAGATACCTAGTCTCCATTATGGCTCTAATCTGATAGAGGTAGAGGTGTGGTAGATACCTAGTCTCCATTATGGCTCTAATTTGGTAGTGGTAGTGGGGTGGTAGATACCTAGTCTCCATTATGGTTCTAATCTGACAGTGGTAGTGGGGTGGGAGATACCTAGTCTCCATTATGGCTCTAATCTGATAGAGGTAGTGGGGTGGTAGATACCTAGTCTCCATTATCGCTCTAATCTGATAGTGGTAGTGGAGTGGTAGATGCCTAGAGCCCGTATGGCTCTAATCTGATAGTGGTAGTGGGGAGGTAGATACCTAGTCTCCATTATCGCTCTAATCTGATAGAGATAGTGGGGTGGTAGATACCTAGTCTCCATTATGGCTCTAATCTGATAGTAGTAGTGGGGTGGTAGATACCTAGTCTCCATTATGGCTCTAATCTGATAGTGATAGTGGGGTGGTAGATACCTAGTCTCCATTATGGCTCTAATCTGATAGTGATAGTGGGGTGGTAGATGCCTAGTGCCATTTTGGCTCTAATCTGATAGTGGTAGTGGGGTGGTAGATACCTAGTCTCCATTATGTCTCTAATCTGATAGTGGTAGTGGGGTGGTAGATGCCTAGTGCCCTTATGGCTCTAATCTGATAGAGGTAGTGGGGTGGTAGATACCTAGTCTCCATTATGGCTCTAATCTGATAGAGGTAGAGGTGTGGTAGATACCTAGTCTCCATTATGGCTCTAATTTGGTAGTGGTAGTGGGGTGGTAGATACCTAGTCTCCATTATGGTTCTAATCTGATAGTGGTAGTGGGGTGGGAGATACCTAGTCTCCATTATGGCTCTAATCTGATAGAGGTAGTGGGGTGGTAGATACCTAGTCTCCATTATGGCTCTAATCTGATAGTGGTAGTGGAGTGGTAGATGCCTAGAGCCCGTATGGCTCTAATCTGATAGTGGTAGTGGGGAGGTAGATACCTAGTCTCCATTATGGCTCTAATCTGATAGTGATAGTGGGGTGGTAGATGCCTAGTGCCCTTTTGGCTCTAATCTGATAGTGGTAGTGGGGTGGTAGATACCTAGTCTCCATTATGGCTCTAATCTGATAGTGGTAGTGGGGTGGTAGATGCCTAGTGCCTTTATGGCTCTAATCTGATAGTGGTAGTGGGGTGGTAGATGCCTAGTGCCCTTATGGCTCTAATCTGACAGAGGTAGTGGGGTGGTAGATACCTAGTCTCCATTATGGCTCTAATCTGATAGAGGTAGTGGGGTGGTAGATGTCTTGTCTCCATTATGGCTCTAATCTAATAGTGGTAGTGGGGTATCAGATGTCTAGTCTCCCTTGTGGCTCTAATCTGATAGTGGTAGTGGGGTGGTAGATACCTAGTCTCCATTATGGCTCTAATCTGACAGTGGTAGTGGGGTGGGAGATACCTAGTCTCCATTATGGTTCTAATCTGACAGTGGTAGTGGGGTGGGAGATACCTAGTCTCCATTATGGCTCTAATCTGATAGAGGTAGTGGGGTGGTAGATACCTAGTCTCCATTATGGCTCTAATCTGATAGTGGTAGTGGAGTGGTAGATGCCTAGAGCCCGTATGGCTCTAATCTGATAGTGGTAGTGGGGAGGTAGATACCTAGTCTCCATTATGGCTCGAATCTGATAGAGGTAGTGGGGTGGTAGATACCTAGTCTCCATTATGGCTCTAATCTGATAGAGGTAGTGGGGTGGGAGATACCTAGTCTCCATTATGGCTCTTATCTGATATTGGTAGTGGTTTTGGTAGATGCCTAGTGCCCTTATGGCTCTAATCTGATAGTGGTAGTGGGGTGGTAGATGCCTAGTGCCCTTATCGCTCTAATCTGATAGTGGTAGTGGGGTGGTAGATGCCTAGTGCCCTTATGGCTCTAATATGATAGCGGTAGTGGGGTGGTAGATATCTAGTCTCCATTATGGCTCTAATCTGATAGTGGTAGTGGGGTGGTAGATACCTAGTCTCCATTATGGCTCTAATCTGATAGTGATAGTGGGGTGGTAGATGCCTAGTCTCCATTATGGTTCTAATCTGATAGTGGTAGTGGGGTGGTAGATGCCTAGTGCCCTTTTGGCTCTAATCTGATAGTGGTAGTGGGGTGGTAGATACCTAGTCTCCATTATGGCTCTAATCTGATAGTGGTAGTGGGGTGGTAGATGCCTAGTGCCTTTATGGCTCTAATCTGATAGTGGTAGTGGGGTGGTAGATGCCTAGTGCCCTTATGGCTCTAATCTGACAGAGGTAGTGGGGTGGTAGATACCTAGTCTCCATTATGGCTCTAATCTGATAGAGGTAGTGGGGTGGTAGATGTCTTGTCTCCATTATGGCTCTAATCTAATAGTGGTATTGGGGTATCAGATGTCTAGTCTCCCTTGTGGCTCTAATCTGATAGTGGTAGTGGGGTGGTAGATACCTAGTCTCCATTATGGCTCTAATCTGATAGAGGTAGAGGTGTGGTAGATACCTAGTCTCCATTATGGCTCTAATTTGGTAGTGGTAGTGGGGTGGTAGATACCTAGTCTCCATTATGGTTCTAATCTGACAGTGGTAGTGGGGTGGGAGATACCTAGTCTCCATTATGGCTCTAATCTGATAGAGGTAGTGGGGTGGTAGATACCTAGTCTCCATTATCGCTCTAATCTGATAGTGGTAGTGGAGTGGTAGATGCCTAGAGCCCGTATGGCTCTAATCTGATAGTGGTAGTGGGGAGGTAGATACCTAGTCTCCATTATGGCTCTAATCTGATAGAGATAGTGGGGTGGTAGATACCTAGTCTCCATTATGGCTCTAATCTGATAGAGGTAGTGGGGTGGGAGATACCTAGTCTCCATTATGGCTCTTATCTGATATTGGTAGTGGTTTTGGTAGATGCCTAGTGCCCTTATGGCTCTAATCTGATAGTGGTAGTGGGGTGGTAGATGCCTAGTGCCCTTATGGCTCTAATCTGATAGTGGTAGTGGGGTGGTAGATGCCTGGTGCCCTTATGGCTCTAATATGATAGCGGTAGTGGGGTGGTAGATATCTAGTCTCCATTATGGCTCTAATCTGATAGTGGTAGTGGGGTGGTAGATACCTAGTCTCCATTATGGCTCTAATCTGATAGTGATAGTGGGGTGGTAGATGCCTAGTGCCCTTATGGCTCTAATCTGATAGTGGTAGTGGGGTGGTAGATACCTAGTCTCCATTATGGCTCTAATCTGATAGTGGTAGTGGGGTGGTAGATGCCTAGTGCCTTTATGGCTCTAATCTGATGGTGGTAGTGGGGTGGTAGATGCCTAGTGCCCTTATGGCTCTAATCTGATAGAGGTAGTGGGGTGGTAGATACCTAGTCTCCATTATGGCTCTAATCTAATAGTGGTAGTGGGGTGGTAGATGCCTAGTGCCTTTATGGCTCTAATCTGATAGTGGTAGTGGGGTGGTAGATGCCTAGTGCCCTTATGGCGCTAATCTGATAGTGGTAGCGGGGTGGTAGATGCCTAGTGCCCTTATGGCTCTAATCTGATAATGGTATTGGGGTGATAGATACCTAGTCTCCATTATGGCTCTAATCTGATAGAGGTAGTGGGGTGGTAGATACCTAGTCTCCATTATTGCTCTAATCTGATAGAGGTAGTGGGGTGGGAGATACCTAGTCTCCATTATGGCTCTTATCTGATATTGGTAGTGGTTTTGGTAGATGCCTAGTGCCCTTATGGCTCTAATCTGATAGTGGTAGATGTCTAGTCTCCATTATGGCTCTAATCTGATAGTGGTAGTGGGGTGATAGATACCTAGTCTCCATTACGGCTCTAATCTGATAGTGGAAGTGGGGTTGTAGATACCTAGTTTCCATTATGGCTCTAATCTGATAATGGTAGTGGGGTGGTAGATGCCTAGTTCCTTTATGGCTCTAATCTGATAGTGGTAGTGGGGTGGTAGATGCCTAGTGCCCATATGGCTCTAATCTGATAGTGGTAGTGGGGTGGTAGATACCTAGTCTCCATTATGGCTCTAATCTGATAGTGGTAGTGGGGTGGTAGATGCCTAGTGCCTTTATGGCTCTAATCTGATAGTGGTAGTGGGGTGATAGATGCCTAGTGCCCATATGGCTCTAATCTGATAGTGGTAGTGGGGTGGTAGATACCTAGTCTCCATTATGGCTCTAATCTGATAGTGGTAGTGGGGTGGTAGATACCTAGTCTCCATTATGGCTCTAATCTGGTAGTGGGGTGGAAGAAACCTAGTCTCCATTATGGCTCTAATCTGATAGTGGTAGTGGGTTGGTAGATACCTAGTCTCTATTATGGCTCTAATCTGGTAGTGGTAGTGGTGTGGTTGATACCTAGTCTCCATTATGGCTCTAATCTGGTAGTGGTAGTGGGGTGGTAGATACCTAGTCTCCATTATGCCTCTAATCTGATAGTGGTAGTGGGGTGGTAGATACCTAGTCTCCATTATGGCTCTAATATTGATAGTGGTAGTGGGGTGGTAGATACCTAGTCTCCACTATGGCTCTAATCTGATAGTGATAGTGGGGTGGTAGATGCCTAGTGCCCTTATGGCTCTAATCTGATAGTGGTAGTGGGGTGGTAGATACCTAGTCTCCATTATGGCTCTAATCTGATAGTGGTAGTGGGGTGGTAGATGCCTAGTGCCTTTATGGCTCTAATCTGATAGTGGTAGTGGGGTGGTAGATGCCTAGTGCCTTTATGGCTCTAATCTGATAGTGGTAGTGGGGTGGAAGATACCTAGTCTCCATTATGGCTCTAATCTGATAGTGGTAGTGGGGTGATAGATGCCTAGTGCCCTTATGGCTCTAATCTGATAGTGGTAGTGGGGTGGTAGATACCTAGTCTCCATTATGGCTCTAATCTGATAGTGATAGTGGGGTGGTAGATGCCTAGTGCCCTTATGGCTCTAATCTGATAGTGGTAGTGGGGTGGTAGATACCTAGTCTCCATTATGGCTCTAATCTGATAGTGGTAGTGGGGTGGTAGATGCCTAGTGCCTTTATGGCTCTAATCTGATAGTGGTAGTGGGGTGGTAGATGCCTAGTGCCCTTATGGCTCTAATCTGATAGAGGTAGTGGGGTGGTAGATACCTAGTCTCCATTATGGCTCTAATCTAATAGTGGTAGTGGGGTGGTAGATGCCTAGTGCCTTTATGGCTCTAATCTGATAGTGGTAGTGGGGTGGTAGATGCCTAGTGCCCTTATGGGTCTAATCTGATAGTGGTAGTGGGGTGGTAGATGCCTAGTGCCCTTATGGCTCTAATCTGATAATGGTACTGGGGTGATAGATACCTAGTCTCCATTATGGCTCTAATCTGATAGAGGTAGTGAGGTGGTAGATACCTAGTCTCCATTATGGCTCTAATCTGATAGAGGTGGTGGGGTGGGAGATACCTAGTCTCCATTATGGCTCTTATCTGATATTGGTAGTGGTTTTGGTAGATGCCTAGTGCCCTTATGGCTCTAATCTGATAGTGGTAGATGTCTAGTCTCCATTATGGCTCTAATCTGGTAGTGGTAGTGGGGTGATAGATACCTAGTCTCCATTATGGCTCTAATCTGATAGTGGAAGTGGGGTGGTAGATGCCTAGTGCCTTTATGGCTCTAATCTGATAGTGGTAGTGGGGTGGTAGATGCCTAGTGCCCTTATGGCTCTAATCTGATAGTGGTAGTGGGGTGGTAGATAACTAGTCTCCATTATGGCTCTAATCTGATAGTGGTAGTGGGGTGGGAAATACCTAGTCTCCATTATGGCTCTAATCTGATAGTGGTAGTGGGGTGGTAGATACCTAGTCTCCATTATGGCTCTAATCTGATAGTGGTAGTGGGGTTGTAGATACCTAGTTTCCATTATGGCTCTAATCTGGTAGTGGTAGTGGGGTGGTAGATACCTAGTCTCCATTATAGCTCTAATCTGATAGTGGTAGTGGGGTGGTAGATACCTAGTCTCCATTATGGCTCTAATCTGATAGTGGTAGTGGGGTGATAGATGCCTAGTGCCCTTATGGCTCTAATCTGATAGTGGTAGTGGGGTGGTAGATACCTAGTCTCCATTATGGCTCTAATCTGATAGTGGTAGTGGGGTGTTAGATACCTAGTCTCCATTATGGCTCTAATTTGGTAGTGGTAGTGGGGTGGTAGATACCTAGTCTCCATTATGGCTCTAATCTGGTAGTGGTAGTGGAAGATACCTAGTCTCCATTATGGCTCTAATCTGATAGTGGTAGTGGGTTGGTAGATACCTAGTCTCTATTATGGCTCTAATCTGGTAGTGGTAGTGGGTGGTAGATACCTAGTCTCCATTATGGCTCTAATCTGGTAGTGGTAGTGGGGTGGTAGATACCTAGTCTCCATTATGGCTCTAATCTGATAGTGGTAGTGGGGTGGTAGATACCTAGTCTCCATTATGGCTCTAATCTGATAGTGGTAGTGGGGTGGTAGATGCCTAGTGCCTTTCTGGCTCTAATCTGATAGTGGTAGTGGGGTGGTAGATGCCTAGTGCCCTTATGGCGCTAATCTGATAGTGGTAGTGGGGTGGTAGATGCCTAGTGCCCTTATGGCTCTAATCTGATAATGGTACTGGGGTGATAGATACCTAGTCTCCATTATGGCTCTAATCTGATAGAGGTAGTGGGTTGGTAGATACCTAGTCTCCATTATGGCTCTAATCTGATAGAGGTAGTGGGGTGGTAGATGCC
The DNA here is from genome assembly GCF_045679555.1 of Salvelinus alpinus. NCBI lineage: Eukaryota > Metazoa > Chordata > Actinopteri > Salmoniformes > Salmonidae > Salvelinus > Salvelinus alpinus. Next base: position 100,933,103 of record NC_092091.1, read on the forward strand.
TAGTGCCTTTATGGCTCTAATCTGATAGTGGTAGTGGGGTGGTAGATGCCTAGTGCCCTTATGGTGCTAATCTGATAGTGGTAGTGGGGTGGTAGATGCCTAGTGCCCTTATGGCTCTAATCTGATAATGGTACTGGGGTGATAGATACCTAGTCTCCATTATGGCTCTAATCTGATAGAGGTAGTGGGGTGGTAGATACCTATTCTCCATTATGGCTCTAATCTGATAGAGGTAGTGGGGTGGGAGATACCTAGTCTCCATTATGGCTCTTATCTGATATTGGTAGTGGTTTTGGTAGATGCCTAGTGCCCTTATGGCTCTAATCTGATAGTGGTAGATGTCTAGTCTCCATTATGGCTCTAATCTGATAGTGGTAGTGGGGTGATAGATACCTAGTCTCCATTACGGCTCTAATCTGATAGTGGAAGTGGGGTGGTAGATGCCTAGTGCCTTTATGGCTCTAATCTGATAGTGGTAGTGGGGTGATAGATGCCTAGTGCCCTTATGGCTCTAATCTGATAGTGGTAGTGGGGTGGTAGATACCTAGTCTCCATTATGGCTCTAATCTGATAGTGGTAGTGGGGTTGTAGATACCTAGCCTCCATTATGGCTCTAATTTGGTAGTGGTAGTGGGGTGGTAGATACCTAGTCTCCATTATGGCTCTAATCTGGTAGTGGGGTGGAAGATACCTAGTCTCCATTATGGCTCTAATCTGATAGTGGTAGTGGGTTGGTAGATACCTAGTCTCTATTATGGCTCTAATCTGGTAGTGGTAGTGGTGTGGTTGATACCTAGTCTTCATTATGGCTCTAATCTGGTAGTGGTAGTGGGGTGGTAGATACCTAGTCTCCATTATGCCTCTAATCTGATAGTGGTAGTGGGGTGGTAGATACCAGGTCTCCATTATGGCTCTAATATTGATAGTGGTAGTGGGGTGGTAGATGCCTAGTGCCTTTATGGCTCTAATCTGATAGTGGTAGCGGGGTGGTAGATACCTAGTCTCCACTATGGCTCTAATCTGATAGTTGTAGTGGGGTGGAAGATACCTAGTCTCCATTATGGCTCTAATCTGATAGTGGTAGTGGGGTGATAGATGCCTAGTGCCCTTATGGCTCTAATCTGATAGTGGTAGTGGGGTGGTAGATACCTAGTCTCCATTATGGCTCTAATCTGATAGTGATAGTGGGGTGGTAGATGGCTAGTGCCCTTATGGCTCTAATCTGATAGTGGTAGTGGGGTGGTAGATACCTAGTTTCCATTATGGCTCTAATCTGATAGTGGTAGTGGGGTGGTAGATGCCTAGTGCCTTTATGGCTCTAATCTGATAGTGGTAGTGGGGTGGTAGATGCCTAGTGCCCTTATGGCTCTAATCTGATAGAGGTGGTGGGGTGGTAGATACCTAGTCTCCATTATGGCTCTAATCTGATAGTGGTAGTGGGGTGATAGATGCCTAGTGCCCTTATGGCTCTAATCTGATAGTGGTAGTGGGGTGGTAGATACCTAGTCTCCATTATGGCTCTAATCTGATAGTGGTAGTGGGGTTGTAGATACCTAGCCTCCATTATGGCTCTAATTTGGTAGTGGTAGTGGGGTGGTAGATACCTAGTCTCCATTATGGCTCTAATCTGGTAGTGGGGTGGAAGATACCTAGTCTCCATTATGGCTCTAATCTGATAGTGGTAGTGGGTTGGTAGATACCTAGTCTCTATTATGGCTCTAATCTGGTAGTGGTAGTGGTGTGGTTGATACCTAGTCTTCATTATGGCTCTAATCTGGTAGTGGTAGTGGGGTGGTAGATACCTAGTCTCCATTATGCCTCTAATCTGATAGTGGTAGTGGGGTGGTAGATACCAGGTCTCCATTATGGCTCTAATATTGATAGTGGTAGTGGGGTGGTAGATGCCTAGTGCCTTTATGGCTCTAATCTGATAGTGGTAGCGGGGTGGTAGATACCTAGTCTCCACTATGGCTCTAATCTGATAGTTGTAGTGGGGTGGAAGATACCTAGTCTCCATTATGGCTCTAATCTGATAGTGGTAGTGGGGTGATAGATGCCTAGTGCCCTTATGGCTCTAATCTGATAGTGGTAGTGGGGTGGTAGATACCTAGTCTCCATTATGGCTCTAATCTGATAGTGATAGTGGGGTGGTAGATGGCTAGTGCCCTTATGGCTCTAATCTGATAGTGGTAGTGGGGTGGTAGATACCTAGTTTCCATTATGGCTCTAATCTGATAGTGGTAGTGGGGTGGTAGATGCCTAGTGCCTTTATGGCTCTAATCTGATAGTGGTAGTGGGGTGGTAGATGCCTAGTGCCCTTATGGCTCTAATCTGATAGAGGTGGTGGGGTGGTAGATACCTAGTCTCCATTATGGCTCTAATCTGATAGTGGTAGTGGGGTGGTAGATGCCTAGTGCCCTTATGGCTCTAATCTGATAATGGTACTGGGGTGATAGATACCTAGTCTCCATTATGGCTCTAATCTGATAGAGGTAGTGGGGTGGTAGATACCTAGTCTCCATTATGGCTCTAATCTGATAGAGGTGGTGGGGTGGGAGATACCTAGTCTCCCTTATGGCTCTAATCTGATAGTGGTAGATGTCTAGTCTCCATTATGGCTCTAATCTGGTAGTGGTAGTGGGGTGATAGATACATAGTCTCCATTATGGCTCTAATCTGAAAGTGGAAGTGGGGTGGTAGATGCCTAGTGCCTTTATGGCTCTAATCTGATAGTGGTAGTGGGGTGGTAGATGCCTAGTGCCCTTATGGCTCTAATCTGATAGTGGTAGTGGGGTGGTAGATAACTAGTCTCCATTATGGCTCTAATCTGATAGTGGTAGTGGGGTGGTAGATACCTAGTCTCCATTATGGCTCTAATCTGATAGTGGTAGTGGGGTGGTAGATACCTAGTCTCCATTATGGCTCTAATCTGATAGTGGTAGTGGGGTTGTAGATACCTAGTTTCCATTATTTCTCTAATCTGGTAGTGGTAGTGGGGTGGTAGATACCTAGTCTCCATTATAGCTCTAATCTGATAGTGGTAGTGGGGTGGTAGATACCTAGTCTCCATTATGGCTCTAATCTGATAGTGGTAGTGGGGTGGTAGATGCCTAGTGCCTTTATGGCTCTAATCTGATAGTGGTAGTGGGGTGGTAGATGCCTAGTGCCCTTATGGCTCTAATCTGATAGTGGTAGTGGGGTGATAGATGCCTAGTGCCCTTATGGCTCTAATCTGATAGTGGTAGTGGGGTGGTAGATACCTAGTCTCCATTATGGCTCTAATCTGATAGTGGTAGTGGGGTGTTAGATACCTAGTCTCCATTATGGCTCTAATTTGGAAGTGGTAGTGGGGTGGTAGATACCTAGTCTCCATTATGGCTCTAATCTGGTAGTGGTAGTGGAAGATACCTAGTCTCCATTATGGCTCTAATCTGATAGTGTTAGTGGGGTGGTAGATGTCTAGTGCCTTTATGGCTCTAATCTGATAGTGGTAGAGGGGTGGTAGATGTCTGTCTCCATTATGGCTCGAATCTGATAGTGGTAGTGGGGTGGTAGATACCTAGTCTCCACTATGGCTCTAATCTGATAGTTGTAGTGGGGTGGAAGATACCTACTCTCCATTATGGCTCTATTCTGATAGTGGTAGTGGGGTGATAGATGCCTAGTGCCCTTATGGCTCTAATCTGATAGTAGTAGTGGGGTGGTAGATACCTAGTCTCCATTATGGTTCTAATCTGATAGTGATAGTGGGGTGGTAGATGCCTTGTGCCCTTTTGGCTCTAATCTGATAGTGGTAGTGGGGTGGTAGATACCTAGTCTCCATTATGTCTCTAATCTGATAGTGGTAGTGGGGTGGTAGATGCCTAGTGCCTTTATGGCTCTAATCTGATAGTGGTAGTGGGGTGGTAGATACCTAGTCTCCACTATGGCTCTAATCTGATAGTTGTAGTGGGGTGGAAGATACCTACTCTCCATTATGGCTCTATTCTGATAGTGGTAGTGGGGTGATAGATGCCTAGTGCCCTTATGGCTCTAATCTGATAGTAGTAGTGGGGTGGTAGATACCTAGTCTCCATTATGGTTCTAATCTGATAGTGATAGTGGGGTGGTAGATGCCTTGTGCCCTTTTGGCTCTAATCTGATAGTGGTAGTGGGGTGGTAGATACCTAGTCTCCATTATGGCTCTATTCTGATAGTGGTAGTGGGGTGATAGATGCCTAGTGCCCTTATGGCTCTAATCTGATAGTAGTAGTGGGGTGGTAGATACCTAGTCTCCATTATGGTTCTAATCTGATGGCTCTAATCTGATAGTGGTAGTGGGGTGGTAGATACCTAGTCTCCATTATGTCTCTAATCTGATAGTGGTAGTGGGGTGGTAGATGCCTAGTGCCTTTATGGCTCTAATCTGATAGTGGTAGTGGGGTGGTAGATACCTAGTCTCCACTATGGCTCTAATCTGATAGTTGTAGTGGGGTGGAAGATACCTACTCTCCATTATGGCTCTATTCTGATAGTGGTAGTGGGGTGATAGATGCCTAGTGCCCTTATGGCTCTAATCTGATAGTAGTAGTGGGGTGGTAGATACCTAGTCTCCATTATGGTTCTAATCTGATAGTGATAGTGGGGTGGTAGATGCCTTGTGCCCTTTTGGCTCTAATCTGATAGTGGTAGTGGGGTGGTAGATACCTAGTCTCCATTATGTCTCTAATCTGATAGTGGTAGTGGGGTGGTAGATGCCTAGTGCCTTTATGGCTCTAATCTGATAGTGGTAGTGGGGTGGTAGATGCCTAGTGCCCTTATGGCTCTAATCTGATAGAGGTAGAGGAGTGGTAGATACCTAGTCTCCATTATGGCTCTAATCTGATAGAGGTAGTGGGGTGGTAGATGTCTAGTCTCCATTATGGCTCTAATCTAATAGTGGAACTGGGGTATCAGATGTCTAGTATCCCGTGTGGCTCTAATCTGATAGTGGTAGTGGGGTGGTAGATACCTAGTCTCCGTTATGGCTCTAATCTGATAGAGGTAGAGGTGTGGTAGATACCTAGTCTCCATTATGGCTCTAATTTGGTAGTGGTAGTGGGGTGGTAGATACCTAGTCTCCATTATGGTTCTAATCTGATAGTGGTAGTGGGGTGGGAGATACCTAGTCTCCATTATGGCTCTAATCTGATAGAGGTAGTGGGGTGGTAGATACCTAGTCTCCATTATGGCTCTAATCTGATAGTGGTAGTGGAGTGGTAGATGCCTAGAGCCCGTATGGCTCTAATCTGATAGTGGTAGTGGGGAGGTAGATACCTAGTCTCCATTATGGCTCTAATCTGATAGTGATAGTGGGGTGGTAGATGCCTAGTGCCCTTTTGGCTCTAATCTGATAGTGGTAGTGGGGTGGTAGATACCTAGTCTCCATTATGGCTCTAATCTGATAGTGGTAGTGGGGTGGTAGATGCCTAGTGCCTTTATGGCTCTAATCTGATAGTGGTAGTGGGGTGGTAGATGCCTAGTGCCCTTATGGCTCTAATCTGACAGAGGTAGTGGGGTGGTAGATACCTAGTCTCCATTATGGCTCTAATCTGATTGAGGTAGTGGGGTGGTAGATGTCTAGTCTCCATTATGGCTCTAATCTAATAGTGGTAGTGGGGTATCAGATGTCTAGTCTCCCTTGTGGCTCTAATCTGGTAGTGGTAGTGGGGTGGTAGATACCTAGTCTCCATTATGGCTCTAATCTGATAGAGGTAGAGGTGTGGTAGATACCTAGTCTCCATTATGGCTCTAATTTGGTAGTGGTAGTGGGGTGGTAGATACCTAGTCTCCAATATGGTTCTAATCTGACAGTGGTAGTGGGGTGGGAGATACCTAGTCTCCATTATGGCTCTAAACTGATGGAGGTAGTGGGGTGGTAGATACCTAGTCTCCATTATGGCTCTAATCTGATAGTGGTAGTGGAGTGGTAGATGCCTAGAGCCCGTATGGCTCTAATCTGATAGTGGTAGTGGGGAGGTAGATACCTAGTCTCCATTATGGCTCTAATCTGATAGAGGTAGTGGGGTGGTAGATACCTAGTCTCCATTATGGCTCTAATCTGATAGAGGTAGTGGGGTGGGAGATACCTAGTCTCCATTATGGCTCTTATCTGATATTGGTAGTGGTTTTGGTAGATGCCTAGTGCCCTTATGGCTCTAATCTGATAGTGGTAGTGGGGTGGTAGATGCCTAGTGCCCTTATGGCTCTAATATGATAGCGGTAGTGGGGTGGTAGATATCTAGTCTCCATTATGGCTCTAATCTGATAGTGGTAGTGGGGTGGTAGATGCCTAGTGCCTTTATGGCTCTAATCTGATAGTGGTAGTGTGGTGGTAGATACCTAGTCTCCATTATGGCTCTAATCTGATAGTGGTAGTGGGGTGGTTGATGTCTAGTCTCCATTATGGCTCTAATCACATAGTGGTAGTGGGGTGGTAGATACCTAGTCTCCATTATGGCTCTAATCTGATAGAGGTAGAGGGGTGGTAGATACCTAGTCTCCATTATGGCTCTAATCTGATAGAGGTAGTGGGGTGGTAGATACCTAGTCTCCATTATGGCTCTAATCTGATAGTGGAGGTGGGGTGGGAGATACCTAGTCTTCATTATGGCTCTAATCTGATAGAGGTAGTGGGGTGGTAGATACCTAGTCTCCATTATGGCTCTAATCTGATAGTGGTAGTGGGGTGGTAGATGTCTAGTGCCCTTATGGCTTTAATCTGATAGTGGTAGATGTCTAGTCTCCATTATGGCTCTAATCTGATAGTGGTAGTGGGGTGATAGATACCTAGTCTCCATTATGGCTCTAATCTAATAGTGGTAGTGGGGTGGTAGATGCCTAGTGCCTTTATGGCTCTAATCTGATAGTGGTAGTGGGGTGGTAGATGCCTAGTGCCCTTATGGCTCTAATCTGATAGTGGTAGTGGGGTGGTAGATACCTAGTCTCCATTATGGCTCTAATCTGATAGTGGTAGTGGGGTGGTAGATACCTAGTCTCCATTATGGCTCTAATCTGATAGTGGTAGTGGGGTGGTAGATACCTAGTCTCCATTATGGCTCTAATCTGATAGTGGTAGTGGGGTGGCAGATACCTATTCTCCATTATGGCTCTAATCTGATAGTGGTAGTGGGGTGGTAGATACCTAGTCTCCATTATGGCTCTAATCTGATAGTGGAGGTGGGGTGGGAGATACCTAGTCTCCATTATGGCTCTAATCTAATAGTGGTAGTGGGGTGGTAGATGCCTAGTCTCCATTATGGCTCTAATTTGATAGTGGTAGTGGGGTGGTAGATGCCTAGTGCCCTTATGGCTTTAATCTGATAGTGGTAGATGTCTAGTCTCCATTATGGCTCTAATCTGATAGTGGTAGTGGGGTGATAGATACCTAGTCTCCATTATGGCTCTAATCTAATAGTGGTAGTGGGGTGGTAGATTTCTAGTGCCTTTATGGCTCTAATCTGATAGTGGTAGTGGGGTGGTAGATGCCTAGTGCCCTTATGGCTCTAATCTGATAGTGGTAGTGGGGTGGTAGATACCTAGTCTCCATTATGGCTCTAATCTGATAGAGGTAGTGGGGTGGTAGATACCTAGTCTCCATTATGGCTCTAATCTGATAGAGGTAGTGGGGTGGGAGATACCTAGTCTCCATTATGGCTCTTATCTGATATTGGTAGTGGTTTTGGTAGATGCCTAGTGCCCTTATGGCTCTAATCTGATAGTGGTAGTGGGGTGGTAGATGCCTAGTGCCCTTATGGCTCTAATATGATAGCGGTAGTGGGGTGGTAGATATCTAGTCTCCATTATGGCTCTAATCTGATAGTGGTAGTGGGGTGGTAGATGCCTAGTGCCTTTATGGCTCTAATCTGATAGTGGTAGTGTGGTGGTAGATACCTAGTCTCCATTATGGCTCTAATCTGATAGTGGTAGTGGGGTGGTTGATGTCTAGTCTCCATTATGGCTCTAATCACATAGTGGTAGTGGGGTGGTAGATACCTAGTCTCCATTATGGCTCTAATCTGATAGAGGTAGAGGGGTGGTAGATACCTAGTCTCCATTATGGCTCTAATCTGATAGAGGTAGTGGGGTGGTAGATACCTAGTCTCCATTATGGCTCTAATCTGATAGTGGAGGTGGGGTGGGAGATACCTAGTCTTCATTATGGCTCTAATCTGATAGAGGTAGTGGGGTGGTAGATACCTAGTCTCCATTATGGCTCTAATCTGATAGTGGTAGTGGGGTGGTAGATGTCTAGTGCCCTTATGGCTTTAATCTGATAGTGGTAGATGTCTAGTCTCCATTATGGCTCTAATCTGATAGTGGTAGTGGGGTGATAGATACCTAGTCTCCATTATGGCTCTAATCTAATAGTGGTAGTGGGGTGGTAGATGCCTAGTGCCTTTATGGCTCTAATCTGATAGTGGTAGTGGGGTGGTAGATGCCTAGTGCCCTTATGGCTCTAATCTGATAGTGGTAGTGGGGTGGTAGATACCTAGTCTCCATTATGGCTCTAATCTGATAGTGGTAGTGGGGTGGTAGATACCTAGTCTCCATTATGGCTCTAATCTGATAGTGGTAGTGGGGTGGTAGATACCTAGTCTCCATTATGGCTCTAATCTGATAGTGGTAGTGGGGTGGCAGATACCTACTCTCCATTATGGCTCTAATCTGATAATGGTAGTGGGGTGGTAGATACCTAGTCTCCATTATGGCTCTAATCTGATAGTGGAGGTGGGGTGGGAGATACCTAGTCTCCATTATGGCTCTAATCTGATAGTGGTAGTGGGGTGGTAGATACCTAGTCTCCATTATGGCTCTAATCTGATAGTGGTAGTGGGGTGGTAGATGTCTAGTGCCCTTATGGCTTTAATCTGATAGTGGTAGATGTCTAGTCTCCATTATGGCTCTAATCTGATAGTGGTAGTGGGGTGATAGATACCTAGTCTCCATTATGGCTCTAATCTAATAGTGGTAGTGGGGTGGTAGATTTCTAGTGCCTTTATGGCTCTAATCTGATAGTGGTAGTGGGGTGGTAGATGCCTAGTGCCCTTATGGCTCTAATCTGATAGTGGTAGTGGGGTGGTAGATACCTAGTCTCCATTATGGCTCTAATCTGATAGTGGTAGTGGGGTGGTAGATACCTAGTCTCCATTATGGCTCTAATCTGATAGTGGTAGTGGGGTGGTAGATCCCTAGTCTCCATTATGGCTCTAATCTGATAGTGGTAGTGGGGTGGTAGATACCTAGTCTCCATTATGGCTCTAATCTGATAGTGGTAGTGGGGTGGTAGGTGCCTAGTGCCTTTATGGCTCTAATCTGATAGTGGTAGTGGGGTGGTAGATGCCTAGTGCCCTTATGGCTCTAATCTGATAGTGGTAGTGGGGTGGTAGATACCTAGTCTCCATTATGGCTCTAATCTGATAGTGGTAGTGGGGTGGGAGATACCTAGTCTCCATTATGGCTCTAATCTGATAGATGTAGTGGGGTGGTAGATACCTAGTCTCCATTATGGCTCTAATCTGATAGTGGTAGTGGGGTGGTAGATGTCTAGTGCCCTTATGGCTCTAATCTGATAGTGTTAGATGTCTAGTTTCCATTATGGCTCTAATCTGATAGTGGTAGTGGGGTGGTAGATACCTAGTCTCCATTATGGCGCTAATCTGATAGTGGTAGTGGGGTGGTAGATACCTAGTCTCCATTATGGCTCTAATCTGATAGAGGTAGTGGGGTGGTAGATACCTAGTCTCCATTATGGCTATAATCTGATAGTGGTAGTGGGGTGGTAGATGTCTAGTGCCCATATGGCTTTAATCTGATAGTGGTAGATGTCTAGTCTCCATTATGGCTCTAATCTGATAGTGGTAGTGGGGTGATAGATACCTAGTCTCCATTTTGGCTCTATTCTAATATTGGTAGTGGGGTGGTAGATGCCTAGTGCCTTTATGGCTCTAATCTGATAGTGGTAGTGGGGTGGTAGATGCCTAGTGCCCTTATGGCTCTAATCTGATAGTGGTAGTGGGGTGGTAGATACCTAGTCTCCATTATGGCTCTAATCTGATAGTGGTAGTGGGGTGGTAGATACCTAGTCTCCATTGTGGCTCTAATCTGATAGTGGTAGTGGGGTGGTAGATACCTAGTCTCCATTATAGCTCTAATCTGATAGTGGTAGTGGGGTGGAAGATACCTAGTCTCCATTATAGCTCTAATCTGATAGTGGTAGTGGGGTGGTAGATACCTAGTCTCCATTATGGCTCTAATCTGATAGAGGTAGTGGGGTGGGAGATACCTAGTCTCCATTATGGCTCTTATCTGATATTGGTAGTGGTTTTGGTAGATGCCTAGTGCCCTTATGGCTCTAATCTGATAGTGGTAGTGGGGTGGTAGATGCCTAGTGCCCTTATGGCTCTAATATGATAGCGGTAGTGGGGTGGTAGATATCTAGTCTCCATTATGGCTCTAATCTGATAGTGGTAGTGGGGTGGTAGATGCCTAGTGCCTTTATGGCTCTAATCTGATAGTGGTAGTGTGGTGGTAGATACCTAGTCTCCATTATGGCTCTAATCTGATAGTGGTAGTGGGGTGGTTGATGTCTAGTCTCCATTATGGCTCTAATCACATAGTGGTAGTGGGGTGGTAGATACCTAGTCTCCATTATGGCTCTAATCTGATAGAGGTAGAGGGGTGGTAGATACCTAGTCTCCATTATGGCTCTAATCTGATAGAGGTAGTGGGGTGGTAGATACCTAGTCTCCATTATGGCTCTAATCTGATAGTGGAGGTGGGGTGGGAGATACCTAGTCTTCATTATGGCTCTAATCTGATAGAGGTAGTGGGGTGGTAGATACCTAGTCTCCATTATGGCTCTAATCTGATAGTGGTAGTGGGGTGGTAGATGTCTAGTGCCCTTATGGCTTTAATCTGATAGTGGTAGATGTCTAGTCTCCATTATGGCTCTAATCTGATAGTGGTAGTGGGGTGATAGATACCTAGTCTCCATTATGGCTCTAATCTAATAGTGGTAGTGGGGTGGTAGATGCCTAGTGCCTTTATGGCTCTAATCTGATAGTGGTAGTGGGGTGGTAGATGCCTAGTGCCCTTATGGCTCTAATCTGATAGTGGTAGTGGGGTGGTAGATACCTAGTCTCCATTATGGCTCTAATCTGATAGTGGTAGTGGGGTGGTAGATACCTAGTCTCCATTATGGCTCTAATCTGATAGTGGTAGTGGGGTGGTAGATACCTAGTCTCCATTATGGCTCTAATCTGATAGTGGTAGTGGGGTGGCAGATACCTACTCTCCATTATGGCTCTAATCTGATAATGGTAGTGGGGTGGTAGATACCTAGTCTCCATTATGGCTCTAATCTGATAGTGGAGGTGGGGTGGGAGATACCTAGTCTCCATTATGGCTCTAATCTGATAGAGGTAGTGGGGTGGTAGATACCTAGTCTCCATTATGGCTCTAATCTGATAGTGGTAGTGGGGTGGTAGATGTCTAGTGCCCTTATGGCTTTAATCTGATAGTGGTAGATGTCTAGTCTCCATTATGGCTCTAATCTGATAGTGGTAGTGGGGTGATAGATACCTAGTCTCCATTATGGCTCTAATCTAATAGTGGTAGTGGGGTGGTAGATTTCTAGTGCCTTTATGGCTCTAATCTGATAGTGGTAGTGGGGTGGTAGATGCCTAGTGCCCTTATGGCTCTAATCTGATAGTGGTAGTGGGGTGGTAGATACCTAGTCTCCATTATGGCTCTAATCTGATAGTGGTAGTGGGGTGGTAGATACCTAGTCTCCATTATGGCTCTAATCTGATAATGGTAGTGGGGTGGTAGATACCTAGTCTCCATTATGGCTCTAATCTGATAGTGGTAGTGGGGTGGTAGATACCTAGTCTCCATTATGGCTCTAATCTGATAGTGGTAGTGGGGTGGTAGGTGCCTAGTGCCTTTATGGCTCTAATCTGATAGTGGTAGTGGGGTGATAGATGCCTAGTGCCCTTATGGCTCTAATCTGATAGTGGTAGTGGGGTGGTAGATACCTAGTCTCCATTATGGCTCTAATCTGATAGTGGTAGTGGGGTGGGAGATACCTAGTCTCCATTATGGCTCTAATCTGATAGATGTAGTGGTGTGGTAGATACCTAGTCTCCATTATGGCTCTAATCTGATAGTGGTAGTGGGGTGGTAGATGTCTAGTGCCCTTATGGCTCTAATCTGATAGTGTTAGATGTCTAGTTTCCATTATGGCTCTAATCTGATAGTGGTAGTGGGGTGGTAGATACCTAGTCTCCATTATGGCGCTAATCTGATAGTGGTAGTGGGGTGGGAGATACCTAGTCTCCATTATGGCTCTAATCTGATAGAGGTATTGGGGTGGTAGATACATAGTCTCCATTATGGCTATAATCTGATAGTGGTAGTGGGGTGGTAGATGTCTAGTGCCCATATGGCTTTAATCTGATAGTGGTAGATGTCTAGTCTCCATTATGGCTCTAATCTGATAGTGGTAGTGGGGTGATAGATACCTAGTCTCCATTTTGGCTCTATTCTAATATTGGTAGTGGGGTGGTAGATGCCTAGTGCCTTTATGGCTCTAATCTGATAGTGGTAGTGGGGTGGTAGATGCCTAGTGCCCTTATGGCTCTAATCTGATAGTGGTAGTGGGGTGGTAGATACCTAGTCTCCATTATGGCTCTAATCTGATAGTGGTAGTGGGGTGGTAGATACCTAGTCTCCATTGTGGCTCTAATCTGATAGTGGTAGTGGGGTGGTAGATACCTAGTCTCCATTATAGCTCTAATCTGATAGTGGTAGTGGGGTGGAAGATACCTAGTCTCCATTATGGCTCTAATCTGATAGTGGTAGTGGAGTGGTAGATGCCTAGAGCCCGTATGGCTCTAATCTGATAGTGGTAGTGGGGTGGTAGATACCTAGTCTCCATTATGGCTCTAATCTGATAGTGGTAGTGGAGTGGTAGATGCCTAGAGCCCGTATGGCTCTAATCTGATAGTGATAGTGGGGTGGTAGATACCTAGTCTCCATTATGGCTCTAATCTGATAGTGGTAGTGGGGTGGTAGATGTCTAGTGCCCTTATGGCTCTAATCTGATAGTGTTAGATGTCTAGTTTCCATTATGGCTCTAATCTGATAGTGATAGTGGGGTGGTAGATACCTAGTCTCCATTATGGCTCTAATCTGATAGTGGTAGTGGGGTGGTAGATGTCTAGTGCCCTTATGGCTCTAATCTGATAGTGTTAGATGTCTAGTTTCCATTATGGCTCTAATCTGATAGTGGTAGTTGGGTGGAAGATACCTACTCTCCATTATGGCTCTAATCTGATAGAGGTAGTGGGGTGGTAGATACCTAGTCTCCATTATGGCTCTAATCTGATAGCGGTAGTGGGATGGTAGATGTCTAGTGCCCTTATGGCTCTAATCTGATAGTGGTAGTGGGGTGATAGATACCTAGTCTCCAATATGGCTCTATTCTAATATTGGTAGTGGGGTGGTAGATGCCTAGTGCCTTTATGGCTCTAATCTGATAGTGGTAGTGGGGTGGTAGATGCCTAGTGCCCTTATGGCTCTAATCTGATAGTGGTAGTGGGGTGGTAGATACCTAATCTCCATTATGGCTCTAATCTGATAGTGGTAGTGGGGTGGTAGATACCTAGTCTCCATTGTGGCTCTAATCTGATAGTGGTAGTGGGGTGGTAGATACCTAGTCTCCATTATGGCTCTAATCTGATAGTGGTAGTGGGGTGGAAGATACCTACTCTCCATTATGGCTCTAATCTGATAGAAGTAGTGGGGTGGTAGATACCTAGTCTCCACTATGGCTCTAATCTGATAGTGGTAGTGGGGTGGTAGATGTCTAGTGCCCTTATGGCTCTAATCTGATAGTGTTAGATGTCTAGTTTCCATTATGGCTCTAATCTGATAGTGGTAGTGGGGTGGAAGATACCTACTCTCCATTATGGCTCTAATCTGATAGAGGTAGTGGGGTGGTAGATACCTAGTCTCCATTATGGCTCTAATCTGATAGTGGTAGTGGGTTGGTAGATGTCTAGTGCCCTTATGGCTCTAATCTGATAGTGTTAGATGTCTAGTTTCCATTATGGCTCTAATCTGATAGTGGTATTGGGGTGGTAGATACCTAGTCTCCATTATGGCTCTAATCTGATAGTGGTAGTGGGGTGGTAGATACCTAGTCTCCATTATGGCTCTAATCTGTAGTGGTAGAGGGGTGGTAGATACCTAGTCTCCATTATGGCTCTAATCTGATAGTGGTAGTGGGGTGGTAGATACCTAGTCTCCATTATGGCTGTAATCTGATAGTGGTAGTGGGGTGGTAGATGCCTAGTGCCTTTATGGCTCTAATCTGATAGTGGTAGTGGGGTGATAGATGCCTAGTGCCCTTATGGCTCTAATCTGATAGTGGTAGTGGGGTGGTAGATACCTAGTCTCCATTATGGTTCTAATCTGATAGTGGTAGTGGGGTGGTAGATACCTAGTCTCCATTATGGCTCTAATCTGATAGTGATAGTGGGGTGGTAGATGCCTAGTGCCCTTATGGCTCTAATCTGATAGTGGTAGTGGGGTGGTAGATACCTAGTCTCCATTATGGCTCTAATCTGATAGTGTTAGTGGGTTGGTAGATACCTAGTTTCCATTATGGCTCTAATCTGGTAGTGGTAGTGGGGTGGTAGATACCTAGTCTCCATTATGGCTGTAATCTGATAGTGGTAGTGGGGTGGTAGATGCCTAGTGCCTTCATGGCTCTAATCGGATAGTGGTAGTGGGGTGGTAGATACCTAGTCTCCATTATGGCTCTAATCTGATAGTGTTAGTGGGTTGGTAGATACCTAGTCTCCATTATGGCTCTAATCTGTAGTGGTAGAGGGGTGGTAGATACCTAGTCTCCATTATGGCTCTAATCTGATAGTGGTAGTGGGGTGGTAGATGCCTAGTGCCGTTATGGCTCTAATCTGATAGTGGTAGTGGGGTGGTAGATACCTAGTCTCCATTATGGCTCTAATCTGATAGTGGTAGTGGGGTGGTAGATACCTAATCTCCATTATGGCTCTAATCTGATAGTGGTAGTGGGGTGGTAGATACCTAGTCTCCATTATGGCTCTAATCTGATAGTGGTAGTGGGGTGGTAGATACCTAGTCTCCATTATGGCTCTAATCTGATAGTGGTAGTGGGGTAGTAGATACCTAGTCTCCATTATGGCTCTAATCTGATAGTGGTAGTGGGGTGGTAGATACCTAGTCTCCCTTATGGCTCTAATCTGGTAGTAGTAGTGGGGTGGTAGATGCCTAGTGTCCTTATTGCTCTAATCTGATAGTGGTAGTAGGGTTGTAGATACCTAATCTCCATTATGGCTCTAATCTGATAGTGGTAGTGGGGTGGTAGATACCTAGTCTCCATTATGGCTCTAATCTGATAGTGGTAGTGGGGTGGTAGATGCCTAGTGCCTTTATGGATCTAATCTGATAGTGGTAGTGGGGTGGTAGATGCCTAGTGCCCTTATGGCTCTAATCTGATAGTGGTAGTGGGGTGGTAGATACCTAGTCTCCATTATGGCTCTAATCTGATAGTGGTAGTGGGGTGGTAGATGCCTAGTGCCTTTATGGCTCTAATCTGATAGTGGTAGCGGGGTGATAGATGCCTAGTGCCCTTATGGCTCTAGTCTGATAGTGGTAGTGGGGTGGTAGATACCTAGTCTCCATTATGGCTCTAATCTGATAGTGGTAGTGGGGTGGTAGATTTCTAGTGCCCTTATGGCTCTAATCTGATAGAGGTAGTGGGGTGGTAGATACCTAGTCTCCATTATGGCTCTAATCTGATAGAGGTAGTGGGGTGGTAGATACCTAGTCTCCATTATGGCTCTAATCTGATATAGGTAGTGGGGTGGTAGATGCCTAGTCTCCATTATGGCTGTAATCTGATAGTGGTAGTGGGGTGGTAGATGCCTAGTGCCTTTATGGCTCTAATCTGATAGTGGTAGTGGGGTGATAGATGCCTAGTGCCCTTATGGCTCTAATCTGATAGTGGTAGTGGGGTGGTAGATACCTAGTCTCCATTATGGCTCTAATCTGATAGTGGTAGTGGGGTGGTAGATACCTAGTCTCCATTATGGCTCTAATCTGATAGTGATAGTGGGGTGGTAGATGCCTAGTGCCCTTATGGCTCTAATCTGATAGTGGTAGTGGGGTGGTAGATACCTAGTCTCCATTATGGCTCTAATCTGATAGTGTTAGTGGGTTGGTAGATACCTAGTTTCCATTATGGCTCTAATCTGGTAGTGGTAGTGGGGTGGTAGATACCTAGTCTCCATTATGGCTCTAATCGGATAGTGGTAGTGGGGTGGTAGATGCCTAGTGCCCTTATGGCTCTAATATGATAGTGGTAGTGGGGTGGTAGATACCTAGTCTCCATTATGGCTCTAATCTGATAGTGGTAGTGGGGTGGTAGATGCCTAGTGCCGTTATGGCTCTAATCTGATAGTGGTAGTGGGGTGGTAGATACCTAGTCTCCCTTATGGCTCTAATCTGGTAGTAGTAGTGGGGTGGTAGATGCCTAGTGCCCTTATGGCTCTAATGTGATAGTGGTAGTAGGGTTGTAGATACCTAATCTCCATTATGGCTCTAATCTGATAGTGGTAGTGGGGTGGTAGATACCTAGTCTCCATTATGGCTCTAATCTGATAGTGGTAGTGGGGTGGTAGATGCCTAGTGCCTTTATGGATCTAATCTGATAGTGGTAGTGGGGTGGTAGATGCCTAGTGCCCTTATGGCTCTAATCTGATAGTGGTAGTGGGGTGGTAGATACCTAGTCTCCATTATGGCTCTAATATGATAGTGGTAGTGGGGTGGTAGATGCCTAGTGCCTTTATGGCTCTAATCTGATAGTGGTAGCGGGGTCATAGATGCCTAGTGCCCTTATGGCTCTAGTCTGATAGTGGTAGTGGGGTGGTAGATACCTAGTCTCCATTATGGCTCTAATCTGATAGTGGTAGTGGGGTGGTAGATTTCTAGTGCCCTTATGGCTCTAATCTGATAGAGGTGGTGGGGTGGTAGATACCTAGTCTCCATTATGGCTCTAATCTGATAGAGGTAGTGGGGTGGTAGATACCTAGTCTCCATTATGGCTCTAATCTGATATAGGTAGTGGGGTGGTAGATGCCTAGTCTCCATTATGGCTCTAATTTGGTAGTGGTAGTGGGGTGGTAGATACCTAGTCTCCATGATGGTTCTAATCTGATAGTGGTAGTGGGGTGGGAGATACCTAATCTCCATTATGGCTCTAATCTGATAGTGGTAGTGGGGTGGTAGATGTCTAGTGCCCTTTTGGCTCTAATCTGATAGTGGTAGATGTCTAGTCTCCATTATGGCTCTAATCTGATAGTGGTAGTGGGGTGGTAGATGCCTAGTGCCCTTATGGCTCTAATCTGATAATGGTAGTGGGGTGATAGATACCTAGTCTCCATTATGGCTCTAATCTGATAGTGGTAGTGGAGTGGTAGATGCCTAGAGCCCGTATGGCTCTAATCTGATAGTGGTAGTGGGGTGGTAGATACCTAGTCTCCATTATGGCTCTAATCTGATAGTGGTAGTGGAGTGGTAGATGCCTAGAGCCCGTATGGCTCTAATCTGATAGTGATAGTGGGGTGGTAGATACCTAGTCTCCATTATGGCTCTAATCTGATAGTGGTAGTGGGGTGGTAGATGCCTAATGCCCTTATGGCTCTAATCTGATAATGGTAGTGGGGTGATAGATACCTAGTCTCCATTATGGCTCTAATCTGATAGTGGTAGTGGAGTGGTAGATGCCTAGTGCCCGTATGGCTCTAATCTGATGGTGGTAGTGGGGTGGTAGATGCCTAGTGCCCTTATGGCTCTAATCTGATAGTGGTAGTAGGGTGGTAGATACCTAGTCTCCATTATGGCTCTAATCTGATAGTGGTAGTGGGGTGGTAGATGCCTAGTGCCTTTATGGCTCTAATCTGATAGAGGTAGTGGGGTGGTAGATGCCTTGTGCCCTTATGGCTCTAATCTGATAGTGGTAGTGGGGTGGTAGATACCTAGTCTCCATTATGGCTGTAATCTGATAGTGGTAGTGGGGTGGTAGATACCTAGTCTCCATTATGGCTGTAATCTGATAGTGGTAGTGGGGTGGTAGATGCCTAGTGCCTTTATGGCTCTAATCTGATAGTGGTAGTGGGGTGATAGATGCCTAGTGCCCTTATGGCTCTAATCTGATAGTGGTAGTGGGGTGGTAGATACCTAGTCTCCATTATGGCTCTAATCTGATAGTGGTAGTGGGGTGGTAGATACCTAGTCTCCATTATGGCTCTAATCTGATAGTGATAGTGGGGTGGTAGATGCCTAGTGCCCTTATGGCTCTAATCTGATAGTGGTAGTGGGGTGGTAGATACCTAGTCTCCATTATGGCTCTAATCTGATAGTGGTAGTGGGTTGGTAGATACCTAGTTTCCATTATGGCTCTAATCTGGTAGTGGTAGTGGGGTGGTAGATACCTAGTCTCCATTATGGCTATCATCTGATAGTGGTAGTGGGGTGGTAGATACCTAGTCTCCATTATGGCTCTAATCTGATAGTGGTAGTGGGGTGGTAGATGCCTAGTGCCTTTATGGCTCTAATCGGATAGTGGTAGTAGGGTTGTAGATACCTAATCTCCATTATGGCTCTAATCTGATAGTGGTAGTGGGGTGGTAGATACCTAGTCTCCATTATGGCTCTTATCTGATAGTGGTAGTGGGGTGGTAGATGCCTAGTGCCTTTATGGATCTAATCTGATAGTGGTAGTGGGGTGGTAGATGCCTAGTGCCCTTATGGCTCTAATCTGATAGTGGTAGTGGGGTGGTAGATACCTAGTCTCCATTATGGCTCTAATCTGATAGTGGTAGTGGGGTGGTAGATGCCTAGTGCCTTTATGGCTCTAATCTGATAGTGGTAGCGGGGTGATAGATGCTTAGTGCCCTTATGGCTCTAGTCTGATAGTGGTAGTGGGGTGGTAGATACCTAGTCTCCATTATGGCTCTAATCTGATAGTGGTAGTGGGGTGGTAGATGACTAGTGCCTTTATGGCTCTAATCTGATAGTGGTAGTGGGGTGGTAGATGCCAAGTGCCCTTATGGCTCTAATCTGATAGTGGTAGTGGGGTGGTAGATACCTAGTCTCCATTATGGCTCTAATCTGATAGTGATAGTGGGGTGGTAGATGCCTAGTGCCCTTATGGCTCTAATCTGATAGAGGTAGTGGGGTGGTAGATACCTAGTCTCCATTATGGCTCTAATCTGATAGAGGTAGTGGGGTGGTAGATACCTAGTCTCCATTATGGCTCTAATCTGATATAGGTAGTGGGGTGGTAGATGCCTAGTCTCCATTATGGCTCTAATTTGGTAGTGGTAGTGGGGTGGTAGATACCTAGTCTCCATGATGGTTCTAATCTGATAGTGGTAGTGGGGTGGGAGATACCTAGTCTCCACTATGGCTCTAATCTGAAAGAGGTAGTGGGGTGGTAGATACCTAGTCTCCATTATGGCTCTAATCTGATAGTGGTAGTGGGGTGGTAGATGCCTAGTGCCCTTATGGCTCTAATCTGATAATGGTAGTGGGGTGATAGATACCTAGTCTCCATTATGGCTCTAATCTGATAGTGGTAGTGGAGTGGTAGATGCCTAGAGCCCGTATGGCTCTAATCTGATAGTGGTAGTGGGGTGGTAGATACCTAGTCTCCATTATGGCTCTAATCTGATAGTGGTAGTGGGGTGGTAGATGCCTAATGCCTTTATGGCTCTAATCTGATAGTGGTATTGGGGTGGTAGATGCCTAGTGCCCTTATGGCTCTAATCTGATAGTGGTAGTGGGGTGGTAGATGCCTAGTGCCTTTATTGCTCTAATCTGATAGTGGTAGTGGGGTGGTAGATGCCTAGTGCCCGTATGGCTCTAATCTGATAGTGGTAGTGGGGTGGTAGATACCTAGTCTCCATTATGGCTCTAATCTGATAGTGGTAGTGGGGTGGTAGATGCCTAGTGCCTTTATGGCTCTAATCTGATAGTGGTAGTGGGGTGGTAGATGCCTAGTGCCCTTATGGCTCTAATCTGATAATGGTAGTGGGGTGATAGATACCTAGTCTCCATTATGGCTCTAATCTGATAGTGGTAGTGGAGTGGTAGATGCCTAGAGCCCGTATGGCTCTAATCTGATAGTGGTAGTGGGGTGGTAGATACCTAGTCTCCATTATGGCTCTAATCTGATAGTGGTAGTGGGGTGGTAGATGCCTAGTGCCTTTATGGCTCTAATCTGATAGTGGTAGTGGGGTGGTAGATGCCTAGTGCCCTTATGGCTCTAATCTGATAGTGGTAGTGGGGTGGTAGATGCCTAGTGCCTTTATGGCTCTAATCTGATAGTGGTAGTGGGGTGGTAGATGCCTAGTGCCCTTATGGCTCTAATCTGATAGTGGTAGTGGGGTGGTAGATACCTAGTCTCCATTATGGCTCTAATCGACTAGTGGTAGTGGGGTGGTAGATGCCTAGTGCCTTTATGGCTCTAATCTGATAGTGGTAGTGGGGTGGTAGATGCCTAGTGCCCTTATGGCTCTAATCTGATAGTGGTAGAAGGGTGGTAGATACCTAGTCTCCATTATGGCTCTAATCTGATAGTGGTCGTGGGGTGGTAGATGCCTAGTGCCTTTATGGCTCTAATCTGATAGTGGTAGTGGGGTGGTAGATGCCTAGTGCCCTTATTGCTCTAATCTGATAGTGGTAGTGGGGTGGTAGATACCTAGTCTCCATTATGGCTCTAATCTGATAGTGGTAGTGGGGTGGGAGATACATAGTCTCCATTATGGCTCTAATCTGATAGATGTAGTGGGGTGGTAGATACCTAGTCTCCATTATGGCTCTAATTTGATAGTGGTAGTGGGGTGGTAGATGCCTAGTGCCCGTATGGCTCTAATCTGATAGTGGTAGTGGGGTGATAGATACCTAGTCTCCATTATGGCTCTAATCTGATAGTGGTAGTGGAGTGGTAGATGCCTAGAGCCCGTATGGCTCTAATCTGATAGTGGTAGTGGGGTGGTAGATACCTAGTCTCCATTATGGCTCTAATCTGCTAGTGGTAGTGGGGTGGTAGATGCCTAGTGCCTTTATGGCTCTAATCTGAAAGTGGTAGTGGGGTGGTAGATGCCTAGTGCCCTTATGGCTCTAATCTGATAGTGGTAGAAGGGTGGTAGATACCTAGTCTCCATTATGGCTCTAATCTGATAGTGGTCGTGGGGTGGTAGATGCCTAGTGCCTTTATGGCTCTAATCTGATAGTGGTAGTGGGGTGGTAGATGCCTAGTGCCCTTATTGCTCTAATCTGATAGTGGTAGTGGGGTGGTAGATACCTAGTCTCCATTATGGCTCTAATCTGATAGTGGTAGTGGGGTGGGAGATACCTAGTCTCCATTATGGCTCTAATCTGATAGATGTAGTGGGGTGGTAGATACCTAGTCTCCATTATGGCTCTAATCTGATAGTGGTAGTGGGGTGGGAGATACCTAGTCTCCATTATGGCTCTAATCTGATAGAGGTATTGGGGTGGTAGATACCTAGTCTCCATTATGGCTCTAATCTGATAGTGGTAGTGGGGTGGTAGATGCCTAGTGCCCTTATGGCTCTAATCTGATAGTGGTAGATGTCTAGTCTCCATTATGGCTCTAATCTGATAGTGGTAGTGGGGTGATAGATACCTAGTCTCCATTATGGCTCTAATCTAATAGTGGTAGTGGGGTGGTAGATGCCTAGTGCCTTTATGGCTCTAATCTGATAGTGGTAGTGGGGTGGTAGATGCCTAGTGCCCTTATGGCTCTAATCTGATAGTGGTAGTGGGGTGGTAGATACCTAGTCTCCATTATGGCTCTAATCTGATGGTGGTAGTGGGGTGGTAGATGCCTAGTGCCTTTATGGCTCTAATCTGATAGTAGTAGTGGGGTGGTAGATGCCTAGTGCCCTTATGGCTCTAATCTGATAGTGGTAGTAGGGTGGTAGATACCTAGTCTCCATTATGGCTCTAATCTGATAGTGGTAGTGGGGTGGTAGATGCCTAGTGCCTTTATGGCTCTAATCTGATAGTGGTAGTGGGGTGATAGATGCCTTGTGCCTTTATGGCTCTAATCTGATAGTGGTAGTGGGGTGGTAGATACCTAGTCTCCATTATGGCTCTAATCTGGTAGTGGTAGAGGGGTGGTAGATACCTAGTCTCCATTATGGCTCTAATCTGATAGTGGTAGTGGGGTGGTAGATACCTAGTCTCCATTATGGCTGTAATCTGATAGTGGTAGTGGGGTGGTAGATGCCTAGTGCCTTTATGGCTCTAATCTGATAGTGGTAGTGGGGTGATAGATGCCTAGTGCCCTTATGGCTCTAATCTGATAGTGGTGGTGGTAGATACCTAGTCTCCATTATGGCTCTAATCTGATAGTGATAGTGGGGTGGTAGATGCCTAGTGCCCTTATGGCTCTAATCTGATAGTGGTAGTGGGGTGGTAGATACCTAGTCTCCATTATGGCTCTAATCTGATAGTGGTTGTGGGTAGGTAGATACCTAGTTTCCATTATGGCTCTAATCTGGTAGTGGTAGTGGGGTGGTAGATACCTAGTCTCCATTATGGCTATAATCTGATAGTGGTAGTGGGGTGGTAGATACCTAGTCTCCATTATGGCTCTAATCTGATAGTGGTAGTGGGGTGGTAGATGCCTAGTGCCTTTATGGCTCTAATCTCATAGTGGTAGTGGGGTGGTAGATGCCTAGTGCCCTTATGGCTCTAATCTGATAGTGGTAGTGGGGTGGTAGATACCTAGTCTCCATTATGGCTCTAATCTGATAGTGGTAGTGGGGTGGTAGATGCCTAGTGCCTTTATGGCTCTAATCTGATAGTGGTAGCGGGGTGATAGATGCCTAGTGCCCTTATGGCTCTAGTCTGATAGTGGTAGTGGGGTGGTAGATACCTAGTCTCCATTATGGCTCTAATCTGATAGTGGTAGTGGGGTGGTAGATGCCTAGTGCCTTTCTGGCTCTAATCTGATAGTGGTAGTGGGGTGGTAGATGCCAAGTGCCCTTATGGCTCTAATCTGATAGTGGTAGTGGGGTGGTAGATACCTAGTCTCCACTATGGCTCTAATCTGATAGTTGTAGTGGGGTGGTAGATACCTAGTCTCCATTATGGCTCTAATCTGATAGTGATAGTGGGGTGGTAGATGCCTAGTGCCCTTATGGCTCTAATCTGATAGTGGTAGTGGGGTGGTAGATACCTAGTCTCCATTATGGCTCTAATCTAATAGTGGAAGTGGGGTATCAGATGTCTAGTCTCCCTTGTGGCTCTAATCTGATAGTGGTAGTGGGGTGGTAGATACCTAGTCTCCATTATGGCTCTAATCTGATAGAGGTAGAAGGGTGGTAGATACCTAGTCTCCATTATGGCTCTAAATTGGTAGTGGTAGTGGGGTGGTAGATACCTAGTCTCCATTATTAGTTCTAATCTGATAGTGGTAGTGGGGTGGGAGATACCTAGTCTCCATTATGGCACTAATCTGATAGAGGTAGTGGGGTGGTAGATACCTAGTCTCCATTATGGCTCTAATCTGATAGTGGTGGTGGGGTGGTAGATGTCTAGTGCCCTTATGGCTCTAATCTGATAGTGGTAGATGTCTAGTCTCCATTATGGCTCTAATCTGATAGTGGTAGTGGGGTGGTAGATGCCTAGTGCCCTTATGGCTCTAATCTGATAATGGTAGTGGGGTGATAGATACCTAGTCTCCATTATGGCTCTAATCTGATAGTGGTAGTGGAGTGGTAGATACCTAGAGCCCGTATGGCTCTAATCTGATAGAGGTAGTGGGGTGTTAGATACCTAGTCTCCATTATGGCTCTAATCTGATAGAGGTAGTGGGGTGGGAGATACCTAGTCTCCATAATGGCTCTAATTTGATATTGGTAGTGGTTTTGGTAGATGCCTAGTGCCCTTATGGCTCTAAATCTGATAGTGGTAGTGGGGTGGTAGAAACCTAGTCTCCCTTATGGCTCTTATCTGGTAGTAGTAGTGGGGTGGTAGATGCCTAGTGCCCTTATGGCTCTAATCTGATAGTGGTAGTGGGGTGGTAGATGCCTAGTGCCCTTATGGCTCTAATATGATAGCGGTAGTGGGGTGGTAGATATCTAGTCTCCATTATGGCTATAATCTGATAGTGGTAGTGGGGTGGTTGATGTCTAGTCTCCATTATGGCTCTAATCTGATAGTGGTAGTGGGGTGGTAGATACCTAGTCTCCATTATGGCTCTAATCACATAGTGGTAGTGGGGTGGTAGTTACCTAGTCTCCATTATGGCTCTAATCTGATAGAGGTAGAGGGGTGGTAGATACCTATTCTCCATTATGGCTCTAATCTGATAGTGGTAGTGGGGTGGTAGATACCTAGTCTCCATTATAGCTCTAATCTGATAGTGGTAGTGGGGTGGGAGATACCTAGTCTCCATTATGGCTCTAATCTGATAGAGGTAGTGGGGTGGTAGTTACCTAGTCTCCATTATGGCTCTAATCTGATAGTGGTAGTGGGGTGGTAGATGTCTAGTGCCCTTATGGCTTTAATCTGTTAGTGGTAGACGTCTAGTCTCCATTATGGCTCTAATCTGATAGTGGTAGTGGGGTGGTAGATACCTAGTCTCCATTATGGCTCTAATCTAATAGTGGTAGTGGGGTGGTAGATGCCTAGTGCCTTTATGGCTCTAATCTGATAGTGGTAGTGGGGTGGTAGATGCCTAGTGCCCTTATGGCTCTAATCTGATAGTGGTAGTGGGGTGGTAGATACCTAGTCTCCATTATGGCTCTAATCTGATAGTGGTAGTGGGGTGGTAGATACCTAGTCTCCATTATGGCTCTAATCTGATAGTGGTAGTGGGGTGGAAGATACCTACTCTCCATTATGGCTCTAATCTGATAGAGGTAGTGGGGTGGTAGATACCTAGTCTCCATTATGGCTCTAATCTGATAGTGGTAGTGGGGTGGTAGATACCTAGTTTCCATTATGGCTCTAATCTGATAGTGATAGTGGGGTGGTAGATACCTAGTCTCCATTATGGCTCTAATTTGGTAGTGGTAGTGGGGTGGTAGATACCTACTCTCCATTATGGCTCTAATCTGATAGTGGTAGTGGGGTGGTAGATACCTAGTCTCCATTATGGCTCTAATCTGATAGAGGTAGCGGGGTGGTAGATACCTAGTCTCCATTATGGCTCTAATCTGATAGTGGTAGTGGGGTGGTAGATGCCTAGTGCCTTTATGGCTCTAATCTGATAGTGGTAGTAGGGTGGTAGATACCTAGTCTCCAAATGGCTCTAATCTGACAGTGGTAGTGGGGTGGTAGATGCCTAGTGCCTTTATGGCTCTAATCTGATAGTGGTAGTGGGGTTGATAGATGCCTAGTGCCCTTATGGCTCTAATCTGATAGTGGTAGTGGGGTGGTAGATACCTAGTCTCCATTATGGCTCTAATCTGGTAGTGGTAGACGGGTGGTAGATTCCTAGTCTCCATTATGGCTCTAATCTGATAGTGGTAGTGGGGTGGTAGATACCTAGTCTCCATTATGGCTCTAATCTGATAGTGGTAGTGGGGTGGAAGATACCTACTCTCCATTATGGCTCTAATCTGATAGAGGTAGTGGGGTGGTAGATACCTAGTCCCCATTATGTCTCTATTGTGATAGTGGTAGTGGGGTGGTAGATACCTAGTCTCCATTATGGCTCTAATCTGGTAGTGGTAGTGGGGTGGTAGATACCTTGTCTCCATTATGGCTCTAATCTGGTAGTGGTAGTGGGGTGGTAGAAACCTATTCTCCGTTATGGCTCTAATCTGATAGTGGTAGATACCTAGTCTCCATTATGGCTCTAATCTGATAGTGGTAGTGGGGTGGTAGATGCCTAGTGCCTTTATGGCTCTAATCTGATAGTGGTAGTGGGGTGATAGATGCCTAGTGCCCTTATGGCTCTAATCTGATAGTGGTAGTGGGGTGGTAGATACCTAGTCTCCATTATGGCTCTAATCTGATAGTGGTAGTGGGGTGGTAGATGCCTAGTGCCTTTATGGCTCTAATCTGATAGTGGTAGTGGGGTGATAGATGCCTAGTGCCCTTATGGCTCTAATCTGATAGTGGTAGTGGGGTGGTAGATACCTAGTCTCCATTATGGCTCTAATCTGATAGTGGTAGTGGGGTGGTAGATACCTAGTCTCCATTATGGCTCTAATCTGATAGTGGTAGTGGGGTGGTAGATGCCTAGTGCCTTTATGGCTCTAATCTGATAGTGGTAGTGGGGTGATAGATGCCTAGTGCCCTTATGGCTCTAATCTGATAGTGGTAGTGGGGTGGTAGATACCTAGTCTCCATTATGGCTCTAATATGATAGTGATAGTGGGGTGGTAGATGCCTAGTGCCCTTATGGCTCTAATCTGATAGTGGTAGTGGGGTGGTAGATACCTAGTCTCCATTATGGCTCTAAACTGATAGTGGTAGTGGGGTGGTAGATGCCTAGTGCCTTTATGGCTCTAATCTGATAGTGGTAGTGGGGTGGTAGATACCTAGTCTCCATTATGGCTCTAATTTGGTAGTGGTAGTGGGGTGGTAGATACCTACTCTCCATTATGGCTCTAATCTGATAGTGGTAGTGGGGTGGTAGATACCTAGTCTCCATTATGGCTCTAATCTGATAGAGGTAGTGGGGTGGTAGATACCTAGTCTCCATTATGGCTCTAATCTGATAGTGGTAGTGGGGTGGTAGATGTCTAGTGCCCTTATGGCTTTAATCTGTTAGTGGTAGACGTCTAGTCTCCATTATGGCTCTAATCTGATAGTGGTAGTGGGGTGGTAGATACCTAGTCTCCATTATGGCTCTAATCTGATAGTGGTAGTGGGGTGGTAGATGCCTAGTGCCTTTATGGCTCTAATCTGATAGTGGTAGTGGGGTGGTAGATGCCTAGTGCCCTTGTGACTCTAATCTGATAGTGGTAGTGGGGTGGTAGATACCTAGTCTCCATTATGGCTCTAATCTGGTAGTGGTAGTGGGGTGGTAGATACCTAGTCTCCATTATGGCTCTAATCTGGTAGTGGTAGTGGTGTGGTAGATACCTAGTCTCCATTATGGCTCTAATCTGGTAGTGGTAGTGGGGTGGTAGAAACCTATTCTCCATTATGGCTCTAATCTGATAGTGGTAGTGGGGTGGTAGATACCTAGTCTCCATTATGGCTCTAATCTGATAGTGGTAGTGGGGTGGTAGATACCTAGTCTCCATTATGGCTCTAATCTGGTAGTGGTAGTGGTGTGGTAGATACCTAGTCTCCGTTATGGCTCTAATCTGGTAGTGGTAGTGGGGTGGTAGAAACCTATTCTCCATTATGGCTCTAATCTGATAGTGGTAGTGGGGTGGTAGATACCTAGTCTCCATTATGGCTCTAATCTGATAGTGGTAGTGGGGTGGTAGATGCCTAGTGCCTTTATGGCTCTAATCTGATAGTGGTAGTGGGGTGATAGATGCCTAGTGCCCTTATGGCTCTAATCTGATAGTGGTAGTGGGGTGGTAGATACCTAGTCTCCATTATGGCTCTAATCTGATAGTGATAGTGGGGTGGTAGATGCCTAGTGCCCTTATGGCTCTAATCTGAAAGTGGTAGTGGGGTGGTAGATACCTAGTCTCGATTATTGCTCTAATCTGATAGTGGTAGCGGGGTGGTAGATGCCTAGTGCCTTTATGGCTCTAATCTGATAGTGGTAGTGGGGTGATAGATGCCTAGTGCCCTTATGGCTCTAATCTGATAGTGGTAGTGGGGTGGTAGATACCTAGTCTCCCTTATGGCTCTAATCTGATAGTGGTAGTGGGGTGGTAGATACCTAGTCTCCATTATGTCTCTAATCTGATAGTGGTAGTGGGGTGGTAGATGCCTAGTGCCTTTATGGCTCTAATTTGATAGTGGTAGTGGGGTTGTAGATACCTAGTCTCCATTATGGCTCTAATCTGATAGTGGTAATGGGGTGGTAGATACCTAGTCTCCATTATGGCTCTAATTTGGTAGTGGTAGTGGGGTGGTAGATACCTACTCTCCATTATGGC
Organism: Salvelinus alpinus; assembly: GCF_045679555.1. Taxonomy (NCBI): domain Eukaryota; kingdom Metazoa; phylum Chordata; class Actinopteri; order Salmoniformes; family Salmonidae; genus Salvelinus; species Salvelinus alpinus. Next base: position 100,961,287 of record NC_092091.1, read on the forward strand.
TCTAATCTGATAGTGGTAGTGGGGTGGTAGATACCTAGTCTCCATTATGGCTCTAATCTGGTAGTGGTAGTGGTGTGGTAGATACCTAGTCTCCATTATGGCTCTAATCTGGTAGTGGTATTGGGGTGGTAGATACCTAGTCTCCATTATGGCTCTAATCTGATAGTGGTAGTGGGGTGGTAGATACCTAGTCTCCATTATGGCTCTAATCTGATAGTGGTAGTGGGGTGGCAGATGCCTAGTGCCTTTATGGCTCTAATCTGATAGTAGTAGTGGGGTGGTAGATGCCTAGTGCACTTATGGCTCTAATCTGATAGTGGTAGTGGGGTGGTAGATGCCTAGTCTCCATTATGGCTCTAATCTGATAGTGGTAGTGGGGTGGTAGATGCCTAGTGCCTTTATGGCTCTAATCTGATAGTGGTAGTGTGGTGATAGATGCCTAGTGCCCTTATGGCTCTAATCTGATAGTGGTAGTGGGGTGGTAGATACCTAGTCTCCATTATGGCTCTAATCTGATAGTGGTAGTGGGGTGGTAGATACCTAGTCTCCATTATGGCTCTAATCTGGTAGTGGTAGTGGTGTGGTAGATACCTAGTCTCCGTTATGGCTCTAATCTGGTAGTGGTAGTGGGGTGGTAGAAACCTATTCTCCATTATGGCTCTAATCTGATAGTGGTAGTGGGGTGGTAGATACCTAGTCTCCATTATGGCTCTAATCTGATAGTGGTAGTGGGGTGGTAGATGCCTAGTGCCTTTATGGCTCTAATCTGATAGTGGTAGTGGGGTGATAGATGCCTAGTGCCCTTATGGCTCTAATCTGATAGTGGTAGTGGGGTGGTAGATACCTAGTCTCCATTATGGCTCTAATCTGATAGTGATAGTGGGGTGGTAGATGCCTAGTGCCCTTATGGCTCTAATCTGAAAGTGGTAGTGGGGTGGTAGATACCTAGTCTCGATTATTGCTCTAATCTGATAGTGGTAGCGGGGTGGTAGATGCCTAGTGCCTTTATGGCTCTAATCTGATAGTGGTAGTGGGGTGATAGATGCCTAGTGCCCTTATGGCTCTAATCTGATAGTGGTAGTGGGGTGGTAGATACCTAGTCTCCCTTATGGCTCTAATCTGATAGTGGTAGTGGGGTGGTAGATACCTAGTCTCCATTATGTCTCTAATCTGATAGTGGTAGTGGGGTGGTAGATGCCTAGTGCCTTTATGGCTCTAATTTGATAGTGGTAGTGGGGTTGTAGATACCTAGTCTCCATTATGGCTCTAATCTGATAATGGTAATGGGGTGGTAGATACCTAGTCTCCATTATGGCTCTAATTTGGTAGTGGTAGTGGGGTGGTAGATACCTACTCTCCATTATGGCTCTAATCTGATAGTGGTAGTGGGGTGGTAGATACCTAGTCTCCATTATGGCTCTAATCTGGTAGTGGTAGTGGTGTGGTAGATACCTAGTCTCCATTATGGCTCTAATCTGGTAGTGGTATTGGGGTGGTAGATACCTAGTCTCCATTATGGCTCTAATCTGATAGTGGTAGTGGGGTGGTAGATACCTAGTCTCCATTATGGCTCTAATCTGATAGTGGTAGTGGGGTGGCAGATGCCTAGTGCCTTTATGGCTCTAATCTGATAGTAGTAGTGGGGTGGTAGATGCCTAGTGCACTTATGGCTCTAATCTGATAGTGGTAGTGGGGTGGTAGATGCCTAGTCTCCATTATGGCTCTAATCTGATAGTGGTAGTGGGGTGGTAGATGCCTAGTGCCTTTATGGCTCTAATCTGATAGTGGTAGTGTGGTGATAGATGCCTAGTGCCCTTATGGCTCTAATCTGATAGTGGTAGTGGGGTGGTAGATACCTAGTATCCATTATGGCTCTAATCTGATAGTGGTAGTGGAGTGGGAGATACCTAGTCTCCATTATGGCTCTAATCTGATAGTGGTAGTGGGGTGGTAGATGCCTAGTGCACTTATGGCTCTAATCTGATAGTGGTAGTGGGGTGGTAGATACCTAGTCTCCATTATGGCTCTAATCTGATAGTGGTAGTGGGGTGGTAGATGCCTAGTGCCTTTATGGCTCTAATCTGATAGTGGTAGTGGGGTGATAGATGCCTAGTGCCCTTATGGCTCTAATCTGATAGTGGTAGTGGGGTGGTAGATACCTAGTCTCCCTTATGGCTCTAATCTGATAGTGGTAGTGGGGTGGTAGATACCTAGTCTCCATTATGTCTCTAATCTGATAGTGGTAGTGGGGTGGTAGATGCCTAGTGCCTTTATGGCTCTAATTTGATAGTGGTAGTGGGGTTGTAGATACCTAGTCTCCATTATGGCTCTAATCTGATAGTGGTAATGGGGTGGTAGATACCTAGTCTCCATTATGGCTCTAATTTGGTAGTGGTAGTGGGGTGGTAGATACCTACTCTCCATTATGGCTCTAATTTGATAGTGGTAGTGGGGTGGTAGATACCTAGTCTCCATTATGGCTCTAATCTGGTAGTGGTAGTGGTGTGGTAGATACCTAGTCTCCATTATGGCTCTAATCTGGTAGTGGTATTGGGGTGGTAGATACCTAGTCTCCATTATGGCTCTAATCTGATAGTGGTAGTGGGGTGGTAGATACCTAGTCTCCATTATGGCTCTAATCTGATAGTGGTAGTGGGGTGGCAGATGCCTAGTGCCTTTATGGCTCTAATCTGATAGTAGTAGTGGGGTGGTAGATGCCTAGTGCACTTATGGCTCTAATCTGATAGTGGTAGTGGGGTGGTAGATGCCTAGTCTCCATTATGGCTCTAATCTGATAGTGGTAGTGGGGTGGTAGATGCCTAGTGCCTTTATGGCTCTAATCTGATAGTGGTAGTGTGGTGATAGATGCCTAGTGCCCTTATGGCTCTAATCTGATAGTGGTAGTGGGGTGGTAGATACCTAGTATCCATTATGGCTCTAATCTGATAGTAGTAGTGGGGTGGTAGATGCCTAGTGCACTTATGGCTCTAATCTGATAGTGGTAGTGGGGTGGTAGATGCCTAGTCTCCATTATGGCTCTAATCTGATAGTGGTAGTGGGGTGGTAGATGCCTAGTGCCTTTATGGCTCTAATCTGATAGTGGTAGTGTGGTGATAGATGCCTAGTGCCCTTATGGCTCTAATCTGATAGTGGTAGTGGGGTGGTAGATACCTAGTCTCCATTATGGCTCTAATCTGATAGTGGTAGTGGGGTGGTAGATACCTAGTCTCCATTATGGCTCTAATCTGGTAGTGGTAGTGGTGTGGTAGATACCTAGTCTCCGTTATGGCTCTAATCTGGTAGTGGTAGTGGGGTGGTAGAAACCTATTCTCCATTATGGCTCTAATCTGATAGTGGTAGTGGGGTGGTAGATACCTAGTCTCCATTATGGCTCTAATCTGATAGTGGTAGTGGGGTGGTAGATGCCTAGTGCCTTTATGGCTCTAATCTGATAGTGGTAGTGGGGTGATAGATGCCTAGTGCCCTTATGGCTCTAATCTGATAGTGGTAGTGGGGTGGTAGATACCTAGTCTCCATTATGGCTCTAATCTGATAGTGATAGTGGGGTGGTAGATGCCTAGTGCCCTTATGGCTCTAATCTGAAAGTGGTAGTGGGGTGGTAGATACCTAGTCTCGATTATTGCTCTAATCTGATAGTGGTAGCGGGGTGGTAGATGCCTAGTGCCTTTATGGCTCTAATCTGATAGTGGTAGTGGGGTGATAGATGCCTAGTGCCCTTATGGCTCTAATCTGATAGTGGTAGTGGGGTGGTAGATACCTAGTCTCCCTTATGGCTCTAATCTGATAGTGGTAGTGGGGTGGTAGATACCTAGTCTCCATTATGTCTCTAATCTGATAGTGGTAGTGGGGTGGTAGATGCCTAGTGCCTTTATGGCTCTAATTTGATAGTGGTAGTGGGGTTGTAGATACCTAGTCTCCATTATGGCTCTAATCTGATAGTGGTAATGGGGTGGTAGATACCTAGTCTCCATTATGGCTCTAATTTGGTAGTGGTAGTGGGGTGGTAGATACCTACTCTCCATTATGGCTCTAATCTGATAGTGGTAGTGGGGTGGTAGATACCTAGTCTCCATTATGGCTCTAATCTGGTAGTGGTAGTGGTGTGGTAGATACCTAGTCTCCATTATGGCTCTAATCTGGTAGTGGTATTGGGGTGGTAGATACCTAGTCTCCATTATGGCTCTAATCTGATAGTGGTAGTGGGGTGGTAGATACCTAGTCTCCATTATGGCTCTAATCTGATAGTGGTAGTGGGGTGGCAGATGCCTAGTGCCTTTATGGCTCTAATCTGATAGTAGTAGTGGGGTGGTAGATGCCTAGTGCACTTATGGCTCTAATCTGATAGTGGTAGTGGGGTGGTAGATGCCTAGTCTCCATTATGGCTCTAATCTGATAGTGGTAGTGGGGTGGTAGATGCCTAGTGCCTTTATGGCTCTAATCTGATAGTGGTAGTGTGGTGATAGATGCCTAGTGCCCTTATGGCTCTAATCTGATAGTGGTAGTGGGGTGGTAGATACCTAGTATCCATTATGGCTCTAATCTGATAGTGGTAGTGGAGTGGTCGATGCCTAGTCTCCCTTATGGCTCTAATCTGATAGTAGTAGTGGGGTGGTAGATGCCTAGTGCCCTTATGGCTCTAATCTGATAGTGGTAGTGGGGTGGTAGATGCCTAGTCTCCATTATGGCTCTAATCTGATAGTGGTAGTGGGGTGGTAGATGCCTAGTGCCTTTATGGCTCTAATCTGATAGTGGTAGTGGGGTGATAGATGCCTAGTGCCCTTATGGCTCTAATCTGATAGTGGTAGTGGGGTGGTAGATACCTAGTCTCCCTTATGGCTCTAATCTGGTAGTGGTAGTGGGGTGGTAGATACCTAGTCTCCATTATGTCTCTAATCTGATAGTGGTAGTGGGGTGGTAGATGCCTAGTGCCTTTATGGCTCTAATTTGATAGTGGTAGTGGGGTTGTAGATACCTAGTCTCCATTATGGCTCTAATCTGATAGTGGTAATGGGGTGGTAGATACCTAGTCTCCATTATGGCTCTAATTTGGTAGTGGTAGTGGGGTGGTAGATACCTACTCTCCATTATGGCTCTAATTTGATAGTGGTAGTGGGGTGGTAGATACCTAGTCTCCATTATGGCTCTAATCTGGTAGTGGTAGTGGTGTGGTAGATACCTAGTCTCCATTATGGCTCTAATCTGGTAGTGGTATTGGGGTGGTAGATACCTAGTCTCCATTATGGCTCTAATCTGATAGTGGTAGTGGGGTGGTAGATACCTAGTCTCCATTATGGCTCTAATCTGATAGTGGTAGTGGGGTGGCAGATGCCTAGTGCCTTTATGGCTCTAATCTGATAGTAGTAGTGGGGTGGTAGATGCCTAGTGCACTTATGGCTCTAATCTGATAGTGGTAGTGGGGTGGTAGATGCCTAGTCTCCATTATGGCTCTAATCTGATAGTGGTAGTGGGGTGGTAGATGCCTAGTGCCTTTATGGCTCTAATCTGATAGTGGTAGTGTGGTGATAGATGCCTAGTGCCCTTATGGCTCTAATCTGATAGTGGTAGTGGGGTGGTAGATACCTAGTATCCATTATGGCTCTAATCTGATAGTGGTAGTGGAGTGGGAGATACATAGTCTCCATTATGGCTCTAATATGATAGATGTAGTGGGGTGGTAGATACCCATCTCCATTATGGCTCTAATCTGATAGTGGTAGTGGGGTGGTAGATGTCTAGTGCCCTTATGGCTCTAATCTGATAGTGGTAGATGTCTAGTCTCCATTATGGCTCTAATCTGATAGTGGTAGTGGGGTGGTAGATACCTAGTCTCCATTATGGCTCTAATCTGATAGTGGTAGTGGGGTGGTAGATACCTAGTCTCGATTATTGCTCTAATCTGATAGTGGTAGTGGGGTGGTAGATGCCTAGTGCCTTTATGGCTCTAATCTGATAGTGGTAGTGGGGTGATAGATGCCTAGTGCCCTTATGGCTCTAATCTGATAGTGGTAGTGGGGTGGTAGATACCTAGTCTCCATTATGGCTCTAATCTGATAGTGGAAGTGGGGTGGTAGATACCTAGTCTCCATTATGGCTCTAATCTAATAGTGGTAGTGGGGTGGTAGATGCCTAGTGCCTTTATGGCTCTAATCTGATAGTGGTAGTGTGGTGATAGATGCCTATTGCCCTTATGGCTCTAATCTGATAGTGGTAGTGGGGTGGTAGATACCTAGTCTCCATTATGGCTCTAATCTGATAGTGGTAGTGGAGTGGGAGATACCTAGTCTCCATTATGGCTCTAATCTGATAGATGTAGTGGGGTGGTAGATACCCAGTCTCCATTATGGCTCTAATCTAGGGTGCAGGCCAGGCAGCAGGCTGTTAGCCAACCTGCCAGCTTAGTGGAGTCTGCCAATAGCACAGTCAGTGTAGTCAGCTCAGCCATACCCATTGAGACTGTGTCTGTGCCTCGACCTAGGTTGGGCAAAACTAAACATGGCGGTGTTCGCCTTAGCAATCTTATTAGGATAAAGACCTCCTCCATTCCTGCCATCATTGAAAGAGATCGTGATACCTCACATCTCAAAATAGGGTTACTTAATGTTAGATCCCTCACTTCAAAGGCAGTCATAGTCAATGAACTAATCACTGATCATAATCTTGATGTGATTGGCCTGACTGAAACATGGCTTAAGCCTGATGAATTTACTGTGTTAAATGAGGCCTCACCTCCTGGTTACACTAGTGACCATATCCCCCGTGCATCCCGCAAAGGCGGAGGTGTTGCTAACATTTACGATAGCAAATTTCAATTTACAAAAAAAAATGGCGTTTTCGTCTTTTGAGCTTCTAGTCATGAAATCTATGCAGCCTACTCAATCACTTTTTATAGCTACTGTTTACAGGCCTCCTGGGCCATATACAGCGTTCCTCTCTGAGTTTCCTGAATTCCTATCAGACCTTGTAGTCATAGCAGATCATATTCTAATTTTTGGTGATTTTAATATTCACATGGAGAAGTCCACAGACCCACTCCAAAAGTCTTTCGGAGCCATTATCGACTCAGTGGGTTTTGTCCAACATGTCTCTGGACCTACTCACTGCCACAGTCATACTCTGGACCTAGTTTTGTCCCATGGAATAAATGTTGTAGATCTTAATGTTTTTCCACATAATCCTGGACTATCGGACCACCATTTTATTACGTTTGCAATCGCAACAAATAATCTGCTCAGACCCCAACCAAGGAGCATCAAAAGTCGTGCTATAAATTCTCAGACAACACAAAAATTCCTTGATGCCCTTCCAGACTCCTTCTGCCTACCCAAGGACGTCAGAGGACAAAAATCAGTTAACCACCTAACTGAGGAACTCAATTTAACCTTGCGCAATACCCTAGATGCAGTTGCACCCCTAAAAACGAAAAACATTTGTCATAAGAAACTAGCTCCCTGGTATACAGAAAATACCCGAGCTTTGAAGCAAGCTTCCAGGAAATTGGAACGGAAATGGCGCCACACCAAACTGGAAGTCTTCCGACTAGCTTGGAAAGACAGTACCGTGCAGTACCGAAGAGCCCTCACTGCTGCTCGCTCATCCTACTTTTCCAACTTAATCGAGGAAAATAAGAACAATCCAAAATTTCTTTTTGATACTGTTGCGAAACTAACTAAAAAGCAGCATTCCCCAAGAGAGGATGGCTTTCACTTCAGCAGTAATAAATTCATGAACTTCTTTGAGGAAAAGATCATGACCATTAGAAAGCAAATTACGGACTCCTCTTTGAATCTGCGTATTCCTCCAGGGCTTAGCTGTCCTGGATCTGCACAGCTCTGCGAGGGCCTGGGATCGGGAGAGACACTTAAGTGTTTTAGTACTATATCTCTTGACACAATGATGAAAATAATCATGGCCTCTAAACCTTCAAGCTGCATACTGGATCCTATTCCTACTAAACTGCTGAAGGAGCTGCTTCCTGTGCTTGGCCCTCCTATGTTGAACATAATAAACAGCTCTCTATCCACCGGATGTGTACCAAACTCACTAAAAGTGGCAGTGATAAAGCCTCTCTTGAAAAAGCCAAACCTTGACCCGGAAAATATAAAAAACTATCGGCCTATATCGAATCTTCCATTCCTCTCAAAGATTTTAGAAAAAGCTGTTGCGCAGCAACTCACTGCCTTTCTGAAGACAAATAATGTATACGAAATGCTTCAGTCTGGTTTTAGACCCCATCATAGCACTGAGACTGCACTTGTGATGGTGGTAAATGACCTTTTAATGGCGTCAGACCGAGGCTCTGCATCTGTCCTCGTGCTACTAGACCTTAGTGCTGCCTTTGACACCATCGATCACCACATTCTTTTGGAGAGACTGGAAACCCAAATTGGTCTACACGGACAAGTTCTGGCCTGGTTTAGATCTTACCTGTCGGAAAGATATCAGTTTGTCTCTGTGAATGGTCTGTCCTCTGACAAATCAACTGTACATTTCGGTGTTCCTCAAGGTTCCGTTTTAGGACCACTATTGTTTTCACTATATATTTTACCTCTTGGGGATGTTATTCGAAAACATAATGTTAACTTTCACTGCTATGCGGATGACACACAGCTGTACATTTCAATGAAACATGGTGAAGCCCCAAAATTGCCCTCGCTAGAAGCCTGTGTTTCAGACATAAGGAAGTGGATGGCTGAAAACTTTCTACTTTTAAACTCGGACAAAACAGAGATGCTTGTTCTAGGTCCCAAGAAACAAAGAGATCTTCTGTTAAATCTGACAATTCATCTTGATGGTTGTAAAGTCGTCTCAAATAAAACTGTGAAGGACCTCGGCGTTACTCTTGACCCTGATCTCTCTTTTGACGAACATATCAAGACTGTTTCAAGGACAGCTTTTTTCCATCTACGTAACATTGCAAAAATCAGAAATGTTCTGTCCAAAAATGATGCAGAAAAATTAATCCATGCATTTGTTACTTCTAGGTTAGACTACTGCAATGCTCTACTTTCCGGCTACCCGGATAAAGCACTAAATAAACTTCAGTTAGTGCTAAATACGGCTGCTAGAATCCTGACTAGAACCAAGAAATTTGATCATATTACTCCAGTGCTAGCTTCCCTACACTGGCTTCCTGTTAAGGCAAGGGCTGATTTCAAGGTTTTACTGTTAACCTATAAAGCGTTACATGGGCTTGCTCCTACCTATCTTTCCGAGTTGGTCCTGCCGTACATACCAATACGTACGCTACGGTCACAAGACGCAGGCCTCCTAATTGTCCCTAGAATTTCTAAGCAAACAGCGGGAGGCAGGGCTTTCTCCTATAGATCTCCATTTTTATGGAACAGTCTGCCTACCCATGTGAGAGACGCAGACTCGGTCTCAACCTTTAAGTCTTTACTGAAGACTTATCTCTTCAGTAGGTCATATGATTGAGTGTAGCCTGGCCCAGGAGTGTGAAGGTGAACGGAAAGGCTCTGGAGCAACGAACCGCCCTTGCTGTCTCTGCCAGGCCGGTTCCCCTCTCTCCACTGGGATTCTCTGCCTCTAACCCTGTTACAGGGGCTGAGTCACTGGCTTGCTGGTGCTCTTTCATGCCGTCCCTAGGAGGGGTGCGTCACTTGAGTGGGTTGAGTTACTGACGTGATCTTCCTGTCTGGGTTGGCGCCCCCCCTTGGTTTGTGCTGTGGTGGAGACCTTTGTGGGCTATACTCGGCCTTGTCTCAGGATTGTAAGTTGGTGGTTGAGGATTTCCCTCTAGTGGTGCGGGGGCTGTGCTTTGGCAAAGTGGGTGGGGTTATATCCTTCCTATTTGGCCCTGTCCGGGGGTTTCTTCGGATGGGGCCACAGTGTCTCCTGACCGCTCCTGTCTCAGCCTCCAGTATTTATGCTGCAGTAGTTTGTGTCGGGGGGCTGGGGTCAGTTGGTTACCTGGAGTACTTCTCCTGTCTTATCCAGTGTCCTGTGTGAATTTAAGTATGCTCTCTCTAATTCTCTCGTTCTCTCTTTCTCTCTGAGAACCTGAGCCCTAGGACCATACGTCAGGACTACCGGGCATGATGACACCTTGCTGTCCCCAGTCCGCCTGGCCTTGCTGCTATTCCAGTTTCAACTGTTCTGCCTGTGGTTACGGAACCCCTACCTGTCCCAGACCTGCTGTTTTCAACTCTTAATGATCGGCTATGAAAAGCCAACTGAGATTTATTCCTGATTATTATTTGACCATGCTTGTCATTTATGAACATTTTGAAAATCTTGGCTCTCTCTAATTTTCTCCTTCTCTCTTTCTTTCTCTCGGAGGACCTGAGCCCTAGGACCATACGTCGGGACTACCGGCCGTGGTGACTCCTTGCTGTCCCCAGTCCGCCTGGCCTTGCTGCTATTCCAGTTTCAACTGTTCTGCCTGCGGTCATGGAACCCCTACCTGTCCCAGACCTGCTGTTTTCAACTCTTAATGATCGGCTATGAAAAGCCAACTGAGATTTATTCCTGATTATTATTTGACCATGCTTGTCATTTATGGAAATTTTGAAAATCTTGGCTCTCTCTAATTTTCTCCTTCTCTCTTTCTTTCTCTCGGAGGACCTGGGCCCTAGGACCATGCGTCGGGACTGCCGCCCGTGGTGACTCCTTGCTGTCCCCAGTCCGCCTGGCCTTGCTGCTATTCCAGTTTCAGCTGTTCTGCCTGCGGTTATGGAACCGCCACCTGTCCCAGACCTGTTGTTTTTCAACTCTTGATGATCGGCTATGAAAAGCCAACTGAAAATTATTCATGATTATTATTTGACCATGCTTGTCACTTATGAACATTTTTGAACATCTTGGCATAGTTCTGTTATAATCTCCACCCGGCACAGCCAGAAGAGGACTGGCCACCCCTCATAGCCTGGTTCCTCTCTAGGTTTCTTCCTAGGTTTTGGCCTTTCTAGGGAGTTTTTCCTAGCCACCGTGCTTCTACACCTGCATTACTAGCTGTTTGGGGTTTTAGGCTGGGTGTCTGTACAGCACTTCGAGATATTAGCTGATGTACGAAGGGCTATATAAAATAAAATTGATTGATTGATTGAATCTGATAGTGGTAGTGGGGTGGTAGATGTCTAGTGCCAATATGGCTCTAATCTGATAGTGGTAGATGTCTAGTCTCCATTATGGCTCTAATCTGATAGTAGTAGTGGGGTGGTAGATACCTAGTCTCCATTATGGCTCTAATCTGATAGTGGTAGACGGGTGGTAGATACCTAGTCTCCATTATGGCTCTAATCTGATAGTGGTAGTGGGGTGGTAGATACCTAGTCTCCATTATGGCTCTAATCTGGTAGTGGTAGTGGTGTGGTAGATACCTAGTCTCCATTATGGCTCTAATCTGGTAGTGGTAGTGGGGTGGTAGAAACCTAGTCTCCATTATGGCTCTAATCTGATAGTGGTAGTGGGGTGGTAGATGCCTAGTGCCTTTATGGCTCTAATCTGATAGTGGTAGTGGCGTGATAGATGCCTAGTGCCCTTATGGCTCTAATCTGATAGTGGTAGTGGGGTGGTAGATACCTAGTCTCCATTATGGCTCTAATCTGATAGTGATAGTGGGGTGGTAGATGCCTAGTGCCCTTATGGCTCTAATCTGATAGTGGTAGTGGGATGGTAGATACCTAGTCTCGATTATTGCTCTAATCTGATAGTGGTAGTGGGGTGGTAGATGCCTAGTGCCTTTATGGCTCTAATCTGATAGTGGTAGTGGGGTGATAGATGCCTAGTGCCCTTATGGCTCTAATCTGATAGTGGTAGTGGGGTGGTAGATACCTAGTCTCCATTATGGCTCTAATCTGATAGTGGTAGACGGGTGGTAGATACCTAGTCTCCATTATGGCTCTAATCTGATAGTGGTAGTGGGGTGGTAGATACCTAGTCTCCATTATGGCTTTAATCTGGTAGTGGTAGTGGTGTGGTAGATACCTAGTCTCCATTATGGCTCTAATCTGGTAGTGGTAGTGGGGTGGTAGAAACCTATTCTCCATTATGGCTCTAATCTGATAGTGGTAGTGGGGTGGTAGATGCCTAGTGCCTTTATGGCTCTAATCTGATAGTGGTAGTGGCGTGATAGATGCCTAGTGCCCTTATGGCTCTAATCTGATAGTGGTAGTGGGGTGGTAGATACCTAGTCTCCATTATGGCTCTAATCTGATAGTGATAGTGGGGTGGTAGATGCCTAGTGCCCTTATGGCTCTAATCTGATAGTGGTAGTGGGATGGTAGATACCTAGTCTCGATTATTGCTCTAATCTGATAGTGGTAGTGGGGTGGTAGATGCCTAGTGCCTTTATGGCTCTAATCTGATAGTGGTAGTGGGGTGATAGATGCCTAGTGCCCTTATGGCTCTAATCTGATAGTGGTAGTGGGGTGGTAGATACCTAGTCTCCATTATGGCTCTAATCTGATAGTGGTAGTGGGGTGGTAGATACCTAGTCTCCATCATGGCTCTAATCTGATAGTGGTAGTGGGGTGGTAGATGCCTAGTGCCCTTATGGCTCTAATCTGATAGTGGTAGTGGGGTGATAGATGCCTAGTGCCCTTATGGCTCTAATCTGATAGTGGTAGTGGGGTGGTAGATACCTAGTCTCCATTATGGCTCTAATCTGATAGTGATAGTGGGGTGGTAGATGCCTAGTGCCCTTATGGCTCTAATCTGATAGTGGTAGTGGGGTGGTAGATACCTAGTCTCCATTATGCCATTATGGCTCTAATCTGATAGTGGTAGTGGGGTGGTAGATGCCTAGTGCCTTTATGGCTCTAATCTGATAGTGGTAGTGGGGTGATAGATGCCTAGTGCCCTTATGGCTCTAATCTGATAGTGGTAGTGGGGTGGTAGATACCTAGTCTCCATTATGGCTCTAATCTGATAGTGGTAGTGGGGTGGTAGATACCTAGTCTCCATTATGGCTCTAATTTGGTAGTGGTAGTGGGGTGGTAGATACCTGCTCTCCATTATGTCTCTAATCTGATAGTGGTAGTGGGGTGGTAGATACCTAGTCTCCATTATGGCTCTAATCTGATAGTGGTAGTGGGGTGGTAGATGCCTAGTGCCTTTATGGCTCTAATCTGATAGTGGTAGTGGGGTGGTAGATGCCTAGTGCCCTTATGGCTCTAATCTGATAGTGGTAGTAGGGTGGTAGATGCCTAGTGCCCTTATGGCTCTAATCTGATAGTGGTAGTGGGGTGGTAGATACCTAGTCTCCATTATGGCTGTAATCTGATAGTGGTAGTGGGGTGGTAGATGCCTAGTGCCTTTATGGCTCTAATCTGATAGTGGTAGTGGGGTGATAGATGCCTAGTGCCCTTATGGCTCTAATCTGATAGTGGTAGTAGGGTGGTAGATGCCTAGTGCCCTTATGGCTCTAATCTGATAGTGGTAGTGGGGTGGTAGATACCTAGTCTCCATTATGGCTCTAATCTGATAGTGGTAGTGGGGTGGTAGACACCTAGTCTCCATTATGGCTCTAATCTGATAGTGATAGTGGGGTGGTAGATGCCTAGTGCCCTTATGGCTCTAATCTGATAGTGGTAGTGGGGTGGTAGATACCTAGTCTCCATTATGGCTCTAATCTGATAGTGGTAGTTGGTTGGTAGATACCTAGTTTCCATTATGGCTCTAATCTGGTAGTGGTAGTGGGGTGGTAGATACCTAGTCTCCATTATGGCTATCATCTGATAGTGGTAGTGGGGTGGTAGATACCTAGTCTCCATTATGGCTCTAATCTGATAGTGGTAGTGGGGTGGTAGATGCCTAGTGCCTTTATGGCTCTAATCGGATAGTGGTAGTGGGGTGGTAGATGCCTAGTGACCTTATGGCTCTAATATGATAGTGGTAGTGGGGTGGTAGATACCTAGTCTCCATTATGGCTCTAATCTGATAGTGGTAGTGGGGTGGTAGATACCTAGTCTCCATTATGGCTCTAATCTGATAGTGGTAGTGGGGTGGTAGATACCTAGTCTCCATTATGGCTCTAATTTGGTAGTGGTAGTGGGGTGGTAGTAACCTGCTCTCCATTATGTCTCTAATCTGATAGTGGTAGTGGGGTGGTAGATACCTAGTCTCCATTATGGCTCTAATCTGATAGTGGTAGTGGGGTGGTAGATGCCTAGTGCCTTTATGGCTCTAATCTGATAGTGGTAGTGGGGTGGTAGATGCCTAGTGCCCTTATGGCTCTAATCTGATAGTGGTAGTAGGGTGGTAGATGCCTAGTGCCCTTATGGCTCTAATCTGATAGTGGTAGTGGGGTGGTAGATACCTAGTCTCCATTATGGCTGTAATCTGATAGTGGTAGTGGGGTGGTAGATGCCTAGTGCCTTTATGGCTCTAATCTGATAGTGGTAGTGGGGTGATAGATGCCTAGTGCCCTTATGGCTCTAATCTGATAGTGGTAGTAGGGTGGTAGATGCCTAGTGCCCTTATGGCTCTAATCTGATAGTGGTAGTGGGGTGGTAGATACCTAGTCTCCATTATGGCTCTAATCTGATAGTGGTAGTGGGGTGGTAGATACCTAGTCTCCATTATGGCTCTAATCTGATAGTGATAGTGGGGTGGTAGATGCCTAGTGCCCTTATGGCTCTAATCTGATAGTGGTAGTGGGGTGGTAGATACCTAGTCTCCATTATGGCTCTAATCTGATAGTGGTAGTGGGTTGGTAGATACCTAGTTTCCATTATGGCTCTAATCTGGTAGTGGTAGTGGGGTGGTAGATACCTAGTCTCCATTATGGCTATCATCTGATAGTGGTAGTGGGGTGGTAGATACCTAGTCTCCATTATGGCTCTAATCTGATAGTGGTAGTGGGGTGGTAGATGACTAGTGCCTTTATGGCTCTAATCGGATAGTGGTAGTGGGGTGGTAGATGCCTAGTGACCTTATGGCTCTAATATGATAGTGGTAGTGGGGTGGTAGATACCTAGTCTCCATTATGGCTCTAATCTGATAGTGGTAGTGGGGTGGTAGATGCCTAGTGCCGTTATGGCTCTAATCTGATAGTGGTAGTGGGGTGGTAGATACCTAGTCTCCATTATGGCTCTAATCTGATAGTGGTAGTGGGGTGGTAGATACCTAGTCTCCCTTATGGCTCTAATCTGGTAGTAGTAGTGGGGTGGTAGATGCCTAGTGCCCTTATGGCTCTAATCTGATAGTGGTAGTAGGGTTGTAGATACCTAATCTCCATTATGGCTCTAATCTGATAGTGGTAGTGGGGTGGTAGATACCTAGTCTCCATTATGGCTCTTATCTGATAGTGGTAGTGGGGTGGTAGATGCCTAGTGCCTTTATGGATCTAATCTGATAGTGGTAGTGGGGTGGTAGATGCCTAGTGCCCTTATGGCTCTAATCTGATAGTGGTAGTGGGGTGGTAGATACCTAGTCTCCATTATGGCTCTAATCTGATAGTGGTAGTGGGGTGGTAGATGCCTAGTGCCTTTATGGCTCTAATCTGATAGTGGTAGTGGGGTGATAGATGCTTAGTGCCCTTATGGCTCTAATCTGATAGTGGTAGTGGGGTGGTAGATACCTAGTCTCCATTATGGCTCTAATCTGATAGTGGTAGTGGGGTGGTAGATGCCTAGTGCCTTTATGGCTCTAATCTGATAGTGGTAGTGGGGTGGTAGATGCCAAGTGCCCTTATGGCTCTAATCTGATAGTGGTAGTGGGGTGGTAGATACCTAGTCTCCATTATGGCTCTAATCTGATAGTGATAGTGGGGTGGTAGATGCCTAGTGCCCTTATGGCTCTAATCTGATAGAGGTAGTGGGGTGGTAGATACCTAGTCTCCATTATGGCTCTAATCTGATAGAGGTAGTGGGGTGGTAGATACCTAGTCTCCATTATGGCTCTAATCTGATATAGGTAGTGGGGTGGTAGATGCCTAGTCTCCATTATGGCTCTAATTTGGTAGTGGTAGTGGGGTGGTAGATACCTAGTCTCCATGATGGTTCTAATCTGATAGTGGTAGTGGGGTGGGAGATACCTAGTCTCCACTATGGCTCTAATCTGAAAGAGGTAGTGGGGTGGTAGATACCTAGTCTCCATTATGGCTCTAATCTGATAGTGGTAGTGGGGTGGTAGATGCCTAGTGCCCTTATGGCTCTAATCTGATAATGGTAGTGGGGTGATAGATACCTAGTCTCCATTATGGCTCTAATCTGATAGTGGTAGTGGAGTGGTAGATGCCTAGAGCCCGTATGGCTCTAATCTGATAGTGGTAGTGGGGTGGTAGATACCTAGTCTCCATTATGGCTCTAATCTGATAGTGGTAGTGGGGTGGTAGATGCCTAATGCCTTTATGGCTCTAATCTGATAGTGGTATTGGGGTGGTAGATGCCTAGTGCCCTTATGGCTCTAATCTGATAGTGGTAGTGGGGTGGTAGATGCCTAGTGCCTTTATTGCTCTAATCTGATAGTGGTAGTGGGGTGGTAGATGCCTAGTGCCCGTATGGCTCTAATCTGATAGTGGTAGTGGGGTGGTAGATACCTAGTCTCCATTATGGCTCTAATCTGATAGTGGTAGTGGGGTGGTAGATGCCTAGTGCCCATTATGGCTCTAATCTGATAGTGGTAGTGGGGTGGTAGATGCCTAGTGCCCTTATGGCTCTAATCTGATAATGGTAGTGGGGTGATAGATACCTAGTCTCCATTATGGCTCTAATCTGATAGTGGTAGTGGAGTGGTAGATGCCTAGAGCCCGTATGGCTCTAATCTGATAGTGGTAGTGGGGTGGTAGATACCTAGTCTCCATTATGGCTCTAATCTGATAGTGGTAGTGGGGTGGTAGATGCCTAGTGCCTTTATGGCTCTAATCTGATAGTGGTAGTGGGGTGGTAGATGCCTAGTGCCCTTATGGCTCTAATCTGATAGTGGTAGTGGGGTGGTAGATGCCTAGTGCCTTTATGGCTCTAATCTGATAGTGGTAGTGGGGTGGTAGATGCCTAGTGCCCTTATGGCTCTAATCTGATAGTGGTAGTGGGGTGGTAGATACCTAGTCTCCATTATGGCTCTAATCGACTAGTGGTAGTGGGGTGGTAGATGCCTAGTGCCTTTATGGCTCTAATCTGATAGTGGTAGTGGGGTGGTAGATGCCTAGTGCCCTTATGGCTCTAATCTGATAGTGGTAGAAGGGTGGTAGATACCTAGTCTCCATTATGGCTCTAATCTGATAGTGGTCGTGGGGTGGTAGATGCCTAGTGCCTTTATGGCTCTAATCTGATAGTGGTAGTGGGGTGATAGATGCCTAGTGCCCTTATTGCTCTAATCTGATAGTGGTAGTGGGGTGGTAGATACCTAGTCTCCATTATGGCTCTAATCTGATAGTGGTAGTGGGGTGGGAGATACATAGTCTCCATTATGGCTCTAATCTGATAGATGTAGTGGGGTGGTAGATACCTAGTCTCCATTATGGCTCTAATTTGATAGTGTAGTGGGGTGGTAGATGCCTAGTGCCCGTATGGCTCTAATCTGATAATGGTAGTGGGGTGATAGATACCTAGTCTCCATTATGGCTCTAATCTGATAGTGGTAGTGGAGTGGTAGATGCCTAGAGCCCATATGGCTCTAATCTGATAGTGGTAGTGGGGTGGTAGATACCTAGTCTCCATTATGGCTCTAATCTGATAGTGGTAGTTGGGTGGTAGATGCCTAGTCCCTTTATGGCTCTAATCTGATAGTGGTAGTGGGGTGGTAGATGCCTTGTGCCCTTATGGCTCTAATCTGATAGTGGTAGTGGGGTGGTAGATGCCTAGTGCCTTTATGGCTCTAATCTGATAGTGGTAGTGGGGTGGTAGATGCCTAGTGCCCTTATGGCTCTAATCTGATAGTGGTAGTGGGGTGGTAGATACCTAGTCTCCATTATGGCTCTAATCTGCTAGTGGTAGTGGGGTGGTAGATGCCTAGTGCCTTTATGGCTCTAATCTGAAAGTGGTAGTGGGGTGGTAGATGCCTAGTGCCCTTATGGCTCTAATCTGATAGTGGTAGAAGGGTGGTAGATACCTAGTCTCCATTATGGCTCTAATCTGATAGTGGTCGTGGGGTGGTAGATGCCTAGTGCCTTTATGGCTCTAATCTGATAGTGGTAGTGGGGTGATAGATGCCTAGTGCCCTTATTGCTCTAATCTGATAGTGGTAGTTGGGTGGTAGATACCTAGTCTCCATTATGGCTCTAATCTGATAGTGGTAGTGGGGTGGGAGATACCTAGTCTCCATTATGGCTCTAATCTGATAGATGTAGTGGGGTGGTAGATACCTAGTCTCCATTATGGCTCTAATCTGATAGTGGTAGTGGGGTGGGAGATACCTAGTCTCCATTATGGCTCTAATCTGATAGAGGTATTGGGGTGGTAGATACCTAGTCTCCATTATGGCTCTAATCTGATAGTGGTAGTGGGGTGGTAGATGTCTAGTGCCCTTATGGCTTTAATCTGATAGTGGTAGATGTCTAGTCTCCATTATGGCTCTAATCTGATAGTGGTAGTGGGGTGATAGATACCTAGTCTCCATTATGGCTCTAATCTAATAGTGGTAGTGGGGTGGTAGATGCCTAGTGCCTTTATGGCTCTAATCTGATAGTGGTAGTGGGGTGGTAGATGCCTAGTGCCCTTATGGCTCTAATCTGATAGTGGTAGTAGGGTGGTAGATACCTAGTCTCCATTATGGCTCTAATCTGATAGTGGTAGTGGGGTGGTAGATGCCTAGTGCCTTTATGGCTCTAATCTGATAGTGGTAGTGGGGTGATAGATGCCTTGTGCCTTTATGGCTCTAATCTGATAGTGGTAGTGGGGTGGTAGATACCTAGTCTCCATTATGGCTCTAATCTGGTAGTGGTAGAGGGGTGGTAGATACCTAGTCTCCATTATGGCTCTAATCTGATAGTGGTAGTGGGGTGGTAGATACCTAGTCTCCATTATGGCTGTAATCTGATAGTGGTAGTGGGGTGGTAGATGCCTAGTGCCTTTATGGCTCTAATCTGATAGTGGTAGTGGGGTGATAGATGCCTAGTGCCCTTATGGCTCTAATCTGATAGTGGTGGTGGTAGATACCTAGTCTCCATTATGGCTCTAATCTGATAGTGATAGTGGGGTGGTAGATGCCTAGTGCCCTTATGGCTCTAATCTGATAGTGGTAGTGGGGTGGTAGATACCTAGTCTCCATTATGGCTCTAATCTGATAGTGGTTGTGGGTAGGTAGATACCTAGTTTCCATTATGGCTCTAATCTGGTAGTGGTAGTGGGGTGGTAGATACCTAGTCTCCATTATGGCTCTAATCTGATAGTGGTAGTGGGGTGGTAGATACCTAGTCTCCATTATGGCTCTAATCTGATAGTGGTAGTGGGGTGGTAGATGCCTAGTGCCTTTATGGCTCTAATCTCATAGTGGTAGTGGGGTGGTAGATGCCTAGTGCCCTTATGGCTCTAATCTGATAGTGGTAGTGGGGTGGTAGATACCTAGTCTCCATTATGGCTCTAATCTGATAGTGGTAGTGGGGTGGTAGATGCCTAGTGCCTTTATGGCTCTAATCTGATAGTGGTAGCGGGGTGATAGATGCCTAGTGCCCTTATGGCTCTAGTCTGATAGTGGTAGTGGGGTGGTAGATACCTAGTCTCCATTATGGCTCTAATCTGATAGTGGTAGTGGGGTGGTAGATGCCTAGTGCCTTTCTGGCTCTAATCTGATAGTGGTAGTGGGGTGGTAGATGCCAAGTGCCCTTATGGCTCTAATCTGATAGTGGAAGTGGGGTATCAGATGTCTAGTCTCCCTTGTGGCTCTAATCTGATAGTGGTAGTGGGGTGGTAGATACCTAGTCTCCATTATGGCTCTAATCTGGTAGTGGTAGTGGGGTGGGAGATACCTAGTCTCCATTATGGCTCTAATCTAATAGTGGAAGTGGGGTATCAGATGTCTAGTCTCCCTTGTGGCTCTAATCTGATAGTGGTAGTGGGGTGGTAGATACCTAGTCTCCATTATGGCTCTAATCTGATAGAGGTAGAAGGGTGGTAGATACCTAGTCTCCATTATGGCTCTAAATTGGTAGTGGTAGTGGGGTGGTAGATACCTAGTCTCCATTATTAGTTCTAATCTGATAGTGGTAGTGGGGTGGGAGATACCTAGTCTCCATTATGGCACTAATCTGATAGAGGTAGTGGGGTGGTAGATACCTAGTCTCCATTATGGCTCTAATCTGATAGTGGTAGTGGGGTGGTAGATGTCTAGTGCCCTTATGGCTCTAATCTGATAGTGGTAGATGTCTAGTCTCCATTATGGCTCTAATCTGATAGTGGTAGTGGGGTGGTAGATGCCTAGTGCCCTTATGGCTCTAATCTGATAATGGTAGTGGGGTGATAGATACCTAGTCTCCATTATGGCTCTAATCTGATAGTGGTAGTGGAGTGGTAGATACCTAGAGCCCGTATGGCTCTAATCTGATAGAGGTAGTGGGGTGTTAGATACCTAGTCTCCATTATGGCTCTAATCTGATAGAGGTAGTGGGGTGGGAGATACCTAGTCTCCATAATGGCTCTAATTTGATATTGGTAGTGGTTTTGGTAGATGCCTAGTGCCCTTATGGCTCTAAATCTGATAGTGGTAGTGGGGTGGTAGAAACCTAGTCTCCCTTATGGCTCTAATCTGGTAGTAGTAGTGGGGTGGTAGATGCCTAGTGCCCTTATGGCTCTAATCTGATAGTGGTAGTGGGGTGGTAGATGCCTAGTGCCCTTATGGCTCTAATATGAAAGCGGTAGTGGGGTGGTAGATATCTAGTCTCCATTATGGCTATAATCTGATAGTGGTAGTGGGGTGGTTGATGTCTAGTCTCCATTATGGCTCTAATCTGATAGTGGTAGTGGGGTGGTAGATACCTAGTCTCCATTATGGCTCTAATCACATAGTGGTAGTGGGGTGGTAGTTACCTAGTCTCCATTATGGCTCTAATCTGATAGAGGTAGAGGGGTGGTAGATACCTAGTCTCCATTATGGCTCTAATCTGATAGTGGTAGTGGGGTGGTAGATACCTAGTCTCCATTATAGCTCTAATCTGATAGTGGTAGTGGGGTGGGAGATACCTAGTCTCCATTATGGCTCTAATCTGATAGAGGTAGTGGGGTGGTAGATACCTAGTCTCCATTATGGCTCTAATCTGATAGTGGTAGTGGGGTGGCAGATGTCTAGTGCCCTTATGGCTTTAATCTGTTAGTGGTAGACGTCTAGTCTCCATTATGGCTCTAATCTGATAGTGGTAGTGGGGTGGTAGATACCTAGTCTCCATTATGGCTCTAATCTAATAGTGGTAGTGGGGTGGTAGATGCCTAGTGCCTTTATGGCTCTAATCTGATAGTGGTAGTGGGGTGGTAGATGCCTAGTGCCCTTATGGCTCTAATCTGATAGTGGTAGTGGGGTGGTAGATACCTAGTCTCCATTATGGCTCTAATCTGATAGTGGTAGTGGGGTGGTAGATACCTAGTCTCCATTATGGCTCTAATCTGATAGTGGTAGTGGGGTGGAAGATACCTACTCTCCATTATGGCTCTAATCTGATAGAGGTAGTCGTGTGGTAGATACCTAGTCTCCATTATGGCTCTAATCTGATAGTGGTAGTGGGGTGGTAGATACCTAGTTTCCATTATGGCTCTAATCTGATAGTGATAGTGGGGTGGTAGATACCTAGTCTCCATTATGGCTCTAATTTGGTAGTGGTAGTGGGGTGGTAGATACCTACTCTCCATTATGGCTCTAATCTGATAGTGGTAGTGGGGTGGTAGATACCTAGTCTCCATTATGGCTCTAATCTGATAGAGGTAGCGGGGTGGTAGATACCTAGTCTCCATTATGGCTCTAATCTGATAGTGGTAGTGGGGTGGTAGATGCCTAGTGCCTTTATGGCTCTAATCTGATAGTGGTAGTGGGGTGGTAGATGCCTAGTGCCCTTATGGCTCTAATCTGATAGTGGTAGTAGGGTGGTAGATACCTAGTCTCCAAATGGCTCTAATCTGACAGTGGTAGTGGGGTGGTAGATGCCTAGTGCCTTTATGGCTCTAATCTGATAGTGGTAGTGGGGTTGATAGATGCCTAGTGCCCTTATGGCTCTAATCTGATAGTGGTAGTGGGGTGGTAGATACCTAGTCTCCATTATGGCTCTAATCTGGTAGTGGTAGACGGGTGGTAGATTCCTAGTCTCCATTATGGCTCTAATCTGATAGTGGTAGTGGGGTGGTAGATACCTAGTCTCCATTATGGCTCTAATCTGATAGTGGTAGTGGGGTGGAAGATACCTACTCTCCATTATGGCTCTAATCTGATAGAGGTAGTGGGGTGGTAGATACCTAGTCCCCATTATGTCTCTATTGTGATAGTGGTAGTGGGGTGGTAGATACCTAGTCTCCATTATGGCTCTAATCTGGTAGTGGTAGTGGGGTGGTAGATACCTAGTCTCCATTATGGCTCTAATCTGGTAGTGGTAGTGGGGTGGTAGAAACCTATTCTCCGTTATGGCTCTAATCTGATAGTGGTAGATACCTAGTCTCCAGTATGGCTCTAATCTGATAGTGGTAGTGGGGTGGTAGATGCCTAGTGCCTTTATGGCTCTAATCTGATAGTGGTAGTGGGGTGATAGATGCCTAGTGCCCTTATGGCTCTAATCTGATAGTGGTAGTGGGGTGGTAGATACCTAGTCTCCATTATGGCTCTAATCTGATAGTGGTAGTGGGGTGGTAGATACCTAGTCTCCATTATGGCTCTAATCTGATAGTGGTAGTGGGGTGGTAGATGCCTAGTGCCTTTATGGCTCTAATCTGATAGTGGTAGTGGGGTGATAGATGCCTAGTGCCCTTATGGCTCTAATCTGATAGTGGTAGTGGGGTGGTAGATACCTAGTCTCCATTATGGCTCTAATCTGATAGTGGTAGTGGGGTGGTAGATACCTAGTCTCCATTATGGCTCTAATCTGATAGTGGTAGTGGGGTGGTAGATGCCTAGTGCCTTTATGGCTCTAATCTGATAGTGGTAGTGGGGTGATAGATGCCTAGTGCCCGTATGGCTCTAATCTGATAGTGGTAGTGGGGTGGTAGATACCTAGTCTCCATTATGGCTCTAATATGATAGTGATAGTGGGGTGGTAGATGCCTAGTGCCCTTATGGCTCTAATCTGATAGTGGTAGTGGGGTGGTAGATACCTAGTCTCCATTATGGCTCTAATCTGATAGTGGTAGTGGGGTGGTAGATGCCTAGTGCCTTTATGGCTCTAATCTGATAGTGGTAGAGGGGTGGTAGATACCTAGTCTCCATTATGGCTCTAATTTGGTAGTGGTAGTGGGGTGGTAGATACCTACTCTCCATTATGGCTCTAATCTGATAGTGG
Source organism: Salvelinus alpinus (assembly GCF_045679555.1). Taxonomy (NCBI): domain Eukaryota; kingdom Metazoa; phylum Chordata; class Actinopteri; order Salmoniformes; family Salmonidae; genus Salvelinus; species Salvelinus alpinus. The sequence goes on from NC_092091.1 coordinate 100,984,673, forward strand.
TAGTGGGGTGGTAGATACCTAGTCTCCATTATGGCTCTAATCTGATAGAGGTAGTGGGGTGGTAGATACCTAGTCTCCATTATGGCTCTAATCTGATAGTGGTAGTGGGGTGGTAGATGTCTAGTGCCCTTATGGCTTTAATCTGTTAGTGGTAGACGTCTAGTCTCCATTATGGCTCTAATCTGATAGTGGTAGTGGGGTGGTAGATACCTAGTCTCCATTATGGCTCTAATCTGATAGTGGTACTGGGGTGGTAGATGCCTAGTGCCTTTATGGCTCTAATCTGATAGTGGTAGTGGGGTGGTAGATGCCTAGTGCCCTTATGGCTCTAATCTGATAGTGGTAGTGGGGTGGTAGATACCTAGTCTCCATTATGGCTCTAATCTGATAGTGGTAGTGGGGTGGTAGATGCCTAGTGCCCTTATGGCTCTAATCTGATAGTGGTAGTGGGGTGGTAGATACCTAGTCTCCATTATGGCTCTAATCTGGTAGTGGTAGTGGTGTGGTAGATACCTAGTCTCCATTATGGCTCTAATCTGGTAGTGGTAGTGGGGTGGTAGAAACCTATTCTCCATTATGGCTCTAATCTGATAGTGGTAGTGGGGTGGTAGATACCTAGTCTCCATTATGGCTCTAATCTGATAGTGGTAGTGGGGTGGTAGATACCTAGTCTCCATTATGGCTCTAATCTGGTAGTGGTAGTGGTGTGGTAGATACCTAGTCTCCGTTATGGCTCTAATCTGGTAGTGGTAGTGGGGTGGTAGAAACCTATTCTCCATTATGGCTCTAATCTGATAGTGGTAGTGGGGTGGTAGATACCTAGTCTCCATTATGGCTCTAATCTGATAGTGGTAGTGGGGTGGTAGATGCCTAGTGCCTTTATGGCTCTAATCTGATAGTGGTAGTGGGGTGATAGATGCCTAGTGCCCTTATGGCTCTAATCTGATAGTGGTAGTGGGGTGGTAGATACCTAGTCTCCATTATGGCTCTAATCTGATAGTGATAGTGGGGTGGTAGATGCCTAGTGCCCTTATGGCTCTAATCTGAAAGTGGTAGTGGGGTGGTAGATACCTAGTCTCGATTATTGCTCTAATCTGATAGTGGTAGCGGGGTGGTAGATGCCTAGTGCCTTTATGGCTCTAATCTGATAGTGGTAGTGGGGTGATAGATGCCTAGTGCCCTTATGGCTCTAATCTGATAGTGGTAGTGGGGTGGTAGATACCTAGTCTCCATTATGGCTCTAATCTGATAGTGGTAGTGGGGTGGTAGATACCTAGTCTCCATTATGGCTCTAATCTGATAGTGGTAGTGGGGTGGTAGATGCCTAGTGCCTTTATGGCTCTAATCTGATAGTGGTAGTGGGGTGATAGATGCCTAGTGCCCTTATGGCTCTAATCTGATAGTGGTAGTGGGGTGGTAGATACCTAGTCTCCATTATGTCTCTAATCTGATAGTGGTAGTGGGGTGGTAGATGCCTAGTGCCCTTATGGCTCTAATCTGATAGTGGTAGTGGGGTGGTAGATACCTAGTCTCCATTATGGCTCTAATCTGATAGTGGTAGTGGGGTGGTAGATGCCTAGTGCCTTTATGGCTCTAATCTGATAGTGGTAGAGGGGTGGTAGATACCTAGTCTCCATTATGGCTCTAATTTGGTAGTGGTAGTGGGGTGGTAGATACCTACTCTCCATTATGGCTCTAATCTGATAGTGGTAGTGGGGTGGTAGATACCTAGTCTCCATTATGGCTCTAATCTGATAGAGGTAGTGGGGTGGTAGATACCTAGTCTCCATTATGGCTCTAATCTGATAGTGGTAGTGGGGTGGTAGATACCTAGTCTCCATTATGGCTCTAATCTGATAGTGGTAGTTGGGTGGTAGATGCCTAGTGCCCTTATGGCTCTAATCTGAAAGTGGTAGTGGGGTGGTAGATACCTAGTCTCCATTATGGCTCTAATCTGGTAGTGGTAGTGGTGTGGTAGATACCTAGTCTCCATTATGGCTCTAATTTGGTAGTGGTAGTGGGGTGGTAGATACCTACTCTCCATTATGGCTCTAATCTGATAGTGGTAGTGGGGTGGTAGATGCCTAGTACCTTTATGGCTCTAATCTGATAGTGGTAGTGGGGTGGTAGATGCCTAGTGCCCTTATGGCTCTAATCTGATAGTGGTAGTGGGGTGGTAGATACCTAGTCTCCATTATGGCTCTAATCTGATAGTGGTAGTTGGGTGGTAGATGCCTAGTGCCCTTATGGCTCTAATCTGAAAGTGGTAGTGGGGTGGTAGATACCTAGTCTCCATTATGGCTCTAATCTGGTAGTGGTAGTGGTGTGGTAGATACCTAGTCTCCATTATGGCTCTAATCTGGTAGTGGTAGTGGGGTGGTAGAAACCTATTCTCCATTATGGCTCTAATCTGATAGTGGTAGTGGGGTGGTAGATACCTAGTCTCCATTATGGCTCTAATCTGATAGTGGTAGTGGGGTGGTAGATACCTAGTCTCCATTATGGCTCTAATCTGGTAGTGGTAGTGGTGTGGTAGATACCTAGTCTCCGTTATGGCTCTAATCTGGTAGTGGTAGTGGGGTGGTAGAAACCTATTCTCCATTATGGCTCTAATCTGATAGTGGTAGTGGGGTGGTAGATACCTAGTCTCCATTATGGCTCTAATCTGATAGTGGTAGTGGGGTGGTAGATGCCTAGTGCCTTTATGGCTCTAATCTGATAGTGGTAGTGGGGTGATAGATGCCTAGTGCCCTTATGGCTCTAATCTGATAGTGGTAGTGGGGTGGTAGATACCTAGTCTCCATTATGGCTCTAATCTGATAGTGATAGTGGGGTGGTAGATGCCTAGTGCCCTTATGGCTCTAATCTGAAAGTGGTAGTGGGGTGGTAGATACCTAGTCTCGATTATTGCTCTAATCTGATAGTGGTAGCGGGGTGGTAGATGCCTAGTGCCTTTATGGCTCTAATCTGATAGTGGTAGTGGGGTGATAGATGCCTAGTGCCCTTATGGCTCTAATCTGATAGTGGTAGTGGGGTGGTAGATACCTAGTCTCCATTATGGCTCTAATCTGATAGTGGTAGTGGGGTGGTAGATACCTAGTCTCCATTATGGCTCTAATCTGATAGTGGTAGTGGGGTGGTAGATGCCTAGTGCCTTTATGGCTCTAATCTGATAGTGGTAGTGGGGTGATAGATGCCTAGTGCCCTTATGGCTCTAATCTGATAGTGGTAGTGGGGTGGTAGATACCTAGTCTCCCTTATGGCTCTAATCTGATAGTGGTAGTGGGGTGGTAGATACCTAGTCTCCATTATGTCTCTAATCTGATAGTGGTAGTGGGGTGGTAGATGCCTAGTGCCTTTATGGCTCTAATTTGATAGTGGTAGTGGGGTTGTAGATACCTAGTCTCCATTATGGCTCTAATCTGATAGTGGTAGTGGGGTGGTAGATACCTAGTCTCCATTATGGCTCTAATTTGGTAGTGGTAGTGGGGTGGTAGATACCTACTCTCCATTATGGCTCTAATCTGATAGTGGTAGTGGGGTGGTAGATACCTAGTCTCCATTATGGCTCTAATCTGGTAGTGGTAGTGGTGTGGTAGATACCTAGTCTCCATTATGGCTCTAATCTGGTAGTGGTATTGGGGTGGTAGATACCTAGTCTCCATTATGGCTCTAATCTGATAGTGGTAGTGGGGTGGTAGATACCTAGTCTCCATTATGGCTCTAATCTGATAGTGGTAGTGGGTGGCAGATGCCTAGTGCCTTTATGGCTCTAATCTGATAGTAGTAGTGGGGTGGTAGATGCCTAGTGCACTTATGGCTCTAATCTGATAGTGGTAGTGGGGTGGTAGATGCCTAGTCTCCATTATGGCTCTAATCTGATAGTGGTAGTGGGGTGGTAGATGCCTAGTCTCCATTATGGCTCTAATCTGATAGATGTAGTGGGGTGGTAGATACCCATCTCCATTATGGCTCTAATCTGATAGTGGTAGTGGGGTGGTAGATGTCTAGTGCCCTTATGGCTCTAATCTGATAGTGGTAGATGTCTAGTCTCCATTATGGCTCTAATCTGATAGTGGTAGTGGGGTGGTAGATACCTAGTCTCCATTATGGCTCTAATCTGATAGTGGTAGACGGGTGGTAGATACCTAGTCTCCATTATGGCTCTAATCTGATAGTGGTAGTGGGGTGGTAGATACCTAGTCTCCATTATGGCTCTAATCTGGTAGTGGTAGTGGTGTGGTAGATACCTAGTCTCCATTATGGCTCTAATCTGGTAGTGGTAGTGGGGTGGTAGAAACCTATTCTCCATTATGGCTCTAATCTGATAGTGGTAGTGGGGTGGTAGATACCTAGTCTCCATTATGGCTCTAATCTGATAGTGGTAGTGGGGTGGTAGATGCCTAGTGCCTTTATGGCTCTAATCTGATAGTGGTAGTGGGGTGATAGATGCCTAGTGCCCTTATGGCTCTAATCTGATAGTGGTAGTGGGGTGGTAGATACCTAGTCTCCATTATGGCTCTAATCTGATAGTGATAGTGGGGTGGTAGATGCCTAGTGCCCTTATGGCTCTAATCTGATAGTGGTAGTGGGGTGGTAGATACCTAGTCTCGATTATTGCTCTAATCTGATAGTGGTAGTGGGGTGGTAGATGCCTAGTGCCTTTATGGCTCTAATCTGATAGTGGTAGTGGGGTGATAGATGCCTAGTGCCCTTATGGCTCTAATCTGATAGTGGTAGTGGGGTGGTAGATACCTAGTCTCCATTATGGCTCTAATCTGATAGTGGAAGTGGGGTGGTAGATACCTAGTCTCCATTATGGCTCTAATCTAATAGTGGTAGTGGGGTGGTAGATGCCTAGTGCCTTTATGGCTCTAATCTGATAGTGGTAGTGTGGTGATAGATGCCTATTGCCCTTATGGCTCTAATCTGATAGTGGTAGTGGGGTGGTAGATACCTAGTCTCCATTATGGCTCTAATCTGATAGTGGTAGTGGAGTGGGAGATACCTAGTCTCCATTATGGCTCTAATCTGATAGATGTAGTGGGGTGGTAGATACCCAGTCTCCATTATGGCTCTAATCTAGGGTGCAGGCCAGGCAGCAGGCTGTTAGCCAACCTGCCAGCTTAGTGGAGTCTGCCAATAGCACAGTCAGTGTAGTCAGCTCAGCCATACCCATTGAGACTGTGTCTGTGCCTCGACCTAGGTTGGGCAAAACTAAACATGGCGGTGTTCGCCTTAGCAATCTTATTAGGATAAAGACCTCCTCCATTCCTGCCATCATTGAAAGAGATCGTGATACCTCACATCTCAAAATAGGGTTACTTAATGTTAGATCCCTCACTTCAAAGGCAGTCATAGTCAATGAACTAATCACTGATCATAATCTTGATGTGATTGGCCTGACTGAAACATGGCTTAAGCCTGATGAATTTACTGTGTTAAATGAGGCCTCACCTCCTGGTTACACTAGTGACCATATCCCCCGTGCATCCCGCAAAGGCGGAGGTGTTGCTAACATTTACGATAGCAAATTTCAATTTACAAAAAAAAATGGCGTTTTCGTCTTTTGAGCTTCTAGTCATGAAATCTATGCAGCCTACTCAATCACTTTTTATAGCTACTGTTTACAGGCCTCCTGGGCCATATACAGCGTTCCTCTCTGAGTTTCCTGAATTCCTATCAGACCTTGTAGTCATAGCAGATCATATTCTAATTTTTGGTGATTTTAATATTCACATGGAGAAGTCCACAGACCCACTCCAAAAGTCTTTCGGAGCCATTATCGACTCAGTGGGTTTTGTCCAACATGTCTCTGGACCTACTCACTGCCACAGTCATACTCTGGACCTAGTTTTGTCCAATGGAATAAATGTTGTAGATCTTAATGTTTTTCCACATAATCCTGGACTATCGGACCACCATTTTATTACGTTTGCAATCGCAACAAATAATCTGCTCAGACCCCAACCAAGGAGCATCAAAAGTCGTGCTATAAATTCTCAGACAACACAAAAATTCCTTGATGCCCTTCCAGACTCCTTCTGCCTACCCAAGGACGTCAGAGGACAAAAATCAGTTAACCACCTAACTGAGGAACTCAATTTAACCTTGCGCAATACCCTAGATGCAGTTGCACCCCTAAAAACGAAAAACATTTGTCATAAGAAACTAGCTCCCTGGTATACAGAAAATACCCGAGCTTTGAAGCAAGCTTCCAGGAAATTGGAACGGAAATGGCGCCACACCAAACTGGAAGTCTTCCGACTAGCTTGGAAAGACAGTACCGTGCAGTACCGAAGAGCCCTCACTGCTGCTCGCTCATCCTACTTTTCCAACTTAATCGAGGAAAATAAGAACAATCCAAAATTTCTTTTTGATACTGTTGCGAAACTAACTAAAAAGCAGCATTCCCCAAGAGAGGATGGCTTTCACTTCAGCAGTAATAAATTCATGAACTTCTTTGAGGAAAAGATCATGACCATTAGAAAGCAAATTACGGACTCCTCTTTGAATCTGCGTATTCCTCCAGGGCTTAGCTGTCCTGGATCTGCACAGCTCTGCGAGGGCCTGGGATCGGGAGAGACACTTAAGTGTTTTAGTACTATATCTCTTGACACAATGATGAAAATAATCATGGCCTCTAAACCTTCAAGCTGCATACTGGATCCTATTCCTACTAAACTGCTGAAGGAGCTGCTTCCTGTGCTTGGCCCTCCTATGTTGAACATAATAAACAGCTCTCTATCCACCGGATGTGTACCAAACTCACTAAAAGTGGCAGTGATAAAGCCTCTCTTGAAAAAGCCAAACCTTGACCCGGAAAATATAAAAAACTATCGGCCTATATCGAATCTTCCATTCCTCTCAAAGATTTTAGAAAAAGCTGTTGCGCAGCAACTCACTGCCTTTCTGAAGACAAATAATGTATACGAAATGCTTCAGTCTGGTTTTAGACCCCATCATAGCACTGAGACTGCACTTGTGAAGGTGGTAAATGACCTTTTAATGGCGTCAGACCGAGGCTCTGCATCTGTCCTCGTGCTACTAGACCTTAGTGCTGCCTTTGACACCATCGATCACCACATTCTTTTGGAGAGACTGGAAACCCAAATTGGTCTACACGGACAAGTTCTGGCCTGGTTTAGATCTTACCTGTCGGAAAGATATCAGTTTGTCTCTGTGAATGGTCTGTCCTCTGACAAATCAACTGTACATTTCGGTGTTCCTCAAGGTTCCGTTTTAGGACCACTATTGTTTTCACTATATATTTTACCTCTTGGGGATGTTATTCGAAAACATAATGTTAACTTTCACTGCTATGCGGATGACACACAGCTGTACATTTCAATGAAACATGGTGAAGCCCCAAAATTGCCCTCGCTAGAAGCCTGTGTTTCAGACATAAGGAAGTGGATGGCTGAAAACTTTCTACTTTTAAACTCGGACAAAACAGAGATGCTTGTTCTAGGTCCCAAGAAACAAAGAGATCTTCTGTTAAATCTGACAATTCATCTTGATGGTTGTAAAGTCGTCTCAAATAAAACTGTGAAGGACCTCGGCGTTACTCTTGACCCTGATCTCTCTTTTGACGAACATATCAAGACTGTTTCAAGGACAGCTTTTTTCCATCTACGTAACATTGCAAAAATCAGAAATTTTCTGTCCAAAAATGATGCAGAAAAATTAATCCATGCATTTGTTACTTCTAGGTTAGACTACTGCAATGCTCTACTTTCCGGCTACCCGGATAAAGCACTAAATAAACTTCAGTTAGTGCTAAATACGGCTGCTAGAATCCTGACTAAACCAAGAAATTTGATCATATTACTCCAGTGCTAGCTTCCCTACACTGGCTTCCTGTTAAGGCAAGGGCTGATTTCAAGGTTTTACTGTTAACCTATAAAGCGTTACATGGGCTTGCTCCTACCTATCTTTCCGAGTTGGTCCTGCCGTACATACCAATACGTACGCTACGGTCACAAGACGCAGGCCTCCTAATTGTCCCTAGAATTTCTAAGCAAACAGCGGGAGGCAGGGCTTTCTCCTATAGATCTCCATTTTTATGGAACAGTCTGCCTACCCATGTGAGAGACGCAGACTCGGTCTCAACCTTTAAGTCTTTACTGAAGACTTATCTCTTCAGTAGGTCATATGATTGAGTGTAGCCTGGCCCAGGAGTGTGAAGGTGAACGGAAAGGCTCTGGAGCAACGAACCGCCCTTGCTGTCTCTGCCAGGCCGGTTCCCCTCTCTCCACTGGGATTCTCTGCCTCTAACCCTGTTACAGGGGCTGAGTCACTGGCTTGCTGGTGCTCTTTCTTGCCGTCCCTAGGAGGGGTGCGTCACTTGAGTGGGTTGAGTTACTGACGTGATCTTCCTGTCTGGGTTGGCGCCCCCCCTTGGTTTGTGCTGTGGTGGAGACCTTTGTGGGCTATACTCGGCCTTGTCTCAGGATTGTAAGTTGGTGGTTGAGGATTTCCCTCTAGTGGTGCGGGGGCTGTGCTTTGGCAAAGTGGGTGGGGTTATATCCTTCCTATTTGGCCCTGTCCGGGGGTTTCTTCGGATGGGGCCACAGTGTCTCCTGACCGCTCCTGTCTCAGCCTCCAGTATTTATGCTGCAGTAGTTTGTGTCGGGGGGCTGGGGTCAGTTGGTTACCTGGAGTACTTCTCCTGTCTTATCCAATGTCCTGTGTGAATTTAAGTATGCTCTCTCTAATTCTCTCGTTCTCTCTTTCTCTCTGAGAACCTGAGCCCTAGGACCATACGTCAGGACTACCGGGCATGATGACACCTTGCTGTCCCCAGTCCGCCTGGCCTTGCTGCTATTCCAGTTTCAACTGTTCTGCCTGTGGTTACGGAACCCCTACCTGTCCCAGACCTGCTGTTTTCAACTCTTAATGATCGGCTATGAAAAGCCAACTGAGATTTATTCCTGATTATTATTTGACCATGCTTGTCATTTATGAACATTTTGAAAATCTTGGCTCTCTCTAATTTTCTCCTTCTCTCTTTCTTTCTCTCGGAGGACCTGAGCCCTAGGACCATACGTCGGGACTACCGGCCGTGGTGACTCCTTGCTGTCCCCAGTCCGCCTGGCCTTGCTGCTATTCCAGTTTCAACTGTTCTGCCTGCGGTCATGGAACCCCTACCTGTCCCAGACCTGCTGTTTTCAACTCTTAATGATCGGCTATGAAAAGCCAACTGAGATTTATTCCTGATTATTATTTGACCATGCTTGTCATTTATGGAAATTTTGAAAATCTTGGCTCTCTCTAATTTTCTCCTTCTCTCTTTCTTTCTCTCGGAGGACCTGGGCCCTAGGACCATGCGTCGGGACTGCCGCCCGTGGTGACTCCTTGCTGTCCCCAGTCCGCCTGGCCTTGCTGCTATTCCAGTTTCAGCTGTTCTGCCTGCGGTTATGGAACCGCCACCTGTCCCAGACCTGTTGTTTTTCAACTCTTGATGATCGGCTATGAAAAGCCAACTGAAAATTATTCATGATTATTATTTGACCATGCTTGTCACTTATGAACATTTTTGAACATCTTGGCATAGTTCTGTTATAATCTCCACCCGGCACAGCCAGAAGAGGACTGGCCACCCCTCATAGCCTGGTTCCTCTCTAGGTTTCTTCCTAGGTTTTGGCCTTTCTAGGGAGTTTTTCCTAGCCACCGTGCTTCTACACCTGCATTACTAGCTGTTTGGGGTTTTAGGCTGGGTGTCTGTACAGCACTTCGAGATATTAGCTGATGTACGAAGGGCTATATAAAATAAAATTGATTGATTGATTGAATCTGATAGTGGGAGTGGGGTGGTAGATGTCTAGTGCCAATATGGCTCTAATCTGATAGTGGTAGTGGGGTGGTAGATGTCTAGTCTCCATTATGGCTCTAATCTGATAGTAGTAGTGGGGTGGTAGATACCTAGTCTCCATTATGGCTCTAATCTGATAGTGGTAGACGGGTGGTAGATACCTAGTCTCCATTATGGCTCTAATCTGATAGTGGTAGTGGGGTGGTAGATACCTAGTCTCCATTATGGCTCTAATCTGGTAGTGGTAGTGGTGTGGTAGATACCTAGTCTCCATTATGGCTCTAATCTGGTAGTGGTAGTGGGGTGGTAGAAACCTAGTCTCCATTATGGCTCTAATCTGATAGTGGTAGTGGGGTGGTAGATGCCTAGTGCCTTTATGGCTCTAATCTGATAGTGGTAGTGGCGTGATAGATGCCTAGTGCCCTTATGGCTCTAATCTGATAGTGGTAGTGGGGTGGTAGATACCTAGTCTCCATTATGGCTCTAATCTGATAGTGATAGTGGGGTGGTAGATGCCTAGTGCCCTTATGGCTCTAATCTGATAGTGGTAGTGGGATGGTAGATACCTAGTCTCGATTATTGCTCTAATCTGATAGTGGTAGTGGGGTGGTAGATGCCTAGTGCCTTTATGGCTCTAATCTGATAGTGGTAGTGGGGTGATAGATGCATAGTGCCCTTATGGCTCTAATCTGATAGTGGTAGTGGGGTGGTAGATACCTAGTCTCCATTATGGCTCTAATCTGATAGTGGTAGACGGGTGGTAGATACCTAGTCTCCATTATGGCTCTAATCTGATAGTGGTAGTGGGGTGGTAGATACCTAGTCTCCATTATGGCTCTAATCTGGTAGTGGTAGTGGTGTGGTAGATACCTAGTCTCCATTATGGCTCTAATCTGGTAGTGGTAGTGGGGTGGTAGAAACCTATTCTCCATTATGGCTCTAATCTGATAGTGGTAGTGGGGTGGTAGATGCCTAGTGCCTTTATGGCTCTAATCTGATAGTGGTAGTGGCGTGATAGATGCCTAGTGCCCTTATGGCTCTAATCTGATAGTGGTAGTGGGGTGGTAGATACCTAGTCTCCATTATGGCTCTAATCTGATAGTGATAGTGGGGTGGTAGATGCCTAGTGCCCTTATGGCTCTAATCTGATAGTGGTAGTGGGATGGTAGATACCTAGTCTCGATTATTGCTCTAATCTGATAGTGGTAGTGGGGTGGTAGATGCCTAGTGCCTTTATGGCTCTAATCTGATAGTGGTAGTGGGGTGATAGATGCCTAGTGCCCTTATGGCTCTAATCTGATAGTGGTAGTGGGGTGGTAGATACCTAGTCTCCATTATGGCTCTAATCTGATAGTGGTAGTGGGGTGGTAGATACCTAGTCTCCATCATGGCTCTAATCTGATAGTGGTAGTGGGGTGGTAGATGCCTAGTGCCTTTATGGCTCTAATCTGATAGTGGTAGTGGGGTGATAGATGCCTAGTGCCCTTATGGCTCTAATCTGATAGTGGTAGTGGGGTGGTAGATACCTAGTCTCCATTATGGCTCTAATCTGATAGTGATAGTGGGGTGGTAGATGCCTAGTGCCCTTATGGCTCTAATCTGATAGTGGTAGTGGGGTGGTAGATACCTAGTCTCCATTATGCCATTATGGCTCTAATCTGATAGTGGTAGTGGGGTGGTAGATGCCTAGTGCCTTTATGGCTCTAATCTGATAGTGGTAGTGGGGTGATAGATACCTAGTGCCCTTATGGCTCTAATCTGATAGTGGTAGTGGGGTGGTAGATACCTAGTCTCCATTATGGCTCTAATCTGATAGTGGAAGTGGGGTGGTAGATACCTAGTCTCCATTATGGCTCTAATTTGGTAGTGGTAGTGGGGTGGTAGATACCTGCTCTCCATTATGTCTCTAATCTGATAGTGGTAGTGGGGTGGTAGATACCTAGTCTCCATTATGGCTCTAATCTGATAGTGGTAGTGGGGTGGTAGATGCCTAGTGCCTTTATGGCTCTAATCTGATAGTGGTAGTGGGGTGGTAGATGCCTAGTGCCCTTATGGCTCTAATCTGATAGTGGTAGTAGGGTGGTAGATACCTAGTCTCCAAATGGCTCTAATCTGACAGTGGTAGTTGGGTGGTAGATGCCTAGTGCCTTTATGGCTCTAATCTGATAGTGGTAGTGGGGTTGATAGATGCCTAGTGCCCTTATGGCTCTAATCTGATAGTGGTAGTGGGGTGGTAGATACCTAGTCTCCATTATGGCTCTAATCTGGTAGTGGTAGACGGGTGGTAGATACCTAGTCTCCATTATGGCTCTAATCTGATAGTGGTAGTGGGGTGGTAGATACCTAGTCTCAATTATGGCTCTAATCTGGTAGTGGTAGTGGTGTGGTAGATACCTAGTCTCCATTATGGCTCTAATCTGGTAGTGGTAGTGGGTTGGTAGAAACCTATTCTCCATTATGGCTCTAATCTGATAGTGGTAGTGGGGTGGTAGATACCTAGTCTCCATTATGGCTCTAATCTGATAGTGGTAGTGGGGTGGTAGATGCCTACTGCCTTTATGGCTCTAATCTGATAGTGGTAGTGGGGTGATAGATGCCTAGTGCCCTTATGGCTCTAATCTGATAGTGGTAGTGGGGTGGTAGGTACCTAGTCTCCATTATGGCTCTAATCTGATAGTGATAGTGGGGTGGTAGATGCCTAGTGCCCTTATGGCTCTAATCTGATAGTGGTAGTGGGGTGGTAGATACCTTGTCTCCATTATGGCTCTAATCTGATAGTGGTAGTGGGGTGGTAGATACCTAGTCTCCATTGTGGCTCTAATCTGATAGTGGTAGTGGGGTGGTAGATGCCTAGTGCCTTTATGGCTCTAATCTGATAGTGGTAGTGGGGTGATAGATGCCTAGTGCCCTTATGGCTCTAATCTGATAGTGGTAGTGGGGTGATAGATGCCTAGTGCCCTTATGGCTCTAATCTGATAGTGGTAGTGGGGTGGTAGATACCTAGTCTCCATTATGGCTCTAATCTGATAGTGGTAGTGGGGTGGTAGATACCTAGTCTCCATCATGGCTCTAATCTGATAGTGGTAGTGGGGTGGTAGATGCCTAGTGCCTTTATGGCTCTAATCTGATAGTGGTAGTGGGGTGATAGATGCCTAGTGCCCTTATGGCTCTAATCTGATAGTGGTAGTGGGGTGGTAGATACCTAGTCTCCATTATGGCTCTAATCTGATAGTGATAGTGGGGTGGTAGATGCCTAGTGCCTTTATGGCTCTAATCTGATAGTGGTAGTGGGGTGGTAGATACCTAGTCTCCATTATGCCATTATGGCTCTAATCTGATAGTGGTAGTGGGGTGGTAGATGCCTAGTGCCTTTATGGCTCTAATCTGATAGTGGTAGTGGGGTGATAGATGCCTAGTGCCCTTATGGCTCTAATCTGATAGTGGTAGTGGGGTGGTAGATACCTAGTCTCCATTATGGCTCTAATCTGATAGTGGTAGTGGGGTGGTAGATACCTAGTCTCCATTATGGCTCTAATTTGGTAGTGGTAGTGGGGTGGTAGATACCTGCTCTCCATTATGGCTCTAATCTGATAGTGGTAGTGGGGTGGTAGATACCTAGTCTCCATTATGGCTCTAATCTGATAGTGGTAGTGGGGTGGTAGATGCCTAGTGCCTTTATGGCTCTAATCTGATAGTGGTAGTGGGGTGGTAGATGCCTAGTGCCCTTATGGCTCTAATCTGATAGTGGTAGTAGGGTGTTAGATACCTAGTCTCCAAATGGCTCTAATCTGACAGTGGTAGTTGGGTGGTAGATGCCTAGTGCCTTTATGGCTCTAATCTGATAGTGGTAGTGGGGTTGATAGATGCCTAGTGCCCTTATGGCTCTAATCTGATAGTGGTAGTGGGGTGGTAGATACCTAGTCTCCATTATGGCTCAAATCTGGTAGTGGTAGACGGGTGGTAGATACCTAGTCTCCATTATGGCTCTAATCTGATAGTGGTAGTGGGGTGGTAGATACCTAGTCTCCATTATGGCTCTAATCTGGTAGTGGTAGTGGTGTGGTAGATACCTAGTCTCCATTATGGCTCTAATCTGGTAGTGGTAGTGGGTTGGTAGAAACCTATTCTCCATTATGGCTCTAATCTGATAGTGGTAGTGGGGTGGTAGATACCTAGTCTCCATTATGGCTCTAATCTGATAGTGGTAGTGGGGTGGTAGATGCCTACTGCCTTTATGGCTCTAATCTGATAGTGGTAGTGGGGTGATAGATGCCTAGTGCCCTTATGGCACTAATCTGATAGTGGTAGTGGGGTGGTAGGTACCTAGTCTCCATTATGGCTCTAATCTGATAGTGATAGTGGGGTGGTAGATGCCTAGTGCCCTTATGGCTCTAATCTGATAGTGGTAGTGGGGTGGTAGATACCTAGTCTCCATTATGGCTCTAATCTGATAGTGGTAGTGGGGTGGTAGATACCTAGTCTCCATTGTGGCTCTAATCTGATAGTGGTAGTGGGGTGGTAGATGCCTAGTGCCTTTATGGCTCTAATCTGATAGTGGTAGTGGGGTGGTAGATACCTAGTCTCCATTATGGCTCTAATCTCATAGTGGTAGTGGGGTGGTAGATACCTAGTCTCCATTATGGCTCTAATCTGATAGTGGTAGTGGGGTGGTAGATGCCTACTGCCTTTATGGCTCTAATCTGATAGTGGTAGTGGGGTGATAGATGCCTAGTGCCCTTATGGCTCTAATCTGATAGTGGTAGTGGGGTGGTAGGTACCTAGTCTCCATTATGGCTCTAATCTGATAGTGATAGTGGGGTGGTAGATGCCTAGTGCCCTTATGGCTCTAATCTGATAGTGGTAGTGGGGTGGTAGATACCTTGTCTCCATTATGGCTCTAATCTGATAGTGGTAGTGGGGTGGTAGATACCTAGTCTCCATTGTGGCTCTAATCTGATAGTGGTAGTGGGGTGGTAGATGCCTAGTGCCTTTATGGCTCTAATCTGATAGTGGTAGTGGGGTGATAGATGCCTAGTGCCCTTATGGCTCTAATCTGATAGTGGTAGTGGGGTGGTAGATACCTAGTCTCCATTATGGCTCTAATCTGATAGTGATAGTGGGGTGGTAGATGCCTAGTGCCCTTATGGCTCTAATCTGATAGTGGTAGTGGGGTGGTAGATACCTAGTCTCCATTATGGCTCTAATCTGATAGTGGTAGTGGGGTGGTAGATGCCTAGTGCCTTTATGGCTCTAATCTGATAGTGGTAGTGGGGTGATAGATGCCTAGTGCCCTTATGGCTCTAATCTGATAGTGGTAGTGGGGTGGTAGATACCTAGTCTCCATTATGGCTCTAATCTGATAGTGGTAGTGGGGTGGTAGATACCTAGTCTCCATTATGGCTCTAATTTGGTAGTGGTAGTGGGGTGGTAGATACCTACTCTCCATTATGGCTCTAATCTGATAGTGGTAGTGGGGTGGTAGATACCTAGTCTCCATTATGGCTCTAATCTGGTAGTGGTAGTGGGGTGGTAGATACCTAGTCTCCATTATGGCTCTAATCTGATAGTGGTAGTGGGGTGGTAGATACCTAGTCTCCATTATGGCTCTAATCTGATAGTGGTAGTGGGGTGGTAGATGCCTAGTGCCTTTATGGCTCTAATCTGATAGTGGTAGTGGGGTGGTAGATGCCTATTGCCTTTATGGCTCTAATCTGATAGTGGTAGTGTGGTGATAGATGCCTAGTCTCCATTATGGCTCTAATCTGATAGTGGTAGTGGAGTGGGAGATACCTAGTCTCCATAATGGCTCTAATCTGATAGATGTAGTGGGGTGGTAGATACCCAGTCTCCATTATGGCTCTAATCTGATAGTGGTAGTGGGGTGGTAGATGTCTAGTGCCTTTATGACTCTAATCTGATAGTGGTAGATGTCTAGTCTCCATTATGGCTCTAATCTGATAGTGGTAGTGGGGTGGTAGATACCTAGTCTCCATTATGGCTCTAATCTGATAGTGGTAGACGGGTGGTAGATATCTAGTCTCCATTATGGCTCTAATCTGATAGTGGTAGTGGGGTGGTAGATACCTAGTCTCCATTATGGCTCTAATCTGGTAGTGGTAGTGGTGTGGTAGATACCTAGTCTCCATTATGGCTCTAATCTGGTAGTGGTAGTGGGGTGGTAGATACCTAGTCTCCATTATGGCTCTAATCTGATAGTGGTAGTGGGGTGGTAGATACCTAGTCTCCATTATGGCTCTAATTTGGTAGTGGTAGTGGGGTGGTAGATACCTGCTCTCCATTATGGCTCTAATCTGATAGTGGTAGTGGGGTGGTAGATACCTAGTCTCCATTATGGCTCTAATCTGATAGTGGTAGTGGGGTGGTAGATGCCTAGTGCCTTTATGGCTCTAATCTGATAGTGGTAGTGGGGTGGTAGATGCCTAGTGCCCTTATGGCTCTAATCTGATAGTGGTAGTAGGGTGTTAGATACCTAGTCTCCAAATGGCTCTAATCTGACAGTGGTAGTTGGGTGGTAGATGCCTAGTGCCTTTATGGCTCTAATCTGATAGTGGTAGTGGGGTTGATAGATGCCTAGTGCCCTTATGGCTCTAATCTGATAGTGGTAGTGGGGTGGTAGATACCTAGTCTCCATTATGGCTCTAATCTGGTAGTGGTAGACGGGTGGTAGATACCTAGTCTCCATTATGGCTCTAATCTGATAGTGGTAGTGGGGTGGTAGATACCTAGTCTCCATTATGGCTCTAATCTGGTAGTGGTAGTGGTGTGGTAGATACCTAGTCTCCATTATGGCTCTAATCTGGTAGTGGTAGTGGGTTGGTAGAAACCTATTCTCCATTATGGCTCTAATCTGATAGTGGTAGTGGGGTGGTAGATACCTAGTCTCCATTATGGCTCTAATCTGATAGTGGTAGTGGGGTGGTAGATGCCTACTGCCTTTATGGCTCTAATCTGATAGTGGTAGTGGGGTGATAGATGCCTAGTGCCCTTATGGCACTAATCTGATAGTGGTAGTGGGGTGGTAGATACCTAGTCTCCATTATGGCTCTAATCTGATAGTGATAGTGGGGTGGTAGATGCCTAGTGCCCTTATGGCTCTAATCTGATAGTGGTAGTGGGGTGGTAGATACCTTGTCTCCATTATGGCTCTAATCTGATAGTGGTAGTGGGGTGGTAGATACCTAGTCTCCATTGTGGCTCTAATCTGATAGTGGTAGTGGGGTGGTAGATGCCTAGTGCCTTTATGGCTCTAATCTGATAGTGGTAGTGGGGTGATAGATGCCTAGTGCCCTTATGGCTCTAATCTGATAGTGGTAGTGGGGTGGTAGATACCTAGTCTCCATTATGGCTCTAATCTGATAGTGATAGTGGGGTGGTAGATGCCTAGTGCCCTTATGGCTCTAATCTGATAGTGGTAGTGGGGTGGTAGATACCTAGTCTCCATTATGGCTCTAATCTGATAGTGGTAGTGGGGTGGTAGATGCCTAGTGCCTTTATGGCTCTAATCTGATAGTGGTAGTGGGGTGATAGATGCCTAGTGCCCTTATGGCTCTAATCTGATAGTGGTAGTGGGGTGGTAGATACCTAGTCTCCATTATGGCTCTAATCTGATAGTGGTAGTGGGGTGGTAGATACCTAGTCTCCATTATGGCTCTAATTTGGTAGTGGTAGTGGGGTGGTAGATACCTACTCTCCATTATGGCTCTAATCTGATAGTGGTAGTGGGGTGGTAGATACCTAGTCTCCATTATGGCTCTAATCTGGTAGTGGTAGTGGGGTGGTAGATACCTAGTCTCCATTATGGCTCTAATCTGATAGTGGTAGTGGGGTGGTAGATACCTAGTCTCCATTATGGCTCTAATCTGATAGTGGTAGTGGGGTGGTAGATGCCTAGTGCCTTTATGGCTCTAATCTGATAGTGGTAGTGGGGTGGTAGATGCCTATTGCCTTTATGGCTCTAATCTGATAGTGGTAGTGTGGTGATAGATGCCTAGTCTCCATTATGGCTCTAATCTGATAGTGGTAGTGGAGTGGGAGATACCTAGTCTCCATAATGGCTCTAATCTGATAGATGTAGTGGGGTGGTAGATACCCAGTCTCCATTATGGCTCTAATCTGATAGTGGTAGTGGGGTGGTAGATGTCTAGTGCCCTTATGACTCTAATCTGATAGTGGTAGATGTCTAGTCTCCATTATGGCTCTAATCTGATAGTGGTAGTGGGGTGGTAGATACCTAGTCTCCATTATGGCTCTAATCTGATAGTGGTAGACGGGTGGTAGATATCTAGTCTCCATTATGGCTCTAATCTGATAGTGGTAGTGGGGTGGTAGATACCTAGTCTCCATTATGGCTCTAATCTGGTAGTGGTAGTGGTGTGGTAGATACCTAGTCTCCATTATGGCTCTAATCTGGTAGTGGTAGTGGGGTGGTAGAAACCTATTCTCCATTATGGCTCTAATCTGATAGTGGTAGTGGGGTGGTAGATACCTAGTCTCCATTATGGCTCTAATCTGATAGTGGTAGTGGGGTGGTAGATGCCTAGTGCCTTTATGGCTCTAATCTGATAGTGGTAGTGGGGCGATAGATGCCTAGTGCCCTTATGGCTCTAATCTGATAGTGGTAGTGGGGTGGTAGATACCTAGTCTCCATTATGGCTCTAATCTGATAGTGATAGTGGGGTGGTAGATGCCTAGTGCCCTTATGGCTCTAATCTGATAGTGGTAGTGGTGTGGTAGATACCTAGTCTCCATTATGGCTCTAATCTGATAGTGGTAGTGGGGTGGTAGATGCCTAGTGCCTTTATGGCTCTAATCTGATAGTGGTAATGGGGTGATAGATGCCTAGTGCCCTTATGGCTCTAATCTGATAGTGGTAGTGGGGTGGTAGATACCTAGTCTCCATTATGGCTCTAATCTGATAGTGGTAGTGGGGTGGTAGATACCTAGTCTCCATTATGGCTCTAATCTGATAGTGGTAGTGGGGTGGTAGATGCCTAGTGCCTTTATGGCTCTAATCTGATAGTGGTAGTGGGGTGATAGATGCCTAGTGCCCTTATGGCTCTAATCTGATAGTGGTAGTGGGGTGGTAGATACCTAGTCTCCATTATGGCTCTAATCTGATAGTGATAGTGGGGTGGTAGATGCCTAGTGCCCTTATGGCTCTAATCTGATAGTGGTAGTGGGGTGGTAGATACCTAGTCTCCATTATGGCTCTAATCTGATAGTGGTAGTGGGGTGGTAGATGCCTAGTGCCTTTATGGCTCTAATCTGATAGTGGTAGTGGGGTGATAGATGCCTAGTGCCCTTATGGCTCTAATCTGATAGTGGTAGTGGGGTGGTAGATACCTAGTCTCCATTATGGCTCTAATCTGATAGAGGTAGTGTGGTGGTAGATACCTAGTCTCCATTATGTTTCTAATTTGGTAGTGGTAGTGGGGTGGTAGATACCTACTCTCCATTATGGCTCTAATCTGATAGTGGTAGTGGGGTGGTAGATACCTAGTCTCCATTATGGCTCTAATCTGGTAGTGGTAGTGGTGTGGTAGATACCTAGTCTCCATTGTGGCTCTAATCTGGTAGTGGTAGTGGGGTGGTAGATACCTAGTCTCCATTATGGCTCTAATCTGATAGTGGTAGTGGGGTGGTAGATACCTAGTCTCCATTATGGCTCTAATCTGATAGTGGTAGTGGGGTGGTAGATACCTAGTGCCTTTATGGCTCTAATCTGATAGTAGTAGTGGGGTGGTAGATGCCTAGTGCCCTTATGGCTCTAATCTGATAGTGGTAGTGGGGTGGTAGATGCCTAGTCTCCATTATGGCTCTAATCTGATAGTGGTAGTGGGGTGGTAGATGCCTAGTGCCTTTATGGCTCTAATCTGATAGTGGTAGTGTGGTGATAGATGCCTAGTGCCCTTATGGCTCTAATCTGATAGTGGTTGTGGGGTGGTAGATACCTAGTCTCCATTATGGCTCTAATCTGATAGTGGTAGTGGAGTGGGAGATACCTAGTCTCCGTTATGGCTCTAATCTGATAGATATAGTGGGGTGGTAGATACCCAGTCTCCATTATGGCTCTAATCTGATAGTGGTAGTGGGGTGGTAGATGTCTAGTGCCCTTATGGCTCTAATCTGATAGTGGTAGATGTCTAGTCTCCATTATGGCTCTAATCTGATAGTGGTAGTGGGGTGGTAGATACCTAGTCTCCATTATGGCTCTAATCTGATAGTGGTAGTGGGGTGGTAGATACCTAGTCTCCATTATGGCTCTAATCTGATAGTGGTAGTGGGGTGGTAGATGCCTAGTGCCTTTATGGCTCTAATCTGATAGTGGTAGTGGGGTGATAGATGCCTAGTGCCCTTATGGCTCTAATCTGATAGTGGTAGTGGGGTGGTAGATACCTAGTCTCCATTATGGCTCTAATCTGATAGTGATAGTGGGGTGGTAGATGCCTAGTGCCCTTATGGCTCTAATCTGATAGTGGTAGTGGGGTGGTAGATACCTAGTCTCCATTATGGCTCTAATCTGATAGTGGTAGTGGGGTGGTAGATGCCTAGTGCCTTTATGGCTCTAATCTGATAGTGTTAGTGGGGTGATAGATGCCTAGTGCCCCTATGGCTCTAATCTGATAGTGGTAGTGGGGTGGTAGATACCTAGTCTCCATTATGGCTCTAATCTGATAGTGGTAGTGGGGTGGTAGATACCTAGTCTCCATTATGGCTCTAATTTGGTAGTGGTAGTGGGGTGGTAGATACCTACTCTCCATTATGGCTCTAATCTGATAGTGGTAGTGGGGTGGTAGATACCTAGTCTCCATTATGGCTCTAATCTGGTAGTGGTAGTGGGGTGGTAGATACCTAGTCTCCATTATGGCTCTAATCTGATAGTGGTAGTGGGGTGGTAGATACCTAGTCTCCATTATGGCTCTAATCTGATAGTGGTAGTGGGGTGGTAGATGCCTAGTGCCTTTATGGCTCTAATCTGATAGTGGTAGTGGGGTGGTAGATGCCTATTGCCTTTATGGCTCTAATCTGATAGTGGTAGTGTGGTGATAGATGCCTAGTCTCCATTATGGCTCTAATCTGATAGTGGTAGTGGAGTGGGAGATACCTAGTCTCCATTATGGCTCTAATCTGATAGATGTAGTGGGGTGGTAGATACCTAGTCTCCATTATGGCTCTAATCTGATAGTGGTAGTGGGGTGGTAGATGTCTAGTGCCCTTATGACTCTAATCTGATAGTGGTAGATGTCTAGTCTCCATTATGGCTCTAATCTGATAGTGGTAGTGGGGTGGTAGATACCTAGTCTCCATTATGGCTCTAATCTGATAGTGGTAGACGGGTGGTAGATATCTAGTCTCCATTATGGCTCTAATCTGATAGTGGTAGTGGGGTGGTAGATACCTAGTCTCCATTATGGCTCTAATCTGGTAGTGGTAGTGGTGTGGTAGATACCTAGTCTCCATTATGGCTCTAATCTGGTAGTGGTAGTGGGGTGGTAGAAACCTATTCTCCATTATGGCTCTAATCTGATAGTGGTAGTGGGGTGGTAGATACCTAGTCTCCATTATGGCTCTAATCTGATAGTGGTAGTCGGGTGGTAGATGCCTAGTGCCTTTATGGCTCTAATCTGATAGTGGTAGTGGGGCGATAGATGCCTAGTGCCCTTATGGCTCTAATCTGATAGTGGTAGTGGGGTGGTAGATACCTAGTCTCCATTATGGCTCTAATCTGATAGTGATAGTGGGGTGGTAGATGCCTAGTGCCCTTATGGCTCTAATCTGATAGTGGTAGTGGTGTGGTAGATACCTAGTCTCCATTATGGCTCTAATCTGATAGTGGTAGTGGGGTGGTAGATGCCTAGTGCCTTTATGGCTCTAATCTGATAGTGGTAATGGGGTGATAGATGCCTAGTGCCCTTATGGCTCTAATCTGATAGTGGTAGTGGGGTGGTAGATACCTAGTCTCCATTATGGCTCTAATCTGATAGTGGTAGTGGGGTGGTAGATACCTAGTCTCCATTATGGCTCTAATCTGATAGTGGTAGTGGGGTGGTAGATGCCTAGTGCCTTTATGGCTCTAATCTGATAGTGGTAGTGGGGTGATAGATGCCTAGTGCCCTTATGGCTCTAATCTGATAGTGGTAGTGGGGTGGTAGATACCTAGTCTCCATTATGGCTCTAATCTGATAGTGATAGTGGGGTGGTAGATGCCTAGTGCCCTTATGGCTCTAATCTGATAGTGGTAGTGGGGTGGTAGATACCTAGTCTCCATTATGGCTCTAATCTGATAGTGGTAGTGGGGTGGTAGATGCCTAGTGCCTTTATGGCTCTAATCTGATAGTGGTAGTGGGGTGATAGATGCCTAGTGCCCTTATGGCTCTAATCTGATAGTGGTAGTGGGGTGGTAGATACCTAGTCTCCATTATGGCTCTAATCTGATAGAGGTAGTGTGGTGGTAGATACCTAGTCTCCATTATGTTTCTAATTTGGTAGTGGTAGTGGGGTGGTAGATACCTACTCTCCATTATGGCTCTAATCTGATAGTGGTAGTGGGGTGGTAGATACCTAGTCTCCATTATGGCTCTAATCTGGTAGTGGTAGTGGTGTGGTAGATACCTAGTCTCCATTGTGGCTCTAATCTGGTAGTGGTAGTGGGGTGGTAGATACCTAGTCTCCATTATGGCTCTAATCTGATAGTGGTAGTGGGGTGGTAGATACCTAGTCTCCATTATGGCTCTAATCTGATAGTGGTAGTGGGGTGGTAGATACCTAGTGCCTTTATGGCTCTAATCTGATAGTAGTAGTGGGGTGGTAGATGCCTAGTGCCCTTATGGCTCTAATCTGATAGTGGTAGTGGGGTGGTAGATGCCTAGTCTCCATTATGGCTCTAATCTGATAGTGGTAGTGGGGTGGTAGATGCCTAGTGCCTTTATGGCTCTAATCTGATAGTGGTAGTGTGGTGATAGATGCCTAGTGCCCTTATGGCTCTAATCTGATAGTGGTTGTGGGGTGGTAGATACCTAGTCTCCATTATGGCTCTAATCTGATAGTGGTAGTGGAGTGGGAGATACCTAGTCTCCGTTATGGCTCTAATCTGATAGATATAGTGGGGTGGTAGATACCCAGTCTCCATTATGGCTCTAATCTGATAGTGGTAGTGGGGTGGTAGATGTCTAGTGCCCTTATGGCTCTAATCTGATAGTGGTAGATGTCTAGTCTCCATTATGGCTCTAATCTGATAGTGGTAGTGGGGTGGTAGATACCTAGTCTCCATTATGGCTCTAATCTGATAGTGGTAGTGGGGTGGTAGATACCTAGTCTCCATTATGGCTCTAATCTGATAGTGGTAGTGGGGTGGTAGATGCCTAGTGCCTTTATGGCTCTAATCTGATAGTGGTAGTGGGGTGATAGATGCCTAGTGCCCTTATGGCTCTAATCTGATAGTGGTAGTGGGGTGGTAGATACCTAGTCTCCATTATGGCTCTAATCTGATAGTGGTAGTGGGGTGGTAGATACCTAGTCTCCATTATGGCTCTAATCTGATAGTGGTAGTGGGGTGGTAGATGCCTAGTGCCTTTATGGCTCTAATCTGATAGTGGTAGTGGGGTGATAGATGCCTAGTGCCCTTATGGCTCTAATCTGATAGTGGTAGTGGGGTGGTAGATACCTAGTCTCCATTATGGCTCTAATCTGATAGTGGTAGTGGGGTGGTAGATACCTAGTCTCCATTATGGCTCTAATTTGGTAGTGGTAGTGGGGTGGTAGATACCTAGTCTCCATTATGGCTCTAATCTGGTAGTGGTAGTGGGGTGGAAGATACCTAGTCTCCATTATGGCTCTAATCTGATAGTGGTAGTGGGGTGGTAGATACCTAGTCTCCATTATGGCTCTAATCTGGTAGTGGTAGTGGTGTGGTAGATACCTAGTCTCCATTATGGCTCTAATCTGGTAGTGGTAGTGGGGTGGTAGATACCTAGTCTCCATTATGGCTCTAATCTGATAGTGGTAGTGGGGTGGTAGATACCTAGTCTCCATTATGGCTCTAATTTGATAGTGGTAGTGAGGTGGTAGATGCCTAGTGCCTTTATGGCTCTAATCTGATAGTGGTAGTGGGGTGGTAGATGCCTAGTGCCCTTATGGCTCTAATCTGATAGTGGTAGTGGGGTGGTAGATGCCCAGTCTCCATTATGGCTCTAATCTGATAGTGGTAGTGGGGTGGTAGATGCCTAGTGCCTTTATGGCTCTAATCTGATAGTGGTAGTGTGGTGATAGATGCCTAGTGCCCTTATGGCTCTAATCTGATAGTGGTAGTGGGGTGGTAGATACCTAGTCTCCATTATGGCTCTAATCTGATAGTGGTAGTGGGGTGGTAGATACCTAGTCTCCATTATGGCTCTAATCTAATAGTGGTAGTGGGGTGGTAGATGCCTAGTGCCTTTATGGCTCTAATCTGATAGTGGTAGTGGGGTGGTAGATGCCTAGTGCCCTTATGGCTCTAATCTGATAGTGGTAGTGGGGTGGAAGATACCTAGTCTCCATTATGGCTCTAATCTGATAGTGGTAGTGGGGTGGTAGATACCTAGTCTCCATTATGGCTCTAATCTGATAGTGGTAGTGGGGTGGAAGATACCTACTCTCCATTATGGCTCTAATCTGATAGAGGTAGTGGTGTGGTAGATACCTACTCTCCATTATGGCTCTAATCTGATAGTGGTAGTGGGGTGGTAGATACCTAGTCTCCATTATGGCTCTAATCTGATAGTGGTAGTGGGGTGGTAGATACCTAGTCTCCATTATGGCTCTAATCTGATAGTGGTAGTGGGGTGGTAGATACCTAGTTTCCATTTTGGCTATAATTTGGTAGTGGTAGTGGGGTGGTAGATACCTAGTCTCCATTATGGCTCTAATCTAATAGTGGTAGTGGGGTGGTAGATACCTAGTCTCCATTATGGCTCTAATCTGATAGTGGTAGTGGGGTGGTAGATGCCTAGTGCCTTTATGGCTCTAATCTGATAGTGGTAGTGGGGTGGTAGATGCCTAGTGCCCTTATGGCTCTAATCTGATAGTGGTAGTAGGGTGGTAGATACCTAGTCTCCAAATGGCTCTAATCTGACAGTGGTAGTGGGGTGGTAGATGCCTAGTGCCTTTATGGCTCTAATCTGATAGTGGTAGTGGGGTGATAGATGCCTAGTGCCCTTATGGCTCTAATCTGATAGTGGTAGTGGGGTGGTAGATACCTAGTCTCCATTATGGCTCTAATCTGATAGTGGTAGTGGGGTGGTAGATACCTAGTCTCCATTATGGCTCTAATCTGATAGTGGTAGTGGGGTGGTAGATGCCTAGTGCCTTTATGGCTCTAATCTGATAGTGGTAGTGGGGTGATAGATGCCTAGTGCCCTTATGGCTCTAATCTGATAGTGGTAGTGGGGTGGTAGATACCTAGTCTCCATTATGGCTCTAATCTGATAGTGGTAGTGGGGTGGTAGATACCTAGTCTCCATTATGGCTCTAATCTGATAGTGGTAGTGGGGTGGTAGATGCCTAGTGCCTTTATGGCTCTAATCTGATAGTGGTAGTGGGGTGATAGATGCCTAGTGCCCTTATGGCTCTAATCTGATAGTGGTAGTGGGGTGGTAGATACCTAGTCTCCATTATGGCTCTAATCTGATAGTGGTAGTGGGGTGGTAGATACCTAGTCTCCATTATGGCTCTAATTTGGTAGTGGTAGTGGGGTGGTAGATACCTAGTCTCCATTATGGCTCTAATCTGGTAGTGGTAGTGGGGTGGAAGATACCTAGTCTCCATTATGGCTCTAATCTGATAGTGGTAGTGGGGTGGTAGATACCTAGTCTCCATTATGGCTCTAATCTGGTAGTGGTAGTGGTGTGGTAGATACCTAGTCTCCATTATGGCTCTAATCTGGTAGTGGTAGTGGGGTGGTAGATACCTAGTCTCCATTATGGCTCTAATCTGATAGTGGTAGTGGGGTGGTAGATACCTAGTCTCCATTATGGCTCTAATTTGATAGTGGTAGTGAGGTGGTAGATGCCTAGTGCCTTTATGGCTCTAATCTGATAGTGGTAGTGGGGTGGTAGATGCCTAGTGCCCTTATGGCTCTAATCTGATAGTGGTAGTGGGGTGGTAGATGCCCAGTCTCCATTATGGCTCTAATCTGATAGTGGTAGTGGGGTGGTAGATGCCTAGTGCCTTTATGGCTCTAATCTGATAGTGGTAGTGTGGTGATAGATGCCTAGTGCCCTTATGGCTCTAATCTGATAGTGGTAGTGGGGTGGTAGATACCTAGTCTCCATTATGGCTCTAATCTGATAGTGGTAGTGGGGTGGTAGATACCTAGTCTCCATTATGGCTCTAATCTAATAGTGGTAGTGGGGTGGTAGATGCCTAGTGCCTTTATGGCTCTAATCTGATAGTGGTAGTGGGGTGGTAGATGCCTAGTGCCCTTATGGCTCTAATCTGATAGTGGTAGTGGGGTGGTAGATACCTAGTCTCCATTATGGCTCTAATCTGATAGTGGTAGTGGGGTGGTAGATACCTAGTCTCCATTATGGCTCTAATCTGATAGTGGTAGTGGGGTGGAAGATACCTACTCTCCATTATGGCTCTAATCTGAAAGAGGTAGTGGTGTGGTAGATACCTAGTCTCCATTATGGCTCTAATCTGATAGTGGTAGTGGGGTGGTAGATACCTAGTCTCCATTATGGCTCTAATCTGATAGTGGTAGTGGGGTGGTAGAAACCTAGTCTCCATTATGGCTCTAATCTGATAGTGGTAGTGGGGTGGTAGATGCCTAGTGCACTTATGGCTCTAATCTGATAGTGGTAGTGGGGTGGTAGATACCTAGTCTCCAGTATGGCTCTAATCTGATAGTGGTAGTGGGGTGGTAGATGCCTAGTGCCTTTATGGCTCTAATCTGATAGTGGTAGTGGGGTGGTAGATGCCTAGTGCCCTTATGGCTCTAATCTGATAGTGGTAGTAGGGTGGTAGATACCTAGTCTCCAAATGGCTCTAATCTGACAGTGGTAGTGGGGTGGTAGATGCCTAGTGCCTTTATGGCTCTAATCTGATAGTGGTAGTGGGGTGATAGATGCCTAGTGCCCTTATGGCTCTAATCTGATAGTGGTAGTGGGGTGGTAGATACCTAGTCTCCATTATGGCTCTAATCTGATAGTGGTAGTGGGGTGGTAGATACCTAGTCTCCATTATGGCTCTAATCTGATAGTGGTAGTGGGGTGGTAGATGCCTAGTGCCTTTATGGCTCTAATCTGATAGTGGTAGTGGGGTGATAGATGCCTAGTGCCCTTATGGCTCTAATCTGATAGTGGTAGTGGGGTGGTAGATACCTAGTCTCCATTATGGCTCTAATCTGATAGTGGTAGTGGGGTGGTAGATACCTAGTCTCCATTATGGCTCTAATCTGATAGTGGTAGTGGGGTGGTAGATGCCTAGTGCCTTTATGGCTCTAATCTGATAGTGGTAGTGGGGTGATAGATGCCTAGTGCCCTTATGGCTCTAATCTGATAGTGGTAGTGGGGTGGTAGATACCTAGTCTCCATTATGGCTCTAATCTGATAGTGGTAGTGGGGTGGTAGATACCTAGTCTCCATTATGGCTCTAATTTGGTAGTGGTAGTGGGGTGGTAGATACCTAGTCTCCATTATGGCTCTAATCTGGTAGTGGTAGTGGGGTGGAAGATACCTAGTCTCCATTATGGCTCTAATCTGATAGTGGTAGTGGGGTGGTAGATACCTAGTCTCCATTATGGCTCTAATCTGGTAGTGGTAGTGGTGTGGTAGATACCTAGTCTCCATTATGGCTCTAATCTGGTAGTGGTAGTGGGGTGGTAGATACCTAGTCTCCATTATGGCTCTAATCTGATAGTGGTAGTGGGGTGGTAGATACCTAGTCTCCATTATGGCTCTAATTTGATAGTGGTAGTGGGGTGGTAGATACCTAGTGCCTTTATGGCTCTAATCTGATAGTGGTAGTGGGGTGGTAGATGCCTAGTGCCCTTATGGCTCTAATCTGATAGTGGTAGTGGGGTGGTAGATGCCCAGTCTCCATTATGGCTCTAATCTGATAGTGGTAGTGGGGTGGTAGATGCCTAGTGCCTTTATGGCTCTAATCTGATAGTGGTAGTGTGGTGATAGATGCCTAGTGCCCTTATGGCTCTAATCTGATAGTGGTAGTGGGGTGGTAGATACCTAGTCTCCATTATGGCTCTAATCTGATAGTGGTAGTGGGGTGGTAGATACCTAGTCTCCATTATGGCTCTAATCTGATAGTGGTAGTGGGGTGGTAGATGCCTAGTGCCTTTATGGCTCTAATCTGATAGTGGTAGTGGGGTGGTAGATGCCTAGTGCCCTTATGGCTCTAATCTGATAGTGGTAGTGGGGTGGTAGATACCTAGTCTCCATTATGGCTCTAATCTGATAGTGGTAGTGGGGTGGAAGATACCTACTCTCCATTATGGCTCTAATCTGAAAGAGGTAGTGGTGTGGTAGATACCTAGTCTCCATTATGGCTCTAATCTGATAGTGGTAGTGGGGTGGTAGATACCTAGTCTCCATTATGGCTCTAATCTGATAGTGGTAGTGGGGTGGTAGAAACCTAGTCTCCATTATGGCTCTAATCTGATAGTGGTAGTGGGGTGGTAGATGCCTAGTGCACTTATGGCTCTAATCTGATAGTGGTAGTGGGGTGGTAGATACCTAGTCTCCATTATGGCTCTAATCTGATAGTGGTAGTGGGGTGGTAGATACCTAGTCTCCATTATGGCTCTAATCTGATAGTGGTAGTGGGGTGGAAGATACCTACTCTCCATTATGGCTCTAATCTGATAGAGGTAGTGGTGTGGTAGATACCTACTCTCCATTATGCCTCTAATCTGATAGTGGTAGTGGGGTGGTAGATACCTAGTCTCCATTATGGCTCTAATCTAATAGTGGTAGTGGGGTGGTAGATACCTAGTCTCCATTATGGCTCTCATCTGATAGTGGTAGTGGGGTGGTAGATGCCTAGTGCCTTTATGGCTCTAATCTGATAGTGGTAGTGGGGTGGTAGATGCCTAGTGCCCTTATGGCTCAAATCTGATAGTGGTAGTAGGGTGGTAGATACCTAGTCTCCAAATGGCTCTAATCTGACAGTGGTAGTGGGGTGGTAGATGCCTAGTGCCTTTATGGCTCTAATCTGATAGTGGTAGTGGGGTGATAGATGCCTAGTGCCCTTATGGCTCTAATCTGATAGTGGTAGTGGGGTGGTAGATACCTAGTCTCCATTATGGCTCTAATCTGGTAGTGGTAGACGGGTGGTAGATACCTAGTCTCCATTATGGCTCTAATCTGATAGTGGTAGTGGGGTGGTAGATACCTAGTCTCCATTATGGCTCGAATCTGATAGTGGTAGTGGGGTGGTAGATACCTAGTCTCCATTATGGCTCTAATCTGATAGAGGTAGTGGGGTGGTAGATACCTAGTCTCAATTATGGCTCTAATCTGATAGTGGTAGTGGGGTGGTAGATACCTAGTCTCCATTATGGCTCTAATCTGGTAGTGGTAGTGGTGTGGTAGATACCTAGTCTCCATTATGGCTCTAATCTGGTAGTGGTAGTGGGGTGGTAGAAACCTATTCTCCATTATGGCTCTAATCTGATAGTGGTAGTGGGGTGGTAGATACATAGTCTCCATTATGGCTCTAATCTGATAGTGGTAGTGGGGTGGTAGATGCCTAGTGCCTTTATGGCTCTAATCTGATAGTGGTAGTGGGGTGATAGATGCCTAGTGCCCTTATGGCTCTAATCTGATAGTGGTAGTGGGGTGGTAGATACCTAGTCTCCATTATGGCTCTAATCTGATAGTGATAGTGGGGTGGTAGATGCCTAGTGCCCTTATGGCTCTAATCTGATAGTGGTAGTGGGGTGGTAGATACCTAGTCTCCATTATGGCTCTAATCTGATAGTGGTAGTGGGGTGGTAGATGCCTAGTGCCTTTATGGCTCTAATCTGATAGTGGTAGTGGGGTGATAGATGCCTAGTGCCCTTATGGCTCTAATCTGATAGTGGTAGTGGGGTGGTAGATACCTAGTCTCCATTATGGCTCTAATCTGATAGTGGTAGTGGGGTGGTAGATGCCTAGTGCCTTTATGCCTCTAATCTGATAGTGGTAGTGGGGTGATAGATGCCTAGTGCCCTTATGGCTCTAATCTGATAGTGGTAGTGGGGTGGTAGATACCTAGTCTCCATTATGGCTCTAATCTGATAGTGGTAGTGGGGTGGTAGATACCTAGTCTCCATTATGGCTCTAATCTGATAGTGGTAGTGGGGTGGTAGATGCCTAGTGCCTTTATGGCTCTAATCTGATAGTGGTAGTGGGGTGATAGATGCCTAGTGCCCTTATGGCTCTAATCTGATAGTGGTAGTGGGGTGGTAGATACCTAGTCTCCATTATGGCTCTAATCTGATAGTGATAGTGGGGTGGTAGATGCCTAGTGCCCTTATGGCTCTAATCTGATAGTGGTAGTGGGGTGGTAGATACCTAGTCTCCATTATGGCTCTAATCTGATAGTGGTAGTGGGGTGGTAGATGCCTAGTGCCTTTATGGCTCTAATCTGATAGTGGTAGTGGGGTGATAGATGCCTAGTGCCCTTATGGCTCTAATCTGATAGTGGTAGTGGGGTGGTAGATACCTAGTCTCCATTATGGCTCTAATCTGATAGTGGTAGTGGGGTGGTAGATACCTAGTCTCCATTATGGCTCTAATTTGGTAGTGGTAGTGGGGTGGTAGATACCTACTCTCCATTATGGCTCTAATCTGATAGTGGTAGTGGGGTGGTAGATACCTAGTCTCCATTATGGCTATAATCTGGTAGTGGTAGTGGTGTGGTAGATACCTAGTCTCCATTATGGCTCTAATCTGGTAGTGGTAGTGGGGTGGTAGATACCTAGTCTACATTATGGCTCTAATCTGATAGTGGTAGTGGGGTGGTAGATACCTAGTCTCCATTATGGCTCTAATCTGATAGTGGTAGTGGGGTGATAGATGCCTAGTGCCCTTATGGCTCTAATCTGATAGTGGTAGTGGGGTGGTAGATACCTAGTCTCCATTATGGCTCTAATCTGATAGTGGTAGTGGGGTGGTAGATACCTAGTCTCCATTATGGCTCTAATCTGATAGTGGTAGTGGGGTGGTAGATGCCTAGTGCCTTTATGGCTCTAATCTGATAGTGGTAGTGGGGTGATAGATGCCTAGTGCCCTTATGGCTCTAATCTGATAGTGGTAGTGGGGTGGTAGATACCTAGTCTCCATTATGGCTCTAATCTGATAGTGGTAGTGGGGTGGTAGATACCTAGTCTCCATTATGGCTCTAATTTGGTAGTGGTAGTGGGGTGGTAGATACCTAGTCTCCATTATGGCTCTAATCTGGTAGTGGTAGTGGGGTGGAAGATACCTAGTCTCCATTATGGCTCTAATCTGATAGTGGTAGTGGGGTGGTAGATACCTAGTCTCCATTATGGCTCTAATCTGGTAGTGGTAGTGGTGTGGTAGATACCTAGTCTCCATTATGGCTCTAATTTGATAGTGGTAGTGAGGTGGTAGATGCCTAGTGCCTTTATGGCTCTAATCTGATAGTGGTAGTGGGGTGGTAGATGCCTAGTGCCCTTATGGCTCTAATCTGATAGTGGTAGTGGGGTGGTAGATGCCCAGTCTCCATTATGGCTCTAATCTGATAGTGGTAGTGGGGTGGTAGATGCCTAGTGCCTTTATGGCTCTAATCTGATAGTGGTAGTGTGGTGATAGATGCCTAGTGCCCTTATGGCTCTAATCTGATAGTGGTAGTGGGGTGGTAGATACCTAGTCTCCATTATGGCTCTAATCTGATAGTGGTAGTGGGGTGGTAGATACCTAGTCTCCATTATGGCTCTAATCTAATAGTGGTAGTGGGGTGGTAGATGCCTAGTGCCTTTATGGCTCTAATCTGATAGTGGTAGTGGGGTGGTAGATGCCTAGTGCCCTTATGGCTCTAATCTGATAGTGGTAGTGGGGTGGTAGATACCTAGTCTCCATTATGGCTCTAATCTGATAGTGGTAGTGGGGTGGTAGATACCTAGTCTCCATTATGGCTCTAATCTGATAGTGGTAGTGGGGTGGAAGATACCTACTCTCCATTATGGCTCTAATCTGAAAGAGGTAGTGGTGTGGTAGATACCTAGTCTCCATTATGGCTCTAATCTGATAGTGGTAGTGGGGTGGTAGATACCTAGTCTCCATTATGGCTCTAATCTGATAGTGGTAGTGGGGTGGTAGAAACCTAGTCTCCATTATGGCTCTAATCTGATAGTGGTAGTGGGGTGGTAGATGCCTAGTGCACTTATGGCTCTAATCTGATAGTGGTAGTGGGGTGGTAGATACCTAGTCTCCATTATGGCTCTAATCTGATAGTGGTAGTGGGGTGGTAGATACCTAGTCTCCATTATGGCTCTAATCTGATAGTGGTAGTGGGGTGGAAGATACCTACTCTCCATTATGGCTCTAATCTGATAGAGGTAGTGGTGTGGTAGATACCTACTCTCCATTATGCCTCTAATCTGATAGTGGTAGTGGGGTGGTAGATACCTAGTCTCCATTATGGCTCTAATCTGATAGTGGTAGTGGGGTGGTAGATACCTAGTCTCCATTATGGCTCTAATCTGATAGTGGTAGTGGGGTGGTAGATACCTAGTTTCCATTATGGCTATAATTTGGTAGTGGTAGTGGGGTGGTAGATACCTAGTCTCCATTATGGCTCTAATCTAATAGTGGTAGTGGGGTGGTAGATACCTAGTCTCCATTATGGCTCTCATCTGATAGTGGTAGTGGGGTGGTAGATGCCTAGTGCCTTTATGGCTCTAATCTGATAGTGGTAGTGGGGTGGTAGATGCCTAGTGCCCTTATGGCTCAAATCTGATAGTGGTAGTAGGGTGGTAGATACCTAGTCTCCAAATGGCTCTAATCTGACAGTGGTAGTGGGGTGGTAGATGCCTAGTGCCTTTATGGCTCTAATCTGATAGTGGTAGTGGGGTGAGAGATGCCTAGTGCCCTTATGGCTCTAATCTGATAGTGGTAGTGGGGTGGTAGAAACCTAGTCTCCATTATGGCTCTAATCTGGTAGTGGTAGACGGGTGGTAGATACCTAGTCTCCATTATGGCTCTAATCTGATAGTGGTAGTGGGGTGGTAGATACCTAGTCTCCATTATGGCTCGAATCTGATAGTGGTAGTGGGGTGGAAGATACCTACTCTCCATTATGGCTCTAATCTGATAGAGGTAGTGGGGTGGTAGATACCTAGTCTCAATTATGGCTCTAATCTGATAGTGGTAGTGGGGTGGTAGATACCTAGTCTCCATTATGGCTCTAATCTGGTAGTGGTAGTGGTGTGGTAGATACCTAGTCTCCATTATGGCTCTAATCTGGTAGTGGTAGTGGGGTGGTAGAAACCTATTCTCCATTATGGCTCTAATCTGATAGTGGTAGTGGGGTGGTAGATACATAGTCTCCATTATGGCTCTAATCTGATAGTGGTAGTGGGGTGGTAGATGCCTAGTGCCTTTATGGCTCTAATCTGATAGTGGTAGTGGGGTGATAGATGCCTAGTGCCCTTATGGCTCTAATCTGATAGTGGTAGTGGGGTGGTAGATACCTAGTCTCCATTATGGCTCTAATCTGATAGTGATAGTGGGGTGGTAGATGCCTAGTGCCCTTATGGCTCTAATCTGATAGTGGTAGTGGGGTGGTAGATACCTAGTCTCCATTATGGCTCTAATCTGATAGTGGTAGTGGGGTGGTAGATGCCTAGTGCCTTTATGGCTCTAATCTGATAGTGGTAGTGGGGTGATAGATGCCTAGTGCCCTTATGGCTCTAATCTGATAGTGGTAGTGGGGTGGTAGATACCTAGTCTCCATTATGGCTCTAATCTGATAGTGGTAGTGGGGTGGTAGATGCCTAGTGCCTTTATGCCTCTAATCTGATAGTGGTAGTGGGGTGATAGATGCCTAGTGCCCTTATGGCTCTAATCTGATAGTGGTAGTGGGGTGGTAGATACCTAGTCTCCATTATGGCTCTAATCTGATAGTGGTAGTGGGGTGGT
The DNA here is from genome assembly GCF_045679555.1 of Salvelinus alpinus. Classification (NCBI taxonomy): domain Eukaryota; kingdom Metazoa; phylum Chordata; class Actinopteri; order Salmoniformes; family Salmonidae; genus Salvelinus; species Salvelinus alpinus. The sequence continues at coordinate 101,018,645 of NC_092091.1, forward strand.
AGATACCTAGTCTCCATTATGGCTCTAATCTGATAGTGGTAGTGGGGTGGTAGATGCCTAGTGCCTTTATGGCTCTAATCTGATAGTGGTAGTGGGGTGATAGATGCCTAGTGCCCTTATGGCTCTAATCTGATAGTGGTAGTGGGGTGGTAGATACCTAGTCTCCATTATGGCTCTAATCTGATAGTGATAGTGGGGTGGTAGATGCCTAGTGCCCTTATGGCTCTAATCTGATAGTGGTAGTGGGGTGGTAGATACCTAGTCTCCATTATGGCTCTAATCTGATAGTGGTAGTGGGGTGGTAGATGCCTAGTGCCTTTATGGCTCTAATCTGATAGTGGTAGTGGGGTGATAGATGCCTAGTGCCCTTATGGCTCTAATCTGATAGTGGTAGTGGGGTGGTAGATACCTAGTCTCCATTATGGCTCTAATCTGATAGTGGTAGTGGGGTGGTAGATACCTAGTCTCCATTATGGCTCTAATTTGGTAGTGGTAGTGGGGTGGTAGATACCTACTCTCCATTATGGCTCTAATCTGATAGTGGTAGTGGGGTGGTAGATACCTAGTCTCCATTATGGCTATAATCTGGTAGTGGTAGTGGTGTGGTAGATACCTAGTCTCCATTATGGCTCTAATCTGGTAGTGGTAGTGGGGTGGTAGATACCTAGTCTACATTATGGCTCTAATCTGATAGTGGTAGTGGGGTGGTAGATACCTAGTCTCCATTATGGCTCTAATCTGATAGTGGTAGTGGGGTGGTAGATGCCTAGTGCCTTTATGGCTCTAATCTGATAGTGGTAGTGGGGTGGTAGATGCCTAGTGCCCTTATGGCTCAAATCTGATAGTGGTAGTGGGGTGGTAGATGCCTAGTCTCCATTACGGCTCTAATCTGATAGTGGTAGTGGGGTGGTAGATGCCTAGTGCCTTTATGGCTCTAATCTGATAGTGGTAGTGTGGTGATAGATGCCTAGTGCCCTTATGGCTCTAATCTGATAGTGGTAGTGGGGTGGTAGATACCTAGTCTCCATTATGGCTCTAATCTGATAGTGGTAGTGGAGTGGGAGATACCTAGTCTCCATTATGGCTCTAATCTGATAGATGTAGTGGGGTGGTAGATACCCAGTCTCCATTATGGCTCTAATCTGATAGTGGTAGTGGGGTGGTAGATGTCTAGTGCCCTTATGGCTCTAATCTGATAGTGGTAGATGTCTAGTCTCCATTATGGCTCTAATCTGATAGTGGTAGTGGGGTGGTAGATACCTAGTCTCCATTATGGCTCTAATCTGATAGTGGTAGTGGGGTGGGAGATACCTAGTCTCCATTATGGCTCTATTCTGATAGTGGTAGTGGGGTGGTAGATGCCTAGTGCCTTTATGGCTCTAATCTGATAGTGGTAGTGGGGTGGTAGATGTCTAGTGCCCTTATGGCTCTAATCTGATAGTGGTAGATGTCTAGTCTCCATTATGGCTCTAATCTGATAGTGGTAGTGGGGTGGTAGATACCTAGTCTCCATTATGGCTCTAATCTGATAGTGGTAGTGGGGTGGGAGATACCTAGTCTCCATTATGGCTCTATTCTGATAGTGGTAGTGGGGTGGTAGATGCCTAGTGCCTTTATGGCTCTAATCTGATAGTGGTAGTGGGGTGATAGATGCCTAGTGCCCTTATGGCTCTAATCTGATAGTGGTAGTGGGGTGGTAGATACCTAGTCTCCATTATGGCTCTAATCTGATAGTGGTAGTGGGGTGGTAGATACCTAGTCTCCATTATGGCTCTAATCTGATAGTGGTAGTGGGGTGGTAGATGCCTAGTGCCTTTATGGCTCTAATCTGATAGTGGTAGTGGGGTGATAGATGCCTAGTGCCCTTATGGCTCTAATCTGATAGTGGTAGTGGGGTGGTAGATACCTAGTCTCCATTATGGCTCTAATCTGATAGTGATATTGGGGTGGTAGATGCCTAGTGCCCTTATGGCTCTAATCTGATAGTGGTAGTGGGGTGGTAGATACCTAGTCTCCATTATGGCTCTAATCTGATAGTGGTAGTGGGGTGGTAGATGCCTAGTGCCTTTATGGCTCTAATCTGATAGTGGTAGTGGGGTGATAGATGCCTAGTGCCCTTATGGCTCTAATCTGATAGTGGTAGTGGGGTGGTAGATACCTAGTCTCCATTATGGCTCTAATCTGATAGTGGTAGTGGGGTGGTAGATACCTAGTCTCCATTATGGCTCTAATCTGATAGTGGTAGTGGGGTGGTAGATGCCTAGTGCCTTTATGGCTCTAATCTGATAGTGGTAGTGTGGTGATAGATGCCTAGTGCCCTTATGGCTCTAATCTGATAGTGGTAGTGGGGTGGTAGATACCTAGTCTCCATTATGGCTCTAATCTGATAGTGGTAGTGGAGTGGGAGATACCTAGTCTCCATTATGGCTCTAATCTGATAGATGTAGTGGGGTGGTAGATACCCAGTCTCCATTATGGCTCTAATCTGATAGTGGTAGTGGGGTGGTAGATGTCTAGTGCCCTTATGGCTCTAATCTGATAGTGGTAGATGTCTAGTCTCCATTATGGCTCTAATCTGATAGTGGTAGTGGGGTGGTAGATACCTAGTCTCCATTATGGCTCTAATCTGATAGTGGTAGTGGGGTGGGAGATACCTAGTCTCCATTATGGCTCTATTCTGATAGTGGTAGTGGGGTGGTAGATGCCTAGTGCCTTTATGGCTCTAATCTGATAGTGGTAGTGGGGTGGTAGATGTCTAGTGCCCTTATGGCTCTAATCTGATAGTGGTAGATGTCTAGTCTCCATTATGGCTCTAATCTGATAGTGGTAGTGGGGTGGTAGATACCTAGTCTCCATTATGGCTCTAATCTGATAGTGGTAGTGGGGTGGGAGATACCTAGTCTCCATTATGGCTCTATTCTGATAGTGGTAGTGGGGTGGTAGATGCCTAGTGCCTTTATGGCTCTAATCTGATAGTGGTAGTGTGGTGATAGATGCCTAGTGCCCTTATGGCTCTAATCTGATAGTGGTAGTGGGGTGGTAGATACCTAGTCTCCATTATGGCTCTAATCTGATAGTGGTAGTGGGGTGGTAGATACCTAGTCTCCATTATGGCTCTAATCTGATAGTGGTAGTGGGGTGGTAGATGCCTAGTGCCTTTATGGCTCTAATCTGATAGTGGTAGTGGGGTGATAGATGCCTAGTGCCCTTATGGCTCTAATCTGATAGTGGTAGTGGGGTGGTAGATACCTAGTCTCCATTATGGCTCTAATCTGATAGTGATATTGGGGTGGTAGATGCCTAGTGCCCTTATGGCTCTAATCTGATAGTGGTAGTGGGGTGGTAGATACCTAGTCTCCATTATGGCTCTAATCTGATAGTGGTAGTGGGGTGGTAGATGCCTAGTGCCTTTATGGCTCTAATCTGATAGTGGTAGTGGGGTGATAGATGCCTAGTGCCCTTATGGCTCTAATCTGATAGTGGTAGTGGGGTGGTAGATACCTAGTCTCCATTATGGCTCTAATCTGATAGTGGTAGTGGGGTGGTAGATACCTAGTCTCCATTATGGCTCTAATTTGGTAGTGGTAGTGGGGTGGTAGATACCTACTCTCCATTATGGCTCTAATCTGATAGTGGTAGTGGGGTGGTAGATACCTAGTCTCCATTATGGCTATAATCTGGTAGTGGTAGTGGTGTGGTAGATACCTAGTCTCCATTATGGCTCTAATCTGGTAGTGGTAGTGGGGTGGTAGATACCTAGTCTACATTATGGCTCTAATCTGATAGTGGTAGTGGGGTGGTAGATACCTAGTCTCCATTATGGCTCTAATCTGATAGTGGTAGTGGGGTGGTAGATGCCTAGTCTCCATTACGGCTCTAATCTGATAGTGGTAGTGGGGTGGTAGATGCCTAGTGCCTTTATGGCTCTAATCTGATAGTGGTAGTGTGGTGATAGATGCCTAGTGCCCTTATGGCTCTAATCTGATAGTGGTAGTGGGGTGGTAGATACCTAGTCTCCATTATGGCTCTAATCTGATAGTGGTAGTGGAGTGGGAGATACCTAGTCTCCATTATGGCTCTAATCTGATAGATGTAGTGGGGTGGTAGATACCCAGTCTCCATTATGGCTCTAATCTGATAGTGGTAGTGGGGTGGTAGATGTCTAGTGCCCTTATGGCTCTAATCTGATAGTGGTAGATGTCTAGTCTCCATTATGGCTCTAATCTGATAGTGGTAGTGGGGTGGTAGATACCTAGTCTCCATTATGGCTCTAATCTGATAGTGGTAGTGGGGTGGGAGATACCTAGTCTCCATTATGGCTCTATTCTGATAGTGGTAGTGGGGTGGTAGATGCCTAGTGCCTTTATGGCTCTAATCTGATAGTGGTAGTGTGGTGATAGATGCCTAGTGCCCTTATGGCTCTAATCTGATAGTGGTAGTGGGGTGGTAGATACCTAGTCTCCATTATGGCTCTAATCTGATAGTGATAGTGGGGTGGTAGATACCTAGTCTCCATTATGGCTCTAATTTGGTAGTGGTAGTGGGGTGGTAGATACCTACTCTCCATTATGGCTCTAATCTGATAGTGGTAGTGGGGTGGTAGATACCTAGTCTCCATTATGGCTATAATCTGGTAGTGGTAGTGGTGTGGTAGATACCTAGTCTCCATTATGGCTCTAATCTGGTAGTGGTAGTGGGGTGGTAGATACCTAGTCTACATTATGGCTCTAATCTGATAGTGGTAGTGGGGTGGTAGATACCTAGTCTCCATTATGGCTCTAATCTGATAGTGGTAGTGGGGTGGTAGATGCCTAGTGCCTTTATGGCTCTAATCTGATAGTGGTAGTGGGGTGGTAGATGCCTAGTGCCCTTATGGCTCAAATCTGATAGTGGTAGTGGGGTGGTAGATGCCTAGTCTCCATTATGGCTCTAATCTGATAGTGGTAGTGGGGTGGTAGATGCCTAGTGCCTTTATGGCTCTAATCTGATAGTGGTAGTGTGGTGATAGATGCCTAGTGCCCTTATGGCTCTAATCTGATAGTGGTAGTGGAGTGGGAGATACCTAGTCTCCATTATGGCTCTAATCTGATAGATGTAGTGGGGTGGTAGATACCCAGTCTCCATTATGGCTCTAATCTGATAGTGGTAGTGGGGTGGTAGATGTCTAGTGCCCTTATGGCTCTAATCTGATAGTGGTAGATGTCTAGTCTCCATTATGGCTCTAATCTGATAGTGGTAGTGGGGTGGTAGATACCTAGTCTCCATTATGGCTCTAATCTGATAGTGGTAGTGGGGTGGGAGATACCTAGTCTCCATTATGGCTCTATTCTGATAGAGGTAGTGGGGTGGTAGATACCTAGTCTCCATTATGGCTCTAATCTGATAGTGGTAGTGGGGTGGTAGATGTCTAGTGCCCTTATGGCGTTAATCTGATAGTGGTAGTGGGGTGGTAGATACCTAGTCTCCATTATGGCTCTAATCTGATAGTGATAGTGGGGTGGTAGATGCCTAGTGCCCTTATGGCTCTAATCTGATAGTGGTAGTGGGGTGGTAGATACCTAGTCTCCATTATGGCTCTAATCTGATAGTGGTAGTGGGGTGGTAGATGCCTAGTGCCTTTATGGCTCTAATCTGATAGTGGTAGTGGGGTGATAGATACCTAGTGCCCTTATGGCTCTAATCTGATAGTGGTAGTGGGGTGGTAGATACCTAGTCTCCATTATGGCTCTAATCTGATAGTGGTAGTGGGGTGGTAGATACCTAGTCTCCATTCTGGCTCTAATCTGATAGTGGTAGTGGGGTGGTAGATGCCTAGTGCCTTTATGGCTCTAATCTGATAGTGGTAGTGGGGTGGTAGATGCCTAGTGCCTTTATGGCTCTAATCTGATAGTGGTAGTGGGGTGATAGATGCCTAGTGCCCTTATGGCTCTAATCTGATAGTGGTAGTGGGGTGGTAGATACCTAGTCTCCATTATGGCTCTAATCTGATAGTGATAGTGGGGTGGTAGATGCCTAGTGCCCTTATGGCTCTAATCTGATAGTGGTAGTGGGGTGGTAGATACCTAGTCTCCATTATGGCTCTAATCTGATAGTGGTAGTGGGGTGGTAGATACCTAGTCTCCATTATGGCTCTAATCTGATAGTGGTAGTTGGGTGGTAGATACCTAGTCTCCATTATGGCTCTAATTTGGTAGTGGTAGTGGGGTGGTAGATACCTACTCTCCATTATGGCTCTAATCTGATAGTGGTAGTGGGGTGGTAGATGCCTAGTCTCCATTATGGCTATAATCTGGTAGTGGTAGTGGTGTGGTAGATACCTAGTCTCCATTATGGCTCTAATCTGGTAGTGGTAGTGGGGTGGTAGATACCTAGTCTATATTATGGCTCTAATCTGATAGTGGTAGTGGGGTGGTAGATACCTAGTCTCCATTATGGCTCTAATCTGATAGTGGTAGTGGGGTGGTAGATGCCTAGTGCCTTTATGGCTCTAATCTGATAGTGGTAGTGGGGTGGTAGATGCCTAGTGCCCTTATGGCTCTAATCTGATAGTGGTAGTGGGGTGGTAGATACCTAGTCTCCATTATGGCTCTAATCTGATAGTGGTAGTGGAGTGGGAGATACCTAGTCTCCATTATGGCTCTAATCTGATAGATGTAGTGGGGTGGTAGATACCCAGTCTCCATTATGGCTCTAATCTGATAGTGGTAGTGGGGTGGTAGATGTCTAGTGCCCTTATGGCTCTAATCTGATAGTGGTAGATGTCTAATCTCCCTTATGGCTCTAATCTGATAGTGGTAGTGGGGTGGTAGATACCTAGTCTCCATTATGGCTCTAATCTGATAGTGGTAGTGGGGTGGTAGATACCTAGTTTCCATTATGGCTATAATTTGGTAGTGGTAGTGGGGTGGTAGATACCTAGTCTCCATTATGGCTCTAATCTAATAGTGGTAGTGGGGTGGTAGATACTTAGTCTCCATTATGGCTCTAATCTGATAGTGGTAGTGGGGTGGTAGATGCCTAGTGCCTTTATGGCTCTAATCTGATAGTGGTAGTGGGGTGGTAGATGCCTAGTGCCCTTATGGCTCTAATCTGATAGTGGTAGTAGGGTGGTAGATACCTAGTCTCCAAATGACTCTAATCTGACAGTGGTAGTGGGGTGGTAGATGCCTAGTGCCTTTATGGCTCTAATCTGATAGTGGTAGTGGGGTGATAGATGCCTAGTGCCCTTATGGCTCTAATCTGATAGTGGTAGTGGGGTGGTAGATACCTAGTCTCCATTATGGCTCTAATCTGGTAGTGGTAGACGGGTGGTAGATACCTAGTCTCCATTATGGTTCTAATCTGATAGTGGTAGTTTGGTGGTAGATACCTAGTCTCCATTATGGCTCTAATCTGATAGTGGTAGTGGGGTGGAAGATACCTACTCTCCATTATGGCTCTAATCTGATAGAGGTAGTGGGGTGGTAGATACCTAGTCTCAATTATGGCTCTAATCTGATAGTGGTAGTGTGGTTGTAGATACCTAGTCTCCATTATGGCTCTAATCTGGTAGTGGTAGTGGGGTGGTAGAAACCTATTCTCCATTATGGCTCTAATCTGATAGTGGTAGTGGGGTGGTAGATACCTAGTCTCCATTATGGCTCTAATCTGATAGTGGTAGTGGGGTGGTAGATAACTAGTCTCCATTATGGCTCTAATCTGATAGTGGTAGTGGGGTGGTAGATGCCTAGTGCCTTTATTGCTCTAATCTGATAGTGGTAGTGGGGTGATAGATGCCTAGTGCCCTTATGGCTCTAATCTGATAGTGGTAGTGGGGTGGTAGATACCTAGTCTCCATTATGGCTCTAATCTGATAGTGGTAGTGGGGTGGTAGATGCCTAGTGCCATTATGGCTCTAATCTGATAGTGGTAGTGGGGTGATAGATGCCTAGTGCCCTTATGGCTCTAATCTGATAGTGGTAGTGGGGTGGTAGATACCTAGTCTCCATTATGGCTCTAATCTGATAGTGGTAGTGGGGTGGTAGATACTTAGTCTCCATTACAGCTCTAATCTGATAGTGGTAGTGGGGTGGTAGATGCCTAGTGCCTTTATGGCTCTAATCTGATAGTGGTAGTGTGGTGATAGATGCCTAGTGCCCTTATGGCTCTAATCTGATAGTGGTAGTGGGGTGGTAGATACCTAGTCTCCATTATGGCTCTAATCTGATAGTGTTAGTGGAGTGGGAGATACCTAGTCTCCATTATGGCTCTAATCTGATAGATGTAGTGGGGTGGTAGATACCCAGTCTCCATTATGGCTCTAATCTGATAGTGGTAGTGGGGTGGTAGATGTCTAGTGCCCTTATGGCTCTAATCTGATAGTGGTAGATGTCTAGTCTCCATTATGGCTCTAATCTGATAGTGGTAGTGGGGTGGTAGATACCTAGTCTCCATTATGGCTCTAATCTGATAGTGGTAGTGGGGTGGGAGATACCTAGTCTCCATTATGGCTCTATTCTGATAGAGGTAGTGGGGTGGTAGATACCTAGTCTCCATTATGGCTCTAATCTGATAGTGGTAGTGGGGTGGTAGATGTCTAGTGCCCTTATGGCTTTAATCTGATACTGATAGTGGTAATCTGATAGTGGTGGTAGATACCTAGTCTCCATTATGGCTCTAATCTGATAGTGATAGTGGGTGGTAGATGCCTAGTGCCCTTATGGCTCTAATCTGATAGTGGTAGTGGGGTGGTAGATACCTAGTCTCCATTATGGCTCTAATCTGATAGTGGTAGTGGGGTGGTAGATACCTAGTCTCCATTATGGCTCTAATCTGATAGTGGTAGTGGGGTGGTAGATACCTAGTTTCCATTATGGCTCTAATCTGGTAGTGGTAGTGGGGTGGCAGATACCTAGTCTCCATTATGGCTCTAATCTAATAGTGGTAGTGGGGTGGTAGATACCTAGTCTCCATTATGGCTCTAATCTGATAGTGGTAGTGGGGTGGTAGATGCCTAGTGCCTTTATGGCTCTAATCTGATAGTGGTAGTGGGGTGGTAGATGCCTAGTGCCCTTATGGCTCTAATCTGATAGTGGTAGTAGGGTGGTAGATACCTAGTCTCCAAATGGCTCTAATCTGACAGTGGTAGTGGGGTGGTAGATGCCTAGTGCCTTTATGGCTCTAATCTGATAGTGGTAGTGGGGTGATAGATGCCTAGTGCCCTTATGGCTCTAATCTGATAGTGGTAGTGGGGTGGTAGATACCTAGTCTCCATTATGGCTCTAATCTGGTAGTGGTAGACGGGTGGTAGATACCTAGTCTCCATTATGGTTCTAATCTGATAGTGGTAGTTTGGTGGTAGATACCTAGTCTCCATTATGGCTCTAATCTGATAGTGGTAGTCGGGTGGAAGATACCTACTCTCCATTATGGCTCTAATCTGATAGAGGTAGTGGGGTGGTAGATACCTAGTCTCAATTATGGCTCTAATCTGATAGTGGTAGTGGGGTTGTAGATACATAGTCTCCATTATGGCTCTAATCTGGTAGTGGTAGTGGGGTGGTAGAAACCTATTCTCCATTATGGCTCTAATCTGATAGTGGTAATGGGGTGGTAGATACCTAGTCTCCATTATGGCTCTAATCTGATAGTGGTAGTGGGGTGGTAGATAACTAGTCTCCATTATGGCTCTAATCTGATAGTGGTATTGGGGTGGTAGATGCCTAGTGCCTTTATGGCTCTAATCTGATAGTGGTAGTGGGGTGATAGATGCCTAGTGCCCTTATGGCTCTAATCTGATATTGGTAGTGGGGTGGTAGATACCTAGTCTCCATTATGGCTCTAATCTGATAGTGGTAGTGGGGTGGTAGATAACTAGTCTCCATTATGGCTCTAATCTGATAGTGGTAGTGGGGTGGTAGATGTCTAGTGCCTTTATTGCTCTAATCTGATAGTGGTAGTGGGGTGATAGATGCCTAGTGCCCTTATGGCTCTAATCTGATAGTGGTAGTGGGGTGGTAGATACCTAGTCTCCATTATGGCTCTAATCTGATAGTGGTAGTGGGGTGGTAGATGCCTAGTGCCTTTATGGCTCTAATCTGATAGTGGTAGTGGGGTGATAGATGCCTAGTGCCCTTATGGCTCTAATCTGATAGTGGTAGTGGGCTGGTAGATACCTAGTCTCCATTATGGCTCTAATCTGATAGTGGTAGTGGGGTGGTAGACACTTAGTCTCCATTACAGCTCTAATCTGATAGTGGTAGTGGGGTGGTAGATGCCTAGTGCCTTTATGGCTCTAATCTGATAGTGGTAGTGTGGTGATAGGTGCCTAGTGCCCTTATGGCTCTAATCTGATAGTGGTAGTGGGGTGGTAGATACCTAGTCTCCATTATGGCTCTAATCTGATAGTGTTAGTGGAGTGGGAGATACCTAGTCTCCATTATGGCTCTAATCTGATAGATGTAGTGGGGTGGTAGATACCCAGTCTCCATTATGGCTCTAATCTGATAGTGGTAGTGGGGTGGTAGATGTCTAGTGCCCTTATGGCTCTAATCTGATAGTGGTAGATGTCTAGTCTCCATTATGGCTCTAATCTGATAGTGGTAGTGGGGTGGTAGATACCTAGTCTCCATTATGGCTCTAATCTGATAGCGGTAGTGGGGTGGGAGATACCTAGTCTCCATTATGGCTCTATTCTGATAGAGGTAGTGGGGTGGTAGATACCTAGTCTCCATTATGGCTCTAATCTGATAGTGGTAGTGGGGTGGTAGATGTCTAGTGCCCTTATGGCTTTAATCTGATACTGACAGTGGTAATCTGATAGTGGTGGTAGATACCTAGTCTCCATTATGGCTCTAATCTGATAGTGATAGTGGGTGGTAGATGCCTAGTGCCCTTATGGCTCTAATCTGATAGTGGTAGTGGGGTGGTAGATACCTAGTCTCCATTATGGCTCTAATCTGATAGTGGTAGTGGGGTGGTAGATACCTAGTCTCCATTATGGCTCTAATCTGATAGTGGTAGTGGGGTGGTAGATACCTAGTTTCCATTATGGCTATAATTTGGTAGTGGTAGTGGGTGGTAGATACCTAGTCTCCATTATGGCTCTAATCTAATAGTGGTAGTGGGGTGGTAGATACCTAGTCTCCATTATGGCTCTAATCTGATAGTGGTAGTGGGGTGGTAGATGCCTAGTGCCTTTATGGCTCTAATCTGATAGTGGTAGTGGGGTGGTAGATGCCTAGTGCCCTTATGGCTCTAATCTGATAGTGGTAGTAGGGTGGTAGATACCTAGTCTCCAAATGGCTCTAATCTGACAGTGGTAGTGGGGTGGTAGATGCCTAGTGCCTTTATGGCTCTAATCTGATAGTGGTAGTGGGGTGATAGATGCCTAGTGCCCTTATGGCTCTAATCTGATAGTGGTAGTGGGGTGGTAGATACCTAGTCTCCATTATGGCTCTAATCTGGTAGTGGTAGACGGGTGGTAGATACCTAGTCTCCATTATGGTTCTAATCTGATAGTGGTAGTTTGGTGGTAGATACCTAGTCTCCATTATGGCTCTAATCTGATAGTGGTAGTGGGGTGGAAGATACCTAGTCTCCATTATGGCTCTAATCTGGTAGTGGTAGACGGGTGGTAGATACCTAGTCTCAATTATGGCTCTAATCTGATAGTGGTAGTGGGGTTGTAGATACCTAGTCTCCATTATGGCTCTAATCTGGTAGTGGTAGTGGGGTGGTAGAAACCTATTCTCCATTATGGCTCTAATCTGATAGTGGTAATGGGGTGGTAGATACCTAGTCTCCATTATGGCTCTAATCTGATAGTGGTAGTGGGGTGGTAGATAACTAGTCTCCATTATGGCTCTAATCTGATAGTGGTATTGGGGTGGTAGATGCCTAGTGCCTTTATGGCTCTAATCTGATAGTGGTAGTGGGGTGATAGATGCCTAGTGCCCTTATGGCTCTAATCTGATAGTGGTAGTGGGGTGGTAGATACCTAGTCTCCATTATGGCTCTAATCTGATAGTGGTAGTGGGGTGGTAGATGCCTAGTGCCTTTATGGCTCTAATCTGATAGTGGTAGTGGGGTGATAGATGCCTAGTGCCCTTATGGCTCTAATCTGATAGTGGTAGTGGGGTGGTAGATACCTAGTCTCCATTATGGCTCTAATCTGATAGTGGTAGTGGGGTGGTAGATACCTAGTCTCCATTATGGCTCTAATCTGATATTGGTAGTGGGGTGGTAGATGCCTAGTGCCTTTATGGCTCTAATCTGATAGTGGTAGTGGGGTGATAGATGCCTAGTGCCCTTATGGCTCTATTCTGATAGTGGTAGTGGGGTGGTAGATACCTAGTCTCCATTATGGCTCTAATCTGATAGTGGTAGTGGGGTGGTAGATGCCTAGTGCCCTTATGGCTCTAATCTGATAGTGGTAGTGGGGTGGTAGATACCTAGTCTCCATTATGGCTCTAATCTGATAGTGGTAGTGGCGTGGTAGATGCCTAGTGCCTTTATGGCTCTAATCTGATAGTGGTAGTGGGGTGATAGATGCCTAGTGCCCTTATGGCTCTAATCTGATAGTGGTAGTGGGGTGGTAGATACCTAGTCTCCATTATGGCTCTAATCTGATAGTGGTAGTGGGGTGGTAGATACATATTCTCCATTATGGCTATAATCTGGTAGTGGTAGTGGTGTGGTAGATACCTAGTCTCCATTATGGCTCTAATCTGGTAGTGGTAGCGGGGTGGTAGATAACTAGTCTCCATTATGGCTCTAATCTGATAGTGGTAGTGGGGTGGTAGATACCTAGTCTCCATTATGGCTCTAATCTGATAGTGGTAGTGGGGTGGTAGATGCCTAGTGCCTTTATGGCTCTAATCTGATAGTGGTAGTGGGGTGGTAGATGCCTAGTGCCCTTATGGCTCTAATCTGATAGTGGTAGTGGGGTGGTAGATGCCTAGTCTCCATTACGGCTCTAATCTGATAGTGGTAGTGGGGTGGTAGATGCCTAGTGCCTTTATGGCTCTAATCTGATAGTGGTAGTTTGGTGATAGAGGCCTTGTGCCCTTATGGCTCTAATCTGATAGTGGTAGTGGGGTGGTAGATACCTAGTCTCCATTATGGCTCTAATCTGATAGTGGTAGTGGAGTGGGAGCTACCTAGTCTCCATTATGGCTCTAATCTGATAGATGTAGTGGGGTGGTAGATACCCAGTCTCCATTATGGCTCTAATCTGATAGTGGTAGTGGGGTGGTAGAAGTCTAGTGCCCTTATGGCTCTAATCTGATACTGGTAGATGTCTAGTCTCCATTATGGCTCTAATCTGATAGTGGTAGTGGGGTGGTAGATACCTAGTCTCCATTATGGCTCTAATCTGATAGTGGTAGTGGGGTGGGAGATACCTAGTCTCCATTATGCCTCTAATCTGATAGAGGTAGTGGGGTGGTAGATACCTAGTCTCCATTATGGCTCTAATCTGATAGTGGTAGTGGGGTGGTAGATACTTAGTCTCCATTATGGCTCTAATCTGATAGTGGTAGTGGGGTGGTAGATGCCTAGTGCCTTTATGGCTCTAATCTGATAGTGGTAGTGGGGTGATAGATGCCTAGTGCCCTTATGGCTCTAATCTGATAGTGGTTGTGGGGTGGTAGATACCTAGTCTCCATTATGGCTCTAATCTGATAGTGATAGTGGGGTGGTAGATGCCTAGTGCCCTTATGGCTCTAATCTGATAGTGGTAGTGGGGTGGTAGATACCTAGTCTCCATTATGGCTCTAATCTGATAGTGGTAGTGGGGTGGTAGATGCCTAGTGCCTTTATGGCTCTAATCTGATAGTGGTAGTGGGGTGATAGATGACAAGTGCCCTTATGGCTCTAATCTGATAGTGGTAGTGGGGTGGTAGATACCTAGTCTCCATTATGGCTCTAATCTGATAGTGGTAGTGGGGTGGTAGATACCTAGTCTCCATTATGGCTCTAATCTGATAGTGGTAGTGGGGTGGTAGATGCCTAGTGCCTTTATGGCTCTAATCTGATAGTGGTAGTGGGGTGATAGATGCCTAGTGCCCTTATGGCTCTAATCTGATAGTGGTAGTGGGGTGGTAGATACCTAGTCTCCACTATGGCTCTAATCTGATAGTGGTAGTGGGGTGGTAGATGCCTAGTGCCTTTATGGCTCTAATCTGATAGTGGTAGTGGGGTGATAGATGCCTAGTGCCCTTATGGCTCTAATCTGATAGTGGTAGTGGGGTGGTAGATACCTAGTCTCCATTATGGCTCTAATCTGATAGTGGTAGTGGGGTGGTAGATACCTAGTCTCCATTATGGCTCTAATCTGATAGTGGTAGTGGGGTGGTAGATGCCTAGTGCCTTTATGGCTCTAATCTGATAGTGGTAGTGGGGTGATAGATGCCTAGTGCCCTTATGGCTCTAATCTGATAGTGGTAGTGGGGTGATAGATGCCTAGTGCCCTTATGGCTCTAATCTGATAGTGGTAGTGGGGTGGTAGATACCTAGTCTCCATTATGGCTCTAATCTGATAGTGGTAGTGGGGTGGTAGATGCCTAGTGCCTTTATGGCTCTAATCTGATAGTGGTAGTGGGGTGATAGATGCCTAGTGCCCTAATGGCTCTAATCTGATAGTGGTAGTGGGGTGGTAGATACCTAGTCTCCATTATGGCTCTAATCTGGTAGTGGTAGTGGGGTGGTAGATACCCAGTCTCCATTATGGCTCTAATCTGATAGTGGTAGTGGGGTGGTAGAAGTCTAGTGCCCTTATGGCTCTAATCTGATACTGGTAGATGTCTAGTCTCCATTATGGCTCTAATCTGATAGTGGTAGTGGGGTGGTAGATACCTAGTCTCCATTATGGCTCTAATCTGATAGTGGTAGTGGGGTGGGAGATACCTAGTCTCCATTATGGCTCTAATCTGATAGAGGTAGTGGGGTGGTAGATACCTAGTCTCCATTATGGCTCTAATCTGATAGTGGTAGTGGGGTGGTAGATACTTAGTCTCCATTATGGCTCTAATCTGATAGTGGTAGTGGGGTGGTAGATGCCTAGTGCCTTTATGGCTCTAATCTGATAGTGGTAGTGGGGTGATAGATGCCTAGTGCCCTTATGGCTCTAATCTGATAGTGGTTGTGGGGTGGTAGATACCTAGTCTCCATTATGGCTCTAATCTGATAGTGATAGTGGGGTGGTAGATGCCTAGTGCCCTTATGGCTCTAATCTGATAGTGGTAGTGGGGTGGTAGATACCTAGTCTCCATTATGGCTCTAATCTGATAGTGGTAGTGGGGTGGTAGATGCCTAGTGCCTTTATGGCTCTAATCTGATAGTGGTAGTGGGGTGATAGATGACTAGTGCCCTTATGGCTCTAATCTGATAGTGGTAGTGGGGTGGTAGATACCTAGTCTCCATTATGGCTCTAATCTGATAGTGGTAGTGGGGTGGTAGATACCTAGTCTCCATTATGGCTCTAATCTGATAGTGGTAGTGGGGTGGTAGATGCCTAGTGCCTTTATGGCTCTAATCTGATAGTGGTAGTGGGGTGATAGATGCCTAGTGCCCTTATGGCTCTAATCTGATAGTGGTAGTGGGGTGGTAGATACCTAGTCTCCACTATGGCTCTAATCTGATAGTGGTAGTGGGGTGGTAGATGCCTAGTGCCTTTATGGCTCTAATCTGATAGTGGTAGTGGGGTGATAGATGCCTAGTGCCCTTATGGCTCTAATCTGATAGTGGTAGTGGGGTGGTAGATACCTAGTCTCCATTATGGCTCTATCTGATAGTGGTAGTGGGGTGGTAGATACCTAGTCTCCATTATGGCTCTAATCTGATAGTGGTAGTGGGGTGGTAGATGCCTAGTGCCTTTATGGCTCTAATCTGATAGTGGTAGTGGGGTGATAGATGCCTAGTGCCCTTATGGCTCTAATCTGATAGTGGTAGTGGGGTGATAGATGCCTAGTGCCCTTATGGCTCTAATCTGATAGTGGTAGTGGGGTGGTAGATACCTAGTCTCCATTATGGCTCTAATCTGATAGTGGTAGTGGGGTGGTAGATGCCTAGTGCCTTTATGGCTCTAATCTGATAGTGGTAGTGGGGTGATAGATGCCTAGTGCCCTTATGGCTCTAATCTGATAGTGGTAGTGGGGTGGTAGATACCTAGTCTCCATTATGGCTCTAATCTGATAGTGGTAGTGGGGTGGTAGATACCTAGTCTCCATTATGGCTATAATCTGGTAGTGGTAGTGGTGTGGTAGATACCTAGTCTCCATTATGGCTCTAATCTGATAGTGGTAGTGGGGTGGTAGATGCCTAGTGCCTTTATGGCTCTAATCTGATAGTGGTAGTGGGGTGATAGATGCCTAGTGCCCTTATGGCTCTAATCTGATAGTGGTAGTGGGGTGTTAGATACCTAGTCTCCATTATGGCTCTAATCTGATAGTGGTAGTGGGGTGGTAGATACCTAGTCTCCATTATGGCTCTAATCTGATAGTGGTAGTGGGGTGGTAGATACTTAGTCTCCATTATGGCTCTAATCTGATAGTGGTAGTGGGGTGGTAGATGCCTAGTGCCTTTATGGCTCTAATCTGATAGTGGTAGTGGGGTGATAGATGCCTAGTGCCCTTATGGCTCTAATCTGATAGTGGTTGTGGGGTGGTAGATACCTAGTCTCCATTATGGCTCTAATCTGATAGTGATAGTGGGGTGGTAGATGCCTAGTGCCCTTATGGCTCTAATCTGATAGTGGTAGTGGGGTGGTAGATACCTAGTCTCCATTATGGCTCTAATCTGATAGTGGTAGTGGGGTGGTAGATGCCTAGTGCCTTTATGGCTCTAATCTGATAGTGGTAGTGGGGTGATAGATGCCTAGTGCCCTTAATCTGATAGTGGTAGTGGGGTGGTAGATGCCTAGTGCCTTTATGGCTCTAATCTGATAGTGGTAGTGGGGTGATAGATGACTAGTGCCCTTATGGCTCTAATCTGATAGTGGTAGTGGGGTGGTAGATACCTAGTCTCCATTATGGTTCTAATCTGATAGTGGTAGTGGGGTGGTAGATACCTAGTCTCCATTATGGCTCTAATCTGATAGTGGTAGTGGGGTGGTAGATGCCTAGTGCCTTTATGGCTCTAATCTGATAGTGGTAGTGGGGTGATAGATGCCTAGTGCCCTTATGGCTCTAATCTGATAGTGGTAGTGGGGTGGTAGATACCTAGTCTCCACTATGGCTCTAATCTGATAGTGGTAGTGGGGTGGTAGATGCCTAGTGCCTTTATGGCTCTAATCTGATAGTGGTAGTGGGGTGGTAGATGCCTATTCTCCTTTATGGCTCTAATCTGATTGTGGTAGTGGGGTGATAGATGCCTAGTGCCCTTATGGCTCTAATCTGATAGTGGTAGTGGGGTGGTAGATACCTAGTCTCCATTATGGCTCTAATCTGATAGTGGTAGTGGGGTGGTAGATACCTAGTCTCCATTATGGCTATAATCTGGTAGTGGTAGTGGTGTGGTAGATACCTAGTCTCCATTATGGCTCTAATCTGGTAGTGGTAGTGGGGTGGTAGATGCCTAGTGCCTTTATGGCTCTAATCTGATAGTGGTAGTGGGGTGATAGATGCCTAGTGCCCTTATGGCTCTAATCTGATAGTGGTAGTGGGGTGTTAGATACCTAGTCTCCATTATGGCTCTAATCTGATAGTGGTAGTGGGGTGGTAGATACCTAGTCTCCATTATGGCTCTAATCTGATAGTGGTAGTGGGGTGGTAGATGCCTAGTGCCTTTATGGCTCTAATCTGATAGTGGTAGTGGGGTGGTAGATGCCTAGTGTCCTTATGGATCTAATCTGATAGTGGTAGTGGGGTGGTAGATACCTAGTCTCCATTATGGCTCTAATCTGATAGTGGTAGTGGGGTGGTAGATGTCTAGTGCCCTTATGGCTTTAATCTGATACTGATAGTGGTAATCTGATAGTGGTGGTAGATACCTAGTCTCCATTATGGCTCTAATCTGATAGTGATAGTGGGTGGTAGATGCCTAGTGCCCTTATGGCTCTAATCTGATAGTGGTAGTGGGGTGGTAGATACCTAGTCTCCATTATGGCTCTAATCTGATAGTGGTAGTGGGGTGGTAGATACCTAGTCTCCATTATGGCTCTAATCTGATAGTGGTAGTGGGGTGGTAGATACCTAGTTTCCATTATGGCTATAATTTGGTAGTGGTAGTGGGGTGGCAGATACCTAGTCTCCATTATGGCTCTAATCTGATAGTGGTAGTGGGGTGGTAGATACCTAGTCTCCATTATGGCTCTAATCTGATAGTGGTAGTGGGGTGGTAGATGCCTAGTGCCTTTATGGCTCTAATCTGATAGTGGTAGTGGGGTGGTAGATGCCTAGTGCCCTTATGGCTCTAATCTGATAGTGGTAGTAGGGTGGTAGATACCTAGTCTCCAAATGGCTCTAATCTGACAGTGGTAGTGGGGTGGTAGATGCCTAGTGCCTTTATGGCTCTAATCTGATAGTGGTAGTGGGGTGATAGATGCCTAGTGCCCTTATGGCTCTAATCTGATAGTGGTAGTGGGGTGGTAGATACCTAGTCTCCATTATGGCTCTAATCTGGTAGTGGTAGACGGGTGGTAGATACCTAGTCTCCATTATGGTTCTAATCTGATAGTGGTAGTTTGGTGGTAGATACCTAGTCTCCATTATGGCTCTAATCTGATAGTGGTAGTCGGGTGGAAGATACCTACTCTCCATTATGGCTCTAATCTGATAGAGGTAGTGGGGTGGTAGATACCTAGTCTCAATTATGGCTCTAATCTGATAGTGGTAGTGGGGTTGTAGATACATAGTCTCCATTATGGCTCTAATCTGGTAGTGGTAGTGGGGTGGTAGAAACCTATTCTCCATTATGGCTCTAATCTGATAGTGGTAATGGGGTGGTAGATACCTAGTCTCCATTATGGCTCTAATCTGATAGTGGTAGTGGGGTGGTAGATAACTAGTCTCCATTATGGCTCTAATCTGATAGTGGTATTGGGGTGGTAGATGCCTAGTGCCTTTATGGCTCTAATCTGATAGTGGTAGTGGGGTGATAGATGCCTAGTGCCCTTATGGCTCTAATCTGATATTGGTAGTGGGGTGGTAGATACCTAGTCTCCATTATGGCTCTAATCTGATAGTGGTAGTGGGGTGGTAGATAACTAGTCTCCATTATGGCTCTAATCTGATAGTGGTAGTGGGGTGGTAGATGCCTAGTGCCTTTATTGCTCTAATCTGATAGTGGTAGTGGGGTGATAGATGCCTAGTGCCCATTATGGCTCTAATCTGATAGTGGTAGTGGGGTGGTAGATACCTAGTCTCCATTATGGCTCTAATCTGATAGTGGTAGTGGGGTGGTAGATGCCTAGTGCCTTTATGGCTCTAATCTGATAGTGGTAGTGGGGTGATAGATGCCTAGTGCCCTTATGGCTCTAATCTGATAGTGGTAGTGGGCTGGTAGATACCTAGTCTCCATTATGGCTCTAATCTGATAGTGGTAGTGGGGTGGTAGACACCTAGTCTCCATTACAGCTCTAATCTGATAGTGGTAGTGGGGTGGTAGATGCCTAGTGCCTTTATGGCTCTAATCTGATAGTGGTAGTGTGGTGATAGGTGCCTAGTGCCCTTATGGCTCTAATCTGATAGTGGTAGTGGGGTGGTAGATACCTAGTCTCCATTATGGCTCTAATCTGATAGTGTTAGTGGAGTGGGAGATACCTAGTCTCCATTATGGCTCTAATCTGATAGATGTAGTGGGGTGGTAGATACCCAGTCTCCATTATGGCTCTAATCTGATAGTGGTAGTGGGGTGGTAGATGTCTAGTGCCCTTATGGCTCTAATCTGATAGTGGTAGATGTCTAGTCTCCATTATGGCTCTAATCTGATAGTGGTAGTGGGGTGGTAGATACCTAGTCTCCATTATGGCTCTAATCTGATAGCGGTAGTGGGGTGGGAGATACCTAGTCTCCATTATGGCTCTATTCTGATAGAGGTAGTGGGGTGGTAGATACCTAGTCTCCATTATGGCTCTAATCTGATAGTGGTAGTGGGGTGGTAGATGTCTAGTGCCCTTATGGCTTTAATCTGATACTGACAGTGGTAATCTGATAGTGGTGGTAGATACCTAGTCTCCATTATGGCTCTAATCTGATAGTGATAGTGGGTGGTAGATGCCTAGTGCCCTTATGGCTCTAATCTGATAGTGGTAGTGGGGTGGTAGATACCTAGTCTCCATTATGGCTCTAATCTGATAGTGGTAGTGGGGTGGTAGATACCTAGTCTCCATTATGGCTCTAATCTGATAGTGGTAGTGGGGTGGTAGATACCTAGTTTCCATTATGGCTATAATTTGGTAGTGGTAGTGGGTGGTAGATACCTAGTCTCCATTATGGCTCTAATCTAATAGTGGTAGTGGGGTGGTAGATACCTAGTCTCCATTATGGCTCTAATCTGATAGTGGTAGTGGGGTGGTAGATGCCTAGTGCCTTTATGGCTCTAATCTGATAGTGGTAGTGGGGTGGTAGATGCCTAGTGCCCTTATGGCTCTAATCTGATAGTGGTAGTAGGGTGGTAGATACCTAGTCTCCAAATGGCTCTAATCTGACAGTGGTAGTGGGGTGGTAGATGCCTAGTGCCTTTATGGCTCTAATCTGATAGTGGTAGTGGGGTGATAGATGCCTAGTGCCCTTATGGCTCTAATCTGATAGTGGTAGTGGGGTGGTAGATACCTAGTCTCCATTATGGCTCTAATCTGGTAGTGGTAGACGGGTGGTAGATACCTAGTCTCCATTATGGTTCTAATCTGATAGTGGTAGTTTGGTGGTAGATACCTAGTCTCCATTATGGCTCTAATCTGATAGTGGTAGTGGGGTGGAAGATACCTACTCTCCATTATGGCTCTAATCTGATAGAGGTAGTGGGGTGGTAGATACCTAGTCTCAATTATGGCTCTAATCTGATAGTGGTAGTGGGGTTGTAGATACCTAGTCTCCATTATGGCTCTAATCTGGTAGTGGTAGTGGGGTGGTAGAAACCTATTCTCCATTATGGCTCTAATCTGATAGTGGTAATGGGGTGGTAGATACCTAGTCTCCATTATGGCTCTAATCTGATAGTGGTAGTGGGGTGGTAGATAACTAGTCTCCATTATGGCTCTAATCTGATAGTGGTATTGGGGTGGTAGATGCCTAGTGCCTTTATGGCTCTAATCTGATAGTGGTAGTGGGGTGATAGATGCCTAGTGCCCTTATGGCTCTAATCTGATAGTGGTAGTGGGGTGGTAGATACCTAGTCTCCATTATGGCTCTAATCTGATAGTGGTAGTGGGGTGGTAGATGCCTAGTGCCTTTATGGCTATAATCTGATAGTGGTAGTGGGGTGATAGATGCCTAGTGCCCTTATGGCTCTAATCTGATAGTGGTAGTGGGGTGGTAGATACCTAGTCTCCATTATGGCTCTAATCTGATAGTGGTAGTGGGGTGGTAGATACCTAGTCTCCATTATGGCTCTAATCTGATATTGGTAGTGGGGTGGTAGATGCCTAGTGCCTTTATGGCTCTAATCTGATAGTGGTAGTGGGGTGATAGATGCCTAGTGCCCTTATGGCTCTATTCTGATAGTGGTAGTGGGGTGGTAGATACCTAGTCTCCATTATGGCTCTAATCTGATAGTGATAGTGGGGTGGTAGATGCCTAGTGCCCTTATGGCTCTAATCTGATAGTGGTAGTGGGGTGGTAGATACCTAGTCTCCATTATGGCTCTAATCTGATAGTGGTAGTGGCGTGGTAGATGCCTAGTGCCTTTATGGCTCTAATCTGATAGTGGTAGTGGGGTGATAGATGCCTAGTGCCCTTATGGCTCTAATCTGATAGTGGTAGTGGGGTGGTAGATACCTAGTCTCCATTATGGCTCTAATCTGATAGTGGTAGTGGGGTGGTAGATACATAGTCTCCATTATGGCTATAATCTGGTAGTGGTAGTGGTGTGGTAGATACCTAGTCTCCATTATGGCTCTAATCTGGTAGTGGTAGCGGGGTGGTAGATAACTAGTCTCCATTATGGCTCTAATCTGATAGTGGTAGTGGGGTGGTAGATACCTAGTCTCCATTATGGCTCTAATCTGATAGTGGTAGTGGGGTGGTAGATGCCTAGTGCCTTTATGGCTCTAATCTGATAGTGGTAGTGGGGTGGTAGATGCCTAGTGCCCTTATGGCTCTAATCTGATAGTGGTAGTGGGGTGGTAGATGCCTAGTCTCCATTACGGCTCTAATCTGATAGTGGTAGTGGGGTGGTAGATGCCTAGTGCCTTTATGGCTCTAATCTGATAGTGGTAGTTTGGTGATAGATGCCTTGTGCCCTTATGGCTCTAATCTGATAGTGGTAGTGGGGTGGTAGATACCTAGTCTCCATTATGGCTCTAATCTGATAGTGGTAGTGGAGTGGGAGCTACCTAGTCTCCATTATGGCTCTAATCTGATAGATGTAGTGGGGTGGTAGATACCCAGTCTCCATTATGGCTCTAATCTGATAGTGGTAGTGGGGTGGTAGAAGTCTAGTGCCCTTATGGCTCTAATCTGATACTGGTAGATGTCTAGTCTCCATTATGGCTCTAATCTGATAGTGGTAGTGGGGTGGTAGATACCTAGTCTCCATTATGGCTCTAATCTGATAGTGGTAGTGGGGTGGGAGATACCTAGTCTCCATTATGCCTCTAATCTGATAGAGGTAGTGGGGTGGTAGATATCTAGTCTCCATTATGGCTCTAATCTGATAGTGGTAGTGGGGTGGTAGATACTTAGTCTCCATTATGGCTCTAATCTGATAGTGGTAGTGGGGTGGTAGATGCCTAGTGCCTTTATGGCTCTAATCTGATAGTGGTAGTGGGGTGATAGATGCCTAGTGCCCTTATGGCTCTAATCTGATAGTGGTTGTGGGGTGGTAGATACCTAGTCTCCATTATGGCTCTAATCTGATAGTGATAGTGGGGTGGTAGATGCCTAGTGCCCTTATGGCTCTAATCTGATAGTGGTAGTGGGGTGGTAGATACCTAGTCTCCATTATGGCTCTAATCTGATAGTGGTAGTGGGGTGGTAGATGCCTAGTGCCTTTATGGCTCTAATCTGATAGTGGTAGTGGGGTGATAGATGACTAGTGCCCTTATGGCTCTAATCTGATAGTGGTAGTGGGGTGGTAGATACCTAGTCTCCATTATGGCTCTAATCTGATAGTGGTAGTGGGGTGGTAGATACCTAGTCTCCATTATGGCTCTAATCTGATAGTGGTAGTGGGGTGGTAGATGCCTAGTGCCTTTATGGCTCTAATCTGATAGTGGTAGTGGGGTGATAGATGCCTAGTGCCCTTATGGCTCTAATCTGATAGTGGTAGTGGGGTGGTAGATACCTAGTCTCCACTATGGCTCTAATCTGATAGTGGTAGTGGGGTGGTAGATGCCTAGTGCCTTTATGGCTCTAATCTGATAGTGGTAGTGGGGTGATAGATGCCTAGTGCCCTTATGGCTCTAATCTGATAGTGGTAGTGGGGTGGTAGATACCTAGTCTCCATTATGGCTCTAATCTGATAGTGGTAGTGGGGTGGTAGATACCTAGTCTCCATTATGGCTCTAATCTGATAGTGGTAGTGGGGTGGTAGATGCCTAGTGCCTTTATGGCTCTAATCTGATAGTGGTAGTGGGGTGATAGATGCCTAGTGCCCTTATGGCTCTAATCTGATAGTGGTAGTGGGGTGGTAGATACCTAGTCTCCATTATGGCTCTAATCTGATAGTGGTAGTGGGGTGATAGATGCCTAGTGCCCTAATGGCTCTAATCTGATAGTGGTAGTGGGGTGGTAGATACCTAGTCTCCATTATGGCTCTAATCTGATAGTGGTAGTGGGGTGGTAGATACCCAGTCTCCATTATGGCTCTAATCTGATAGTGGTAGTGGGGTGGTAGAAGTCTAGTGCCCTTATGGCTCTAATCTGATACTGGTAGATGTCTAGTCTCCATTATGGCTCTAATCTGATAGTGGTAGTGGGGTGGTAGATACCTAGTCTCCATTATGGCTCTAATCTGATAGTGGTAGTGGGGTGGGAGATACCTAGTCTCCATTATGCCTCTAATCTGATAGAGGTAGTGGGGTGGTAGATACCTAGTCTCCATTATGGCTCTAATCTGATAGTGGTAGTGGGGTGGTAGATACTTAGTCTCCATTATGGCTCTAATCTGATAGTGGTAGTGGGGTGGTAGATGCCTAGTGCCTTTATGGCTCTAATCTGATAGTGGTAGTGGGGTGATAGATGCCTAGTGCCCTTATGGCTCTAATCTGATAGTGGTTGTGGGGTGGTAGATACCTAGTCTCCATTATGGCTCTAATCTGATAGTGATAGTGGGGTGGTAGATGCCTAGTGCCCTTATGGCTCTAATCTGATAGTGGTAGTGGGGTGATAGATGCCTAGTGCCCTTATGGCTCTAATCTGATAGTGGTTGTGGGGTGGTAGATACCTAGTCTCCATTATGGCTCTAATCTGATAGTGGTAGTGGGGTGGTAGATACCCAGTCTCCATTATGGCTCTAATCTGATAGTGGTAGTGGGGTGGTAGAAGTCTAGTGCCCTTATGGCTCTAATCTGATACTGGTAGATGTCTAGTCTCCATTATGGCTCTAATCTGATAGAGGTAGTGGGGTGGTAGATACCTAGTCTCCATTATGGCTCTAATCTGATAGTGGTAGTGGGGTGGTAGATACTTAGTCTCCATTATGGCTCTAATCTGATAGTGGTAGTGGGGTGGTAGATGCCTAGTGCCTTTATGGCTCTAATCTGATAGTGGTAGTGGGGTGATAGATGCCTAGTGCCCTTATGGCTCTAATCTGATAGTGGTTGTGGGGTGGTAGATACCTAGTCTCCATTATGGCTCTAATCTGATAGTGATAGTGGGGTGGTAGATGCCTAGTGCCCTTATGGCTCTAATCTGATAGTGGTAGTGGGGTGGTAGATACCTAGTCTCCATTATGGCTCTAATCTGATAGTGGTAGTGGGGTGGTAGATGCCTAGTGCCTTTATGGCTCTAATCTGATAGTGGTAGTGGGGTGATAGATGACTAGTGCCCTTATGGCTCTAATCTGATAGTGGTAGTGGGGTGGTAGATACCTAGTCTCCATTATGGCTCTAATCTGATAGTGGTAGTGGGGTGGTAGATACCTAGTCTCCATTATGGCTCTAATCTGATAGTGGTAGTGGGGTGGTAGATGCCTAGTGCCTTTATGGCTCTAATCTGATAGTGGTAGTGGGGTGATAGATGCCTAGTGCCCTTATGGCTCTAATCTGATAGTGGTAGTGGGGTGGTAGATACCTAGTCTCCACTATGGCTCTAATCTGATAGTGGTAGTGGGGTGGTAGATGCCTAGTGCCTTTATGGCTCTAATCTGATAGTGGTAGTGGGGTGATAGATGCCTAGTGCCCTTATGGCTCTAATCTGATAGTGGTAGTGGGGTGGTAGATACCTAGTCTCCATTATGGCTCTAATCTGATAGTGGTAGTGGGGTGGTAGATACCTAGTCTCCATTATGGCTCTAATCTGATAGTGGTAGTGGGGTGGTAGATGCCTAGTGCCTTTATGGCTCTAATCTGATAGTGGTAGTGGGGTGATAGATGCCTAGTGCCCTTATGGCTCTAATCTGATAGTGGTAGTGGGGTGATAGATGCCTAGTGCCCTTATGGCTCTAATCTGATAGTGGTAGTGGGGTGGTAGATACCTAGTCTCCATTATGGCTCTAATCTGATAGTGGTAGTGGGGTGGTAGATGCCTAGTGCCTTTATGGCTCTAATCTGATAGTGGTAGTGGGGTGATAGATGCCTAGTGCCCTAATGGCTCTAATCTGATAGTGGTAGTGGGGTGGTAGATACCTAGTCTCCATTATGGCTCTAATCTGATAGTGGTAGTGGGGTGGTAGATACCCAGTCTCCATTATGGCTCTAATCTGATAGTGGTAGTGGGGTGGTAGAAGTCTAGTGCCCTTATGGCTCTAATCTGATACTGGTAGATGTCTAGTCTCCATTATGGCTCTAATCTGATAGTGGTAGTGGGGTGGTAGATACCTAGTCTCCATTATGGCTCTAATCTGATAGTGGTAGTGGGGTGGGAGATACCTAGTCTCCATTATGCCTCTAATCTGATAGAGGTAGTGGGGTGGTAGATACCTAGTCTCCATTATGGCTCTAATCTGATAGTGGTAGTGGGGTGGTAGATACTTAGTCTCCATTATGGCTCTAATCTGATAGTGGTAGTGGGGTGGTAGATGCCTAGTGCCTTTATGGCTCTAATCTGATAGTGGTAGTGGGGTGATAGATGCCTAGTGCCCTTATGGCTCTAATCTGATAGTGGTTGTGGGGTGGTAGATACCTAGTCTCCATTATGGCTCTAATCTGATAGTGATAGTGGGGTGGTAGATGCCTAGTGCCCTTATGGCTCTAATCTGATAGTGGTAGTGGGGTGGTAGATACCTAGTCTCCATTATGGCTCTAATCTGATAGTGGTAGTGGGGTGGTAGATGCCTAGTGCCTTTATGGCTCTAATCTGATAGTGGTAGTGGGGTGATAGATGACTAGTGCCCTTATGGCTCTAATCTGATAGTGGTAGTGGGGTGGTAGATACCTAGTCTCCATTATGGCTCTAATCTGATAGTGGTAGTGGGGTGGTAGATACCTAGTCTCCATTATGGCTCTAATCTGATAGTGGTAGTGGGGTGGTAGATGCCTAGTGCCTTTATGGCTCTAATCTGATAGTGGTAGTGGGGTGATAGATGCCTAGTGCCCTTATGGCTCTAATCTGATAGTGGTAGTGGGGTGGTAGATACCTAGTCTCCACTATGGCTCTAATCTGATAGTGGTAGTGGGGTGGTAGATGCCTAGTGCCTTTATGGCTCTAATCTGATAGTGGTAGTGGGGTGATAGATGCCTAGTGCCCTTATGGCTCTAATCTGATAGTGGTAGTGGGGTGGTAGATACCTAGTCTCCATTATGGCTCTAATCTGATAGTGGTAGTGGGGTGGTAGATACCTAGTCTCCATTATGGCTCTAATCTGATAGTGGTAGTGGGGTGGTAGATGCCTAGTGCCTTTATGGCTCTAATCTGATAGTGGTAGTGGGGTGATAGATGCCTAGTGCCCTTATGGCTCTAATCTGATAGTGGTAGTGGGGTGATAGATGCCTAGTGCCCTTATGGCTCTAATCTGATAGTGGTAGTGGGGTGGTAGATACCTAGTCTCCATTATGGCTCTAATCTGATAGTGGTAGTGGGGTGGTAGATGCCTAGTGCCTTTATGGCTCTAATCTGATAGTGGTAGTGGGGTGATAGATGCCTAGTGCCCTTATGGCTCTAATCTGATAGTGGTAGTGGGGTGGTAGATACCTAGTCTCCATTATGGCTCTAATCTGATAGTGGTAGTGGGGTGGTAGATACCTAGTCTCCATTATGGCTATAATCTGGTAGTGGTAGTGGTGTGGTAGATACCTAGTCTCCATTATGGCTCTAATCTGATAGTGGTAGTGGGGTGGTAGATGCCTAGTGCCTTTATGGCTCTAATCTGATAGTGGTAGTGGGGTGATAGATGCCTAGTGCCCTTATGGCTCTAATCTGATAGTGGTAGTGGGGTGTTAGATACCTAGTCTCCATTATGGCTCTAATCTGATAGTGGTAGTGGGGTGGTAGATACCTAGTCTCCATTATGGCTCTAATCTGATAGTGGTAGTGGGGTGGTAGATACTTAGTCTCCATTATGGCTCTAATCTGATAGTGGTAGTGGGGTGGTAGATGCCTAGTGCCTTTATGGCTCTAATCTGATAGTGGTAGTGGGGTGATAGATGCCTAGTGCCCTTATGGCTCTAATCTGATAGTGGTTGTGGGGTGGTAGATACCTAGTCTCCATTATGGCTCTAATCTGATAGTGATAGTGGGGTGGTAGATGCCTAGTGCCCTTATGGCTCTAATCTGATAGTGGTAGTGGGGTGGTAGATACCTAGTCTCCATTATGGCTCTAATCTGATAGTGGTAGTGGGGTGGTAGATGCCTAGTGCCTTTATGGCTCTAATCTGATAGTGGTAGTGGGGTGATAGATGCCTAGTGCCCTTAATCTGATAGTGGTAGTGGGGTGGTAGATGCCTAGTGCCTTTATGGCTCTAATCTGATAGTGGTAGTGGGGTGATAGATGACTAGTGCCCTTATGGCTCTAATCTGATAGTGGTAGTGGGGTGGTAGATACCTAGTCTCCATTATGGTTCTAATCTGATAGTGGTAGTGGGGTGGTAGATACCTAGTCTCCATTATGGCTCTAATCTGATAGTGGTAGTGGGGTGGTAGATGCCTAGTGCCTTTATGGCTCTAATCTGATAGTGGTAGTGGGGTGATAGATGCCTAGTGCCCTTATGGCTCTAATCTGATAGTGGTAGTGGGGTGGTAGATACCTAGTCTCCACTATGGCTCTAATCTGATAGTGGTAGTGGGGTGGTAGATGCCTAGTGCCTTTATGGCTCTAATCTGATAGTGGTAGTGGGGTGGTAGATGCCTATTCTCCTTTATGGCTCTAATCTGATTGTGGTAGTGGGGTGATAGATGCCTAGTGCCCTTATGGCTCTAATCTGATAGTGGTAGTGGGGTGGTAGATACCTAGTCTCCATTATGGCTCTAATCTGATAGTGGTAGTGGGGTGGTAGATACCTAGTCTCCATTATGGCTATAATCTGGTAGTGGTAGTGGTGTGGTAGATACCTAGTCTCCATTATGGCTCTAATCTGGTAGTGGTAGTGGGGTGGTAGATGCCTAGTGCCTTTATGGCTCTAATCTGATAGTGGTAGTGGGGTGATAGATGCCTAGTGCCCTTATGGCTCTAATCTGATAGTGGTAGTGGGGTGTTAGATACCTAGTCTCCATTATGGCTCTAATCTGATAGTGGTAGTGGGGTGGTAGATACCTAGTCTCCATTATGGCTCTAATCTGATAGTGGTAGTGGGGTGGTAGATGCCTAGTGCCTTTATGGCTCTAATCTGATAGTGGTAGTGGGGTGGTAGATGCCTAGTGTCCTTATGGATCTAATCTGATAGTGGTAGTGGGGTGGTAGATGCCTAGTGCCTTTATGGCTCTAATCTGATAGTGGTAGTGGGGTGGTAGATGCCTAGTGCCTTTATGGCTCTAATCTGATTGTGGTAGTGGGGTGATAGATGCCTAGTGCCCTTATGGCTCTAATCTGATAGTGGTAGTGGGGTGGTAGATACCTAGTCTCCATTATGGCTCTAATCTGATAGTGGTAGTGGGGTGGTAGATACCTAGTCTCCATTATGGCTATAATCTGGTAGTGGTAGTGGTGTGGTAGATACCTAGTCTCCATTATGGCTCTAATCTGGTAGTGGTAGTGGGGTGGTAGATGCCTAGTGCCTTTATGGCTCTAATCTGATAGTGGTAGTGGGGTGATAGATGCCTAGTGCCCTTATGGCTCTAATCTGATAGTGGTAGTGGGGTGTTAGATACCTAGTCTCCATTATGGCTCTAATCTGATAGTGGTAGTGGGGTGGTAGATACCTAGTCTCCATTATGGCTCTAATCTGATAGTGGTAGTGGGGTGGTAGATGCCTAGTGCCTTTATGGCTCTAATCTGATAGTGGTAGTGGGGTGGTAGATGCCTAGTGTCCTTATGGATCTAATCTGATAGTGGTAGTGGGGTGGTAGATGCCTAGTCTCCATCACGGCTCTAATCTGATAGTGGTAGTGGGTGGTAGATGCCTAGTGCCTTTATGGCTCTAATCTGATAGTGGTAGTGTGGTGATAGATGCCTAGTGCCCTTATGGCTCTAATCTGATAGTGGTAGTGGGGTGGTAGATACCTAGTCTCCATTATGGCTCTAATCTGAGAGTGGTAGTGGAGTGGGAGATACCTAGTCTCCATTATGGCTCTAATCTGATAGATGTAGTGGGGTGGTAGATACCCAGTCTCCATTATGGCTGTAATCTGATAGTGGTAGTGGGGTGGTAGATGTTTAGTGCCCTTATGGCTCTAATCTGATAGTGGTAGATGTCTAGTCTCCATTATGGCTCTAATCTGATAGTGGTAGTGGGGTGGTAGATACCTAGTCTCCATTATGGCTCTAATCTGATAGTGGTAGTGGGGTGGGAGATACCTAGTCTCCATTATGGCTCTAATCTGATAGAGGTAGTGGGGTGGTAGATACCTAGTCTCCATTATGGCTCTAATCTAATAGTGGTAGTGGGGTGGTAGATGTCTAGTGCCCTTATGGCTTTAATCTGATGGTGGTAGTGGGGTGGTAGATACCTAGTCTCCATTATGGCTCTAATCTGATAGTGATAGTGGGGTGGTAGATGCCTAGTGCCCTTATGGCTCTAATCTGATAGTGGTAGTGGGGTGGTAGATACCTAGTCTCCATTATGGCTCTAATCTGATAGTGGAAGTGGGTTGGTAGATGCCTAGTGCCTTTATGGCTCTAATCTGATAGTGGTAGTGGGGTGATAGATGCCTAGTGCCCTTATGGCTCTAATCCTATAGTGGTAGTGGGGTGGTAGATACCTAGTCTCCATTATGGCTCTAATCTGATAGTGGTAGTGGGGTGGTAGATACCTAGTCTCCATTATGGCTCTAATCTGATAGTGGTAGTGGGGTGGTAGATGCCTAGTGCCTTTATGGCTCTAATCTGATAGTGGTAGTGGGGTGGAAGATGCCTAGTGCCCTTATGGCTCTAATCTGATAGTGGTAGTGGGGTGGTAGATGCCTAGTGCCTTTATGGCTCTAATCTGATAGTGGTAGTGGGGTGATAGATGCCTAGTGCCCTTATGGCTCTAATCTGATAGTGGTTGTGGGGTGGTAGATACCTAGTCTCCATTATGGCTCTAATCTGATAGTGATAGTGGGGTGGTAGATGCCTAGTGCCCTTATGGCTCTAATCTGATAGTGGTAGTGGGGTGGTAGATACCTAGTCTCCATTATGGCTCTAATCTGATAGTGGTAGTGGGGTGGTAGATGCCTAGTGCCTTTATGGCTCTAATCTGATAGTGGTAGTGGGGTGATAGATGACTAGTGCCCTTATGGCTCTAATCTGATAGTGGTAGTGGGGTGGTAGATACCTAGTCCCCATTATGGTTCTAATCTGATAGTGGTAGTGGGGTGGTAGATACCTAGTCTCCATTATGGCTCTAATCTGATAGTGGTAGTGGGGTGATAGATGCCTAGTGCCCTTATGGCTCTAATCTGATAGTGGTAGTGGAGTGGTAGATACCTAGTCTCCACTATGGCTCTAATCTGATAGTGGTAGTGGGGTGGTAGATGCCTAGTGCCTTTATGGCTCTAATCTGATAGTGGTAGTGGGGTGATAGATGCCTAGTGCCCTTATGGCTCTAATCTGATAGTGGTAGTGGGGTGGTAGATACCTAGTCTCCATTATGGCTCTAATCTGATAGTGGTAGTGGGGTGGTAGATACCTAGTCTCCATTATGGCTCTAATCTGATAGTGGTAGTGGGGTGGTAGATGCCTAGTGCCTTTATGGCTCTAATCTGATAGTGGTAGTGGGGTGATAGATGCCTAGTGCCCTTATGGCTCTAATCTGATAGTGGTAGTGGGGTGGTAGATACCTAGTCTCCATTATGGCTCTAATCTGATAGTGGTAGTGGGGTGGTAGATGCCTAGTGCCTTTATGGCTCTAATCTGATAGTGGTAGTGGGGTGATAGATGCCTAGTGCCCTTATGGCTCTAATCTGATAGTGGTAGTGGGGTGGTAGATACCTAGTCTCCATTATGGCTCTAATCTGATAGTGGTAGTGGGGTGGTAGATACCTAGTCTCCATTATGGCTATAATCTGGTAGTGGTAGTGGTGTGGTAGATACCTAGTCTCCATTATGGCTCTAATCTGGTAGTGGTAGTGGGGTGGTAGATGCCTAGTGCCTTTATGGCTCTAATCTGATAGTGGTAGTGGGGTGATAGATGCCTAGTGCCCTTATGGATCTAATCTGATAGTGGTAGTGGGGTGGTAGATGCCTAGTCTCCATTACGGCTCTAATCTGATAGTGGTAGTGGGGTGGTAGATGCCTAGTGCCTTTATGGCTCTAATCTGATAGTGGTAGTGTGGTGATAGATGCCTAGTGCCCTTATGGCTCTAATCTGATAGTGGTAGTGGGGTGGTAGATACCTAGTCTCCATTATGGCTCTAATCTGAGAGTGGTAGTGGAGTGGGAGATACCTAGTCTCCATTATGGCTCTAATCTGATAGATGTAGTGGGGTGGTAGATACCCAGTCTCCATTATGGCTGTAATCTGATAGTGGTAGTGGGGTGGTAGATGTTTAGTGCCCTTATGGCTCTAATCTGATAGTGGTAGATGTCTAGTCTCCATTATGGCTCTAATCTGATAGTGGTAGTGGGGTGGTAGATACCTAGTCTCCATTATGGCTCTAATCTGATAGTGGTAGTGGGGTGGGAGATACCTAGTCTCCATTATGGCTCTAATCTGATAGAGGTAGTGGGGTGGTAGATACCTAGTCTCCATTATGGCTCTAATCTAATAGTGGTAGTGGGGTGGTAGATGTCTAGTGCCCTTATGGCTTTAATCTGATAGTGGTAGTGGGGTGGTAGATACCTAGTCTCCATTATGGCTCTAATCTGATAGTGATAGTGGGGTGGTAGATGCCTAGTGCCCTTATGGCTCTAATCTGATAGTGGTAGTGGGGTGGTAGATACCTAGTCTCCATTATGGCTCTAATCTGATAGTGGAAGTGGGTTGGTAGATGCCTAGTGCCTTTATGGCTCTAATCTGATAGTGGTAGTGGGGTGATAGATGCCTAGTGCCCTTATGGCTCTAATCCTATAGTGGTAATGGGGTGGTAGATACCTAGTCTCCATTATGGCTCTAATCTGATAGTGGTAGTGGGGTGGTAGATACCTAGTCTCCATTATGGCTCTAATCTGATAGTGGTAGTGGGGTGGTAGATGCCTAGTGCCTTTATGGCTCTAATCTGATAGTGGTAGTGGGGTGGAAGATGCCTAGTGCCCTTATGGCTCTAATCTGATAGTGGTAGTGGGTTGGTAGATACCTAGTCTCCATTATGGCTCTAATCTGATAGTGGTAGTGGGGTGGTAGATGCCTAGTGCCTTTATGGCTCTAATCTGATAGTGGTAGTGGGGTGATAGATTCCTAGTGCCCTTATGGCTCTAATCTGATAGTGGTAGTGGGGTGGTAGATACCTAGTCTCCATTATGGCTCTAATCTGATAGTGGTAGTGGGGTGGTAGATACCTAGTCTCCATTATGGCTCTAATTTGGTAGTGGTAGTGGGGTGGTAGATACCTAGTCTCCATTATGGCTCTAATCTGGTAGTGGTAGTGGGGTGGAAGATACCTAGTCTCCATTATGGCTCTAATCTGATAGTGGTAGTGGGGTGGTAGATACCTAGTCTCCATTATGGCTCTAATCTGGTAGTGGTAGTGGTGTGGTAGATACCTAGTCTCCATTATGACTCTAATCTGGTAGTGGTAGTGGGGTGGTAGATACCTAGTCTCCATTATGGCTCTAATCTGATAGTGGTAGTGGGGTGGTAGATACCTAGTCTCCATTATGGCTCTAATCTAATGGATGTAGTGGGGTGGTAGATACCTAGTCTCCATTATGGCTCTAATCTGATAGTGGTAGTGGGGTGGTAGATGTCTAGTGCCCTTATGGCTCTAAACTGATAGTGGTAGATGTCTAGTCTCCATTATGGCTCTAATCTGATAGTGGTAGTGGGGTGGTAGATACCTAGTCTCCATTATGGCTCTAATCTGATAGTGGTAGTGGGGTGGGAGATACCTAGTCTCCATTATGGCTCTAATCTGATAGAGGTAGTGGGGTGGTAGATACCTAGTCTCCATTATGGCTCTAATCTGAAAGTGGTAGTGGGGTGGTAGATGTCTAGTGCACTTATGGCTTTAATCTGATAGTGGTAGATGTCTAGTCTCCATTATGGCTCTAATCTGATAGTGGTAGTGGGGTGATAGATACCTAGTCTCCATTATGGCTCTAATCTAATAGTGGTAGTTGGGTGGTAGATACCTAGTCTCCATTATGGCTCTAATCTGATAGTGGTAGTGGGGTGGAAGATACCTACTCTCCATTATGGCTCTAATCTGATAAAGGTAGTGGGGTGGTAGATACCTAGTTTTCATTATGGCTCTAATCTGGTAGTGGTAGTGGGGTGGTAGCTACCTAGTCTCCATTATGGCTCTAATCTGATAGTGGTAGTGGCATGGTAGATGTCTAGTGCCCTTATGGCTTTAATCTGATAGTGGTAGATGTCTAGTCTCCATTATGGCTCTAAACAGATAGTGGTAGTGGGGTGATAGATACCTAGTCTCCATTATGGCTCTAATCTAATAGTGGTAGTGGGGTGGTAGATGCCTAGTGCCTTGATGGCTCTAATCTGATAGTGGTAGTGTGGTGATAGATGCCTAGTCTCCATTATGGCTCTAATCTGATAGTGGTAGTGGGGTGGTAGATGCCTAGTGCCCTTATGGCTCTAATCTGATAGTGGTAGTGTGGTGATAGATGCCTAGTGCCCTTATGGCTCTAATATGATAGTGGTAGTGGGGTGGTAGATACCTAGTCTCCATTATGGCTCTAATCTGATAGTGGTAGTGGGGTGGGAGATACCTAGTCTCCATTATGGCTCTAATCTGATAGAGGTAGTGGGGTGGTAGATACCTAGTCTCCATTATGGCTCTAATCTGATAGTGGTAGTGGGGTAGTAGATGTCTAGTGCCCTTATGGCTTTAATCTGATAGTGGTAGATGTCTAGTCTCCATTATGGCTCTAATCTGATAGTGGTAGTGGGGTGATAGATACCTAGTCTCCATTATGGCTCTAATCTAATAATGGTAGTGGGGTGGTAGATGCCTAGTGCCTTTCTGGCTCTAATCTGATAGTGGTAGTGGGGAGGTAGATGCCTAGTGCCCTTATGGCTCTAATCTGATAGTGGTAGTGGGGTGGTAGATACCTAGTCTCCATTATGGCTCTAATCTGATAGTGGTAGTGGGGTGGTAGATACCTAGTCTCCATTATGGCTCTAATCTGATAGTGGTTGTGGGGTGGTAGATACCTAGTGTCCATTATGGTTCTAATCTGGTAGTGGTAGTGGGGTGGTAGATACCTAGTCTCCATTATAGCTCTAATCTGATAGTGGTAGTGGGGTGGTAGATACCTAGTCTCCATTATGGCTCTAATCTGATAGTGGTAGTGGGGTGGTAGATGCCTAGTGCCTTTATGGCTCTAATCTGATAGTGGTAGTGGCATGGTAGATGTCTAGTGCCCTTATGGCTTTAATCTGATAGTGGTAGATGTCTAGTCTCCATTATGGCTCTAATCTGATAGTGGTAGTGGGGTGATAGATACCTAGTCTCCATTATGGCTCTAATCTAATAGTGGTAGTGGGGTGGTAGATGCCTAGTGCCTTTATGGCTCTAATCTGATAGTGGTAGTGTGGTGATAGATGCCTAGTGCCCTTATGGCTCTAATCTGATAGTGGTAGTGGGGTGGTAGATACCTAGTCTCCATTATGGCTCTAATCTGATAGTGGTAGTGGGGTGGTAGATGCCTAGTGCCTTTATGGCTCTAATCTGATAGTGGTAGTGGGGTGATAGATGCCTAGTGCCCTTATGGCTCTAATCTGATAGTGGTAGTGGGGTGGTAGAAAGCTAGTCTCCATTATGGCTCTAATCTGATAGTGGTAGTGGGGTGGGAGATACCTAGTCTCCATTATGGCTCTAATCTGATAGAGGTAGTGGGGTGGTAGATACCTAGTCTCCATTATGGCTCTAATCTGATAGTGGTAGTGGGGTGGTAGATGTCTAGTGCCCTTATGGCTTTAATCTGACAGTGGTAGATGTCTAGTCTCCAGTATGGCTCTAATCTGATAGTGGTAGTGGGGTGATAGATACCTAGTCTCCATTATGGCTCTAATCTGATAGTGGTAGTGGGGTGGTAGATGCCTATTGCCTTTCTGGCTCTAATCTGATAGTGGTAGTGGGGTGGTAGATGCCTAGTGCCCTTATGGCTCTAATCTGATAGTGGTAGTGGGGTGGTAGATACCTAGTCTCCATTATGGCTCTAATCTGATAGTGGTAGATGTCTAGTCTCCATTATGGCTCTAATCTGATAGTGGTAGTGGGGTGGTAGATACCTAGTCTCCATTATGGCTCTAATCTGATAGTGGTAGATGTCTAGTCTCCATTATGGCTCTAATCTGATAGTGGTAGTGGGGTGATAGATACCTAGTCTCCATTATGGCTCTAATCTGATAGTGGTAGTGGGGTAGTAGATGTCTAGTGCCCTTATGGCTTTAATCTGATAGTGGTAGATGTCTAGTCTCCATTATGGCTCTAATCTGATAGTGGTAGTGGGGTGATAGATACCTAGTCTCCATTATGGCTCTAATCTAATAATGGTAGTGGGGTGGTAGATGCCTAGTGCCTTTCTGGCTCTAATCTGATAGTGGTAGTGGGGAGGTAGATGCCTAGTGCCCTTATGGCTCTAATCTGATAGTGGTAGTGGGGTGGTAGATACCTAGTCTCCATTATGGCTCTAATCTGATAGTGGTAGTGGGGTGGTAGATACCTAGTCTCCATTATGGCTCTAATCTGATAGTGGTTGTGGGGTGGTAGATACCTAGTGTCCATTATGGCTCTAATCTGGTAGTGGTAGTGGGGTGGTAGATACCTAGTCTCCATTATAGCTCTAATCTGATAGTGGTAGTGGGGTGGTAGATACCTAGTCTCCATTATGGCTCTAATCTGATAGTGGTAGTGGGGTGGTAGATGCCTAGTGCCTTTATGGCTCTAATCTGATAGTGGTAGTGGCATGGTAGATGTCTAGTGCCCTTATGGCTTTAATCTGATAGTGGTAGATGTCTAGTCTCCATTATGGCTCTAATCTGATAGTGGTAGTGGGGTGATAGATACCTAGTCTCCATTATGGCTCTAATCTGATAGTGGTAGTGGGGTGGTAGATGCCTAGTGCCTTTATGGCTCTAATCTGATAGTGGTAGTGTGGTGATAGATGCCTAGTGCCCTTATGGCTCTAATCTGATAGTGGTAGTGGGGTGGTAGATACCTAGTCTCCATTATGGCTCTAATCTGATAGTGGTAGTGGGGTGGTAATGCCTAGTGCCTTTATGGCTCTAATCTGATAGTGGTAGTGGGGTGATAGATGCCTAGTGCCCTTATGGCTCTAATCTGATAGTGGTAGTGGGGTGGTAGAAAGCTAGTCTCCATTATGGCTCTAATCTGATAGTGGTAGTGGGGTGGGAGATACCTAGTCTCCATTATGGCTCTAATCTGATAGAGGTAGTGGGGTGGTAGATACCTAGTCTCCATTATGGCTCTAATCTGATAGTGGTAGTGGGGTGGTAGATGTCTAGTGCCCTTATGGCTTTAATCTGATAGTGGTAGATGTCTAGTCTCCAGTATGGCTCTAATCTGATAGTGGTAGTGGGGTGGTAGATACCTAGTCTCCATTATGGCTCTAATCTGATAGTGGTAGTGGGGTGGTAGATGCCTATTGCCTTTCTGGCTCTAATCTGATAGTGGTAGTGGGGTGGTAGATGCCTAGTGCCCTTATGGCTCTAATCTGATAGTGGTAGTGGGGTGGTAGATACCTAGTCTCCATTATGGCTCTAATCTGATAGTGGTAGACGTCTAGTCTCCATTATGGCTCTAATCTGATAGTGGTAGTGGGGTGATAGATACCTAGTCTCCATTATGGCTCTAAACTAATAGTGGTAGTGGGGTGGTAGATGCCTAGTGCCTTTCTGGCTCTAATCTGATAGTGGTAGTGGGGTGGTAGATGCCTAGTGCCCTTATGGCTCTAATCTGATAGTGGTAGTGGGGTGGTAGATGCCTAGTGCCTTTATGGCTCAAATCTGATAGTGGTAGTGGGGTGATAGATGCCTAGTGCCCTTATGGCTCTAATCTGATAGTGGTAGTGTGGTGATAGATGCCTAGTGCCCTTATGGCTCTAATCTGATAGTGGTAGTGGGGTGGTAGATACCTAGTCTCCATTATGGCTCTAATCTGATAGTGGTAGTGGGGTGGGAGATACCTAGTCTCCATTATGGCTCTAATCTGATAGAGGTAGTGGGGTGGTAGATACCTAGTCTCCATTATGGCTCTAATCTGATAGTGGTAGTGGGGTGGTAGATGCCTAGTGCCTTTATGGCTCTAATCTGATAGTGGTAGTGGCATGGTAGATGTCTAGTGCCCTTATGGCTTTAATCTGATAGTGGTAGATGTCTAGTCTCCATTATGGCTCTAATCTGATAGTGGTAGTGGGGTGATAGATACCTAGTCTCCATTATGGCTCTAATCTAATAGTGGTAGTGGGGTGGTAGATGCCTAGTGCCTTTATGGCTCTAATCTGATAGTGGTAGTGTGGTGATAGATGCCTAGTGCCCTTATGGCTCTAATCTGATAGTGGTAGTGGGGTGGTAGATACCTAGTCTCCATTATGGCTCTAATCTGATAGTGGTAGTGGGGTGGTAATGCCTAGTGCCTTTATGGCTCTAATCTGATAGTGGTAGTGGGGTGATAGATGCCTAGTGCCCTTATGGCTCTAATCTGATAGTGGTAGTGGGGTGGTAGAAAGCTAGTCTCCATTATGGCTCTAATCTGATAGTGGTAGTGGGGTGGGAGATACCTAGTCTCCATTATGGCTCTAATCTGATAGAGGTAGTGGGGTGGTAGATACCTAGTCTCCATTATGGCTCTAATCTGATAGTGGTAGTGGGGTGGTAGATGTCTAGTGCCCTTATGGCTTTAATCTGACAGTGGTAGATGTCTAGTCTCCAGTATGGCTCTAATCTGATAGTGGTAGTGGGGTGATAGATACCTAGTCTCCATTATGGCTCTAATCTGATAGTGGTAGTGGGGTGGTAGATGCCTATTGCCTTTCTGGCTCTAATCTGATAGTGGAATTGGGGTGGTAGATGCCTAGTGCCCTTATGGCTCTAATCTGATAGTGGTAGTGGGGTGGTAGATACCTAGTCTCCATTATGGCTCTAATCTGATAGTGGTAGACGTCTAGTCTCCATTATGGCTCTAATCTGATAGTGGTAGTGGGGTGATAGATACCTAGTCTCCATTATGGCTCTAAACTAATAGTGGTAGTGGGGTGGTAGATGCCTAGTGCCTTTCTGGCTCTAATCTGATAGTGGTAGTGGGGTGGTAGATGCCTAGTGCCCTTATGGCTCTAATCTGATAGTGGTAGTGGGGTGGTAGATGCCTAGTGCCTTTATGGCTCAAATCTGATAGTGGTAGTGGGGTGATAGATGCCTAGTGCCCTTATGGCTCTAATCTGATAGTGGTAGTGTGGTGATAGATGCCTAGTGCCCTTATGGCTCTAATCTGATAGTGGTAGTGGGGTGGTAGATACCTAGTCTCCATTATGGCTCTAATCTGATAGTGGTAGTGGGGTGGGAGATACCTAGTCTCCATTATGGCTCTAATCTGATAGAGGTAGTGGGGTGGTAGATACCTCGTCTCCATTATGGCTCTAATCTGATAGTGGTAGTGGGGTGGTAGATGTCTAGTGCCCTTATGGCTTTAATCTGACAGTGGTAGATGTCTAGTCTCCAGTATGGCTCTAATCTGATAGTGGTAGTGGGGTGATAGATACCTAGTCTCCATTATGGCTCTAATCTGATAGTGGTAGTGGGGTGGTAGATGCCTATTGCCTTTCTGGCTCTAATCTGATAGTGGTAGTGGGGTGGTAGATGCCTAGTGCCCTTATGGCTCTAATCTGATAGTGGTAGTGGGGTGGTAGATACCTAGTCTCCATTATGGCTCTAATCTGATAGTGGTAGTGGGGTGGTAGATACCGAGTCTCCATTATGGCTCTAATCTGATAGTGGTAGTGGGGTGGTAGATACCTAGTCTCCATTATGGCTCTAATCTGATAGTGGTAGTGGGGTGGAAGATACCTACTCTCCATTATGGCTCTAATCTGATAGAGGTAGTGGGGTGGTAGATACCTAGTCTCCATTATGGCTCTAATCTGATAGTGGTAGTGGGGTGGAAGATACCTAGTCTCCATTATGGCTCTAATCTGATAGTGGTAGTGGGGTGGTAGATGCCTAGTGCCTTTCTGGCTCTAATCTGATAGTGGTAGTGGGGTGGTAGATGCCTAGTGCCCTTATGGCTCTAATCTGATAGTGGTAGTGGGGTGGTAGATACCTAGTCTCCATTATGGCTCTAATCTGATAGTGGTAGTGGGGTGGTAGATACCTAGTCTCCATTATGGCTCTAATCTGATAGTGGTAGTGGGGTGGTAGATACCTAGTCTCCATTATGGCTCTAATCTGATAGTGGTAGTGGGGTGGTAGATGCCTAGTGCCTTTATGGCTCTAATCTGATAGTGGTAGTGGGGTGATAGATGCCTAGTGCCCTTATGGCTCTAATCTGATAGTGGTAGTGGGGTGATAGATGCCTAGTACCCTTATGGCTCTAATCTGATAGTGGTAGTGGGGTGGTAGATACCTAGTCTCCATTATGGCTCTAATCTGATAGTGGTAGTGGGGTGGGAGATACCTAGTCTCCATTATGGCTCTAATCTGATAGAGGTAGTGGGGTGGTAGATACCTCGTCTCCATTATGGCTCTAATCTGATAGTCGTAGTGGGGTGGTAGATGTCTAGTGCCCTTATGGCTTTAATCTGACAGTGGTAGATGTCTAGTCTCCAGTATGGCTCTAATCTGATAGTGGTAGTGGGGTGATAGATACCTAGTCTCCATTATGGCTCTAATCTGATAGTGGTAGTGGGGTGGTAGATGCCTAGTGCCTTTCTGGCTCTAATCTGATAGTGGTAGTGGGGTGGTAGATGCCTAGTGCCCTTATGGCTCTAATCTGATAGTGGTAGTGGGGTGGTAGATACCTAGTCTCCATTATGGCTCTAATCTGATAGTGGTAGTGGGGTGGTAGATACCGAGTCTCCATTATGGCTCTAATCTGATAGTGGTAGTGGGGTGGTAGATACCTAGTCTCCATTATGGCTCTAATCTGATAGTGGTAGTGGGGTGGTAGATACCTAGTCTCCATTATGGCTCTAATCTGATAGTGGTAGTGGGGTGGTAGATACCTAGTCTCCATTATGGCTCTAATCTGATAGTGGTAGTGGGGTGGAAGATACCTACTCTCCATTATGGCTCTAATCTGATAGAGGTAGTGGGGTGGTAGATACCTAGTCTCCATTATGGCTCTAATCTGATAGTGGTAGTGGGGTGGTAGATACCTAGTCTCCATTATGGCTCTAATCTGATAGTGGTAGTGGGGTGGTAGATACCTAGTCTCCATTATGGCTCTAATCTGATAGTGGTAGTGGGATGGTAGATACCTAGTGCCCTTATGGCTCTAATCTGATAGTGGTAGTGGGGTGATAGATACCTAGTCTCCATTATGGCTCTAATCTGGTAGTGGTAGTGGGGTGGGAGATACCTAGTCTCCATTATGGCTCTAATCTGATAGATGTACTGGGGTGGTAGATACCTAGCATTCAGTATGGCTCTAATCTGATAGAGGTAGTGGGGTGGTAGATACCTAGTCTCCATGATGGCTCTAATCTGATAGTGGTAGTGGGGTGGTAGATGCCTAGTGCCTTTCTGGCTCTAATCTGATAGTGGTAGTGGGGTGGTAGATGCCTAGTGCCCTTATGGCTCTAATCTGATAGTGGTAGTGGGGTGGTAGATACCTAGTCTCCATTATGGCTCTAATCTGATAGTGGTAGTGGGGTGGTAGATACCGAGTCTCCATTATGGCTCTAATCTGATAGTGGTAGTGGGGTGGTAGATACCTAGTCTCCATTATGGCTCTAATCTGATAGTGGTAGTGGGGTGGAAGATACCTACTCTCCATTATGCCTCTAATCTGATAGAGGTAGTGGGGTGGTAGATACCTAGTCTCCATTATGGCTCTAATCTGATAGTGGTAGTGGGGTGGAAGATACCTACTCTCCATTATGGCTCTAATCTGATAGAGGTAGTGGGGTGGTAGATACCTAGTCTCCATTATGGCTCTAATCTGATAGTGGTAGTGGGGTGGTAGATACCTAGTCTCCATTATGGCTCTAATCTGATAGTGGTAGTGGGGTGGTAGATACCTAGTCTCCATTATGGCTCTAATCTGATAGTGGTAGTGGGATGGTAGATACCTAGTGCCCTTATGGCTCTAATCTGATAGTGGTAGTGGGGTGATAGATACCTAGTCTCCATTATGGCTCTAATCTGGTAGTGGTAGTGGGGTGGGAGATACCTAGTCTCCATTATGGCTCTAATCTGATAGATGTACTGGGGTGGTAGATACCTAGCATTCAGTATGGCTCTAATCTGATAGAGGTAGTGGGGTGGTAGATACCTAGTCTCCATGATGGCTCTAATCTGATAGTGGTAGTGGGGTGGTAGATGCCTAGTGCCTTTATGGCTCTAATCTGATAGTGGTAGTGGGGTGATAGATGCCTAGTGCCATTATGGCTCTAATCTGATAGTGGTAGTGGGGTGGTAGATACCTAGTCTCCATTATGGCTCTAATCTGATAGTGGTAGTGGGGTGGGAGATACCTAGTCTCCATTATGGCTCTAATCTGATAGTGGTAGTGGGGTGGGAGATACCTAGTCTCCATTATGGCTCTAATCGGATAGAGGTAGTGGGGTGGTAGATACCTAGTCTCCATTATGGCTCTAATCTGATAGTGGTAGTGGGGTGGTAGATGTCTAGTGCCCTTATGGCTCTAATCTGATAGTGGTAGTGGGGTGGTAGATGTCTAGTGCCCTTATGGCTCTAATCTGATAGTGGTAGATGTCTAGTCTCCATTATGGCTCTAATCTGATAGTGGTAGTGGGGTGTTAGATACCTAGTCTCCATTATGGCTCTAATACGATAGTGGTAGTGGGGTGGTAGATGCCTAGTGCCCTTATGGCTCTAATCCGATAGTGGTAGTGTGGTGGTAGATGCCTAGTGCCCTTATGGCTCTAATCTGATAGTGGTAGTGGGGTGGTAGATACCTAGTCTCCATTATGGCTCTAGTCTGATAGTGGTAGTGGGGTGGTAGATGTCTAGTGCCCTTATGGCTTTAATCTGACAGTGGTAGATGTCTAGTCTCCAGTATGGCTCTAATCTGATAGTGGTAGTGGGGTGGTAGATACCTAGTCTCCATTATGGCTCTAATCTGATAGTGGTAGTGGGGTGGTAGATACCTAGTCTCCATGATGGCTCTAATCTTATAGTGGTAGTGGGGTGGTAGATGTCTAGTGCCCTTATGGCTCTAATCTGATAGTGGTAGTGGGGTGGTAGATGCCTAGTGCCTTTATGGCTCTAATCTGATAGTGGTAGTGGGGTGATAGATGCCTAGTGCCCTTATGGCTCTAATCTGATAGTGGTAGTGGGGTGGTAGATACCTAGTCTCCATTATGGCTCTAATCTGATAGTGGTAGTGGGGTGGTAGATACCTAGTCTCCATTATGGCTCTAATCTGGTAGTGGTAGTGGGGTGGGAGATACCTAGTCTCCATTATGGCTCTAATCTGATAGATGTAGTGGGGTGGTAGATACCTAGCATTCAGTATGGCTCTAATCTGATAGTGATAGTGGGGTGGTAGATGCCTAGTGCCCTTATGGCTCTAATCTGATAGTGGTAGTGGGGTGGTAGAT
Organism: Salvelinus alpinus; assembly: GCF_045679555.1. Taxonomy (NCBI): domain Eukaryota; kingdom Metazoa; phylum Chordata; class Actinopteri; order Salmoniformes; family Salmonidae; genus Salvelinus; species Salvelinus alpinus. Next base: position 101,062,373 of record NC_092091.1, read on the forward strand.
ACCTAGTCTCCATTATGGCTCTAATCTGATAGTGGTAGTGGGGTGGTAGATGCCTAGTGCCTTTATGGCTCTAATCTGATAGTGGTAGTGGGGTGATAGATGCCTAGTGCCCTTATGGCTCTAATCTGATAGTGGTAGTGGGGTGGTAGATACCTAGTCTCCATTATGGCTCTAATCTGATAGTGGTAGTGGGGTGGTAGATACCTAGTCTCCATTATGGCTATAATCTGGTAGTGGTAGTGGTGTGGTAGATACCTAGTCTCCATTATGGCTCTAATCTGGTAGTGGTAGTGGGGTGGTAGATACCTAGTCTCCATTATGGCTCTAATCTGATAGTGGTAGTGGGGTGGTAGATACCTAGTCTCCATTATGGCTCTAATCTGATAGTGGTAGTGGGATGGTAGATGCCTAGTGCCTTTATGGCTCTAATCTGATAGTGGTAGTGGGGTGGTAGATGCCTAGTGCCCTTATGGCTCTAATCTGATAGTGGTAGTGGGGTGGTAGATGCCTAGTCTCCATTACGGCTCTAATCTGATAGTGGTATTGGGGTGGTAGATGCCTAGTGCCTTTATGGCTCTAATCTGATAGTGGTAGTGGGGTGATAGATGCCTAGTGCCCTTATGGCTCTAATCTGATAGCGGTAGTGGGGTGGTAGATACCTAGTCTCCATTATGGCTCTAATCTGAGAGTGGTAGTGGAGTGGGAGATACCTAGTCTCCATTATGGCTCTAATCTGATAGATGTAGTGGGGTGGTAGATACCCAGTCTCCATTATGGCTGTAATCTGATAGTGGTAGTGGGGTGGTAGATGTCTAGTGCCCGTATGGCTCTAATCTGATAGTGGTAGATGTCTAGTCTCCATTATGGCTCTAATCTGATAGTGGTAGTGGGGTGGTAGATACCTAGTCTCCATTATGGCTCTAATCTGATAGTGGTAGTGGGGTGGGAGATACCTAGTCTCCATTATGGCTCTAATCTGATAGAGGTAGTGGGGTGGTAGATACCTAGTCTCCATTATGGCTCTAATCTAATAGTGGTAGTGGGGTGGTAGATGTCTAGTGCCCTTATGGCTTTAATCTGATAGTGGTAGTGGGGTGGTAGATACCTAGTCTCCATTATGGCTCTAATCTGATAGTGATAATGGGGTGGTAGATGCCTAGTGCCCTTATGGCTCTAATCTGATAGTGGTAGTGGGGTGGTAGATACCTAGTCTCCATTATGGCTCTAATCTGATAGTGGAAGTGGGGTGGTAGATGCCTAGTGCCTTTATGGCTCTAATCTGATAGTGGTAGTGGGGTGATAGATGCCTAGTGCCCTTATGGCTCTAATCCTATAGTGGTAGTGGGGTGGTAGATACCTAGTCTCCATTATGGCTCTAATCTGATAGTGGTAGTGGGGTGGTAGATACCTAGTCTCCATTATGGCTCTAATCTGATAGTGGTAGTGGGGTGGTAGATGCCTAGTGCCTTTATGGCTCTAATCTGATAGTGGTAGTGGGGTGGTAGATGTCTAGTGTCCTTATGCCTCTAATCTGATAGTGGTAGTGGGTTGGTAGATACCTAGTCTCCATTATGGCTCTAATCTGATAGTGGAAGTGGGGTGGTAGATGTCTAGTGCCCTTATGGCTCTAATCTGATAGTGGTAGATGCCTAGTGCCCTTATGGCTCTAATCTGATAGTGGTAGTGGGGTGGTAGATACCTAGTCTCCATTATGGCTCTAATCTGATAGTGGTAGTGGGGTGGGAGATATGTAGTCTCCATTATGGCTCTAATCTGATAGAGGTAGTGGGCTGGTAGATACCTAGTGCCTTTATGGCTCTAATCTGATAGTGGTAGATGCCTAGTGCCCTTATGGCTCTAATCTGATAGTGGTAGTGGGGTGGTAGATACCTAGTCTCCATTATGGCTCTAATCTGATAGTGGTAGTGGGGTGGGAGATATGTAGTCTCCATTATGGCTCTAATCTGATAGAGGTAGTGGGCTGGTAGATACCTAGTCTCCATTATGGCTGTAATCTGATAGTGGTAGTGGGGTGGTAGATGTCTAGTGCCCTTATGGCTTTAATCTGATAGTGGTAGATGTCTAGTCTCCATTATGGCTCTAATCTGATAGTGGTAGTGGGGTGATAGATACCAAGTCTCCATTATGGCTCTAATCTAATAGTGGTAGTGGGGTGGTAGATGCCTAGTGCCTTTATGGCTCTAATCTGATAGTGGTAGTGTGGTGGTAGATGCCTAGTGCCCTTATGGCTCTAATCTGATAGTGGTAGTGGGGTGGTAGATACCTAGTCTCCTTATGGCTCTAATCTGATAGTGGTAGTGGGGTGGTAGATACCTAGTCTCCATTATGGCTCTAATCTGATAGTGGTAGTGGGGTGGTAGATGCCTAGTCTCCATTATGGCTCTAATCTGATAGTGGTAGTGGGGTGGTAGATGCCTAGTGCCTTTATGGCTCTAATCTGATAGTGGTAGTGGGGTGATAGATGCCTAGTGCCCTTATGGCTCTAATCTGATAGTGGTAGTGGGGTGGTAGATACCTAGTCTCCATTATGGCTCTAATCTGATAGTGGTAGTGGGGTGGTAGATGCCTAGTCTCCATTATGGCTCTAATCTGATAGTGGTAGTGGGGTGGTAGATGCCTAGTGCCTTTATGGCTCAAATCTGATAGTGGTAGTGGGGTGATAGATGCCTAGTGCCCTTATGGCTCTAATCTGATAGTGGTAGTGGGGTGGTAGATACCTAGTCTCCATTATGGCTCTAATCTGATAGTGGTAGTGGGGTGGTAGATACCTAGTCTCCATTATGGCTCTAATCTAATAGTGGTAGTGGGGTGATAGATACCTAGTCTCCATTATGGCTCTAATCTAATAGTGGTAGTGGGGTGATAGATACCTAGTCTCCATTATGGCTCTAATCTAATAGTGGTAGTGGGGTGGTAGATGCCTAGTGCCTTTATGGCTCTAATCTGATAGTGGTAGATGCCTAGTGCCCTTATGGCTCTAATCTGATAGTGGTAGTGGGGTGGTAGATACCTAGTCTCCATTATGGCTCTAATCTGATAGTGGTAGTGGGGTGGTAGATACCTAGTCTCCATTATGGCTCTAATCTGCTAGTGGTAGTGGGGTGGTAGATACCTAGTCTCCATTATGGCTCTAATCTGATAGTGGTAGTGGGGTGGAAGATACCTACTCTCCATTATGGCTCTAACCTGATAGAGGTAGTGGGGTGGTAGATACCTAGTCTCCATTATGGCTCTAATCTGGTAGTGGTAGTGGGGTGGTAGATACCTAGTCTCCATTATGGCTCTAATCTGATAGTGGTAGTAGTGGGGTGGTAGATACCAAGTCTCCATTATGGCTCTAATCTGATAGTGGTAGTGGGGTGGTAGATGCCTAGTGCCTTTATGGCTCTAATCTGATAGTGGTAGTGGGGTGGTAGATGCCTAGTGCCCGTATGGCTCTAATCTGATAGTGGTAGTGGGGTGGTAGATACCTAGTCTCCATTATGGCTCTAATCTGATAGTGGTAGTGGGGTGGTAGATGCCTAGTGCCTTTATGGCTCTAATCTGATAGTGGTAGTGGGTTGATAGATGCCTAGTGCCATTATGGCTCTAATCTGATAGTGGTAGAGGGGTGGTAGATACCTCGTCTCCATTATGGCTCTAATCTGATAGTGGTAGTGGGGTGGGAGATACCTAGTCTCCATTATGTCTCTAATCTGATAGAGGTAGTGGGGTGGTAGATACCTAATCTCCATTATGGCTCTAATCTGATAGTGGTAGTGGGGTGGTAGATGTCTAGTGCCTTTATGGCTCTAATATGATAGTGGTAGTGGGTTGATAGATGCCTAGTGCCATTATGGCTCTAATCTGATAGTGGTAGTGGGGTGGTAGATACCTAGTCTCCATTATGGATCTAATCTGATAGTGGTAGTGGGGTGGGAGATACCTAGTCTCCATTATGGCTCTAATCTTATAGAGGTAGTGGGGTGGTAGATACCTAGTCTCCATTATGGCTCTAATCTGATAGAGGTAGTGGGGTGGTAGATACCTAGTCTCCATTATGGATCTAATCTGATAGTGGTAGTGGGGTGGTAGATGTCTAGTGCCCTTATGGCTTTAATCTGATAGTGGTAGATGTCTAGTCTCCATTATGGCTCTAATCTGATAGTGGTAGTGGGGTGATAGATACCTAGTCTCCATTATGGCTCTAATCTAATAGTGGTAGTGGGGTGGTAGATGCCTAGTGCCTTTATGGCTCTAATGTGATAGTGGTAGATGCCTAGTGCCCTTATGGCTTTAATCTGATAGTGGTAGTGGGGTGGTAGATACCTAGTCTCCATTATGGCTCTAATCTGATAGTGGTAGTGGGGTGGAAGATACCTACTCTCCATTATGGCTCTAATCTGATAGAGGTAGTGGGGTGGTAAATACCTAGTCTCCATTATGGCTCTAATCTGGTAGTGGTAGTGGGGTGGTAGATACCTAGTCTCCATTATGGCTCTAATCTGATAGTGGTAGTGGGGTGGGAGATGTCTAGTGCCCTTATGGCTCTAATCTGATAGTGGTAGATGTTTAGTCTCCATTATGGCTCTAATCTGATAGTGGTAGTGGGGTGGTAGATACCTAGTCTCCATTATGGCTCTAATCTGATAGTGGTAGTGGGGTGGGAGATACGTAGTCTCCATTATGGCTCTAATCTGATAGAGGTAGTGGGGTGGTAGATACCTAGTCTCCATTATGGCTCTAATCTGATAGTGGTAGTGGGGTGGTAGATGTCTAGTGCCCTTATGGCTTTAATCTGATAGTGGTAGATGTCTAGTCTCCATTATGGCTCTAATCTGATAGTGGTAGTGGGGTGATAGATACCAAGTCTCCATTATGGCTCTAATCTAATAGTGGTAGTGGGGTGGTAGATGCCAAGTGCCTTTATGGCTCTAATCTGATAGTGGTAGTGGGGTGGTAGATGCCTAGTGCCCTTATGGCTCTAATCTGATAGTGGTAGTGGGGTGGTAGATACCTAGTCTCCTTATGGCTCTAATCTGATAGTGGTAGTGGGGTGGTAGATACCTAGTCTCCATTATTCCTCTAATCTGATAGTGGTAGTGGGGTGGTAGATACCTAGTCTCCATTATGGCTCTAATCTGATAATGGTAGTGGGGTGGTAGATGCCTAGTGCCTTTATGGCTCTAATCTGATAGTGGTAGTGGGGTGATAGATGCCTAGTGCCCTTGTGGCTCTAATCTGATAGTGGTAGTGGGGTGGTAGATACCTAGACTCCATTATGGCTCTAATCTGATAGTGGAAGTGGGGTGGGAGATACCTAGTCTCCATTATGGCTCTAATCTGATAGAGGTAGTGGGGTGGTAGATACCTAGTCTCCATTATGGCTCTAATCTGATAGTGGAAGTGGGGTGGTAGATGTCTAGTGCCCTTATGGCTCTAATCTGATAGTGGTAGATGTCTAGTCTCCATTATGGCTCTAATCTGATAGTGGTAGTGGGGTGGTAGATACCTAGTCTCCATTATGGCTCTAATCTGATAGTGGTAGTGGGGTGGGAGATACCTAGTCTCCATTATGGCTCTAATCTGATAGAGGTAGTGGGGTGGTAGATGTCTAGTACCCTTATGGCTTTAATCTGATAGTGGTAGATGTCTAGTCTCCATTATGGCTCTAATCTGATAGTGGTAGTGGGGTGGTAGATGCCTAGTGCCTTTATGGCTCTAATCTGATAGTGGTAGATGCCTAGTGCCCTTATGGCTCTAATCTGATAGTGGTAGTGGGGTGGTAGATACCTAGTCTCCTTATGGCTCTAATCTGATAGTGGTAGTGGGGTGGTAGATACCTAGTCTCCATTATGGCTCTAATCTGATAGTGGTAGTGGGGTGGTAGATACCTAGTCTCCATTATGGCTCTAATCTGATAGTGGTAGTGGGGTGGAAGATACCTACTCTCCATTATGGCTCTAATCTGATAGAGGTAGTGGGGTGGTAGATACCTAGTCTCCATTATGGCTCTAATCTGGTAGTGGTAGTGGGGTGGTAGATACCTAGTCTCCATTATGGCTCTAATCTGATAGTGGTAGTGGGGTGGTAGATACCAAGTCTCCATTATGGCTCTAATCTGATAGTGGTAGTGGGGTGGTAGATGCCTAGTGCCTTTATGGCTCTAATCTGATAGAGGTAGTGGGGTGGTAGATGCCTAGTGCCCGTATGGCTCTAATCTGATAGTGGTAGTGGGGTGGTAGATACCTAGTCTCCATTATGGCTCTAATCTGATAGTGGTAGATGGGTGGTAGATACCTAGTCTCTTTATGGCTCTAATCTGATAGTGGTAGTGGGGTGGTAGATACCTAGTCTCCATTATGGCTCTAATCTAATAGTGGTAGTGGGGTGGTAGATGCCTAGTGCCTTTATGGCTCTAATCTGATAGTGGTAGTGGGTTGATAGATGCCTAGTGCCATTATGGATCTAATCTGATAGTGGGGTGGTAGATACCTAGTCTCCATTTTGGCTTTAATCTGATAGTGTTAGTGGGGTGGGAGATACCTAGTCTCCATTATGGCTCTAATCTTATAGAGGTAGTGGGGTGGTAGATACCTAGTCTCCATTATGGCTCTAATCTGATAGTGGTAGTGGGGTGGTAGATGTCTAGTGCCCTTATGGCTCTAATCTGATAGTGGTAGTGGGGTGGGAGATACGTAGTCTCCATTATGGCTCTAATCTGATAGTGGTAGTGGGGTGGTAGATACCTAGTCTCTTTATGGCTCTAATCTGATAGTGGTAGTGGGGTGGTAGATACCTAGTCTCCATTATGGCTCTAATCTGATAGTCGTAGTGGGGCTGTAGATGCCTAGTCTCCTTATGGCTCTAATCTGATAGTGGTAGTGGGGTGGTAGATACCTAGTCTCCATTATGGCTCTAATCTGATAGTGGTAGTGGGGTGGTAGATACCTAGTCTCCATTATGGCTCTAATCTGATAGTGGTAGTGGGGTGGAAGATACCTACTCTCCATTATGGCTCTAATCTGATAGAGGTAGTGGGGTGGTAGATACCTAGTCTCCATTATGGCTCTAATCTGGTACCTCTACCAGTGTGGTGTGGTAGATGCCTAGTGCCCTTATGGCTCTAATCTGATAGTGGTAGTGGGGTGGTAGATACCTAGTCTCCATTATGGCTCTAATCTGATAGTGGTAGTGGGGTGGGAGATACCTAGTCTCCATTATGGCTCTAATCTTATAGAGGTAGTGGGGTGGTTGATACCTAGTCTCCATTATGGCTCTAATCTGATAGTGGTAGTGGGGTGGTAGATGTCTAGTGCCCTTATGGCTCTAATCTGATAGTGGTAGATGTCAAGTCTCCATTATGGCTCTAATCTGATAGTGGTAATGGGGTGGTAGATGCCTAGTGCCCGTATGGCTCTAATCTGATAGTGGTAGTGGGGTGGTAGATACCTAGTCTCCATTATGGCTCTAATCTGATAGTGGTAGTGGGGTGGTAGATGCCTAGTGCCTTTATGGCTCTAATCTGATAGTGGTAGTGGGTTGATAGATGCCTAGTGCCATTATGGCTCTAATCTGATAGTGGTAGTGGGGTGGGAGATGTCTAGTGCCCTTATGGCTCTAATCTGATAGTGGTAGATGTCTAGTCTCCATTATGGCTCTAATCTGATAGTGGTAGTGGGGTGGTAGATACCTAGTCTCCATTATGGCTCTAATCTGATAGTGGTAGTGGGGTGGGAGATACCTAGTCTCCATTATGGCTCTAATCTGATAGAGGTAGTGGGGTGGTAGATGTCTAGTACCCTTATGGCTTTAATCTGATAGTGGTAGATGTTTAGTCTCCATTATGGCTCTAATCTGATAGTGGTAGTGGGGTGGTAGATACCTAGTCTCCATTATGGCTCTAATCTGATAGTGGTAGTGGGGTGGGAGATACGTAGTCTCCATTATGGCTCTAATCTGATAGAGGTAGTGGGGTGGTAGATACCTAGTCTCCATTATGGCTCTAATCTGATAGTGGTAGTGGGGTGGTAGATGTCTAGTGCCTTTATGGCTTTAATCTGATAGTGGTAGATGTCTAGTCTCCATTATGGCTCTAATCTGATAGTGGTAGTGGGGTGATAGATACCAAGTCTCCATTATGGCTCTAATCTAATAGTGGTAGTGGGGTGGTAGATGCCAAGTGCCTTTATGGCTCTAATCTGATAGTGGTAGTGGGGTGGTAGATGCCTAGTGCCCTTATGGCTCTAATCTGATAGTGGTAGTGGGGTGGTAGATACCTAGTCTCCTTATGGCTCTAATCTGATAGTGGTAGTGGGGTGGTAGATACCTAGTCTCCATTATGGCTCTAATCTGGTAGTGGTAGTGGGGTGGTAGATACCTAGTCTCCATTATGGCTCTAATCTGATAGTGGTAGTGGGGTGGTAGATGCCTAGTGCCTTTATGGCTCTAAGCTGATAGTGGTAGTGGGGTGATAGATGCCTAGTGCCCTTATGGCTCTAATCTGATATGTGGTAGTGGGGTGGTAGATACCTAGACTCCATTATGGCTCTAATCTGATAGTGGTAGTGGGGTGGTAGATACCTAGTCTCCATTATGGCTCTAATCTGATAGTGGAAGTGGGGTGGTAGATGTCTAGTGCCCTTATGGCTCTAATCTGATAGTGGTAGATGTCTAGTCTCCATTATGGCTCTAATCTGATAGTGGTAGTGGGGTGGTAGATACCTAGTCTCCATTATGGCTCTAATCTGGTAGTGGTAGTGGGGTGGTAGATACCTAGTCTCCATTATGGCTCTAATCTGATAGTGGTAGTGGGGTGGTAGATACCAAGTCTCCATTATGGCTCTAATCTGATAGTGGTAGTGGGGTGGTAGATGCCTAGTGCCTTTATGGCTCTAATCTGATAGTTGTAGTGGGGTGGTAGATGCCTAGTGCCCGTATGGCTCTAATCTGATAGTGGTAGTGGGGTGGTAGATACCTAGTCTCCATTATGGCTCTAATCTGATAGTGGTAGATGGGTGGTAGATACCTAGTCTCTTTATGGCTCTAATCTGATAGTGGTAGTGGGGTGGTAGATACCTAGTCTCCATTATGGCTCTAATCTAATAGTGGTAGTGGGGTGGTAGATGCCTAGTGCCTTTATGGCTCTAATCTGATAGTGGTAGTGGGTTGATAGATGCCTAGTGCCATTATGGATCTAATCTGATAGTGGGGTGGTAGATACCTAGTCTCCATTTTGGCTTTAATCTGATAGTGTTAGTGGGGTGGGAGATACCTAGTCTCCATTATGGCTCTAATCTTATAGAGGTAGTGGGGTGGTAGATACCTAGTCTCCATTATGGCTCTAATCTGATAGTGGTAGTGGGGTGGTAGATGTCTAGTGCCCTTATGGCTCTAATCTGATAGTGGTAGTGGGGTGGGAGATACGTAGTCTCCATTATGGCTCTAATCTGATAGTGGTAGTGGGGTGGTAGATACCTAGTCTCTTTATGGCTCTAATCTGATAGTGGTAGTGGGGTGGTAGATACCTAGTCTCCATTATGGCTCTAATCTGATAGTCGTAGTGGGGCTGTAGATGCCTAGTGCCTTTATGGCTCTAATCTGATAGTGGTAGATGCCTAGTGCCCTTATGGCTCTAATCTGATAGTGGTAGTGGGGTGGTAGATACCTAGTCTCCTTATGGCTCTAATCTGATAGTGGTAGTGGGGTGGTAGATACCTAGTCTCCATTATGGCTCTAATCTGATAGTGGTAGTGGGGTGGTAGATACCTAGTCTCCATTATGGCTCTAATCTGATAGTGGTAGTGGGGTGGAAGATACCTACTCTCCATTATGGCTCTAATCTGATAGAGGTAGTGGGGTGGTAGATACCTAGTCTCCATTATGGCTCTAATCTGGTACCTCTACCAGTGTGGTGTGGTAGATGCCTAGTGCCCTTATGGCTCTAATCTGATAGTGGTAGTGGGGTGGTAGATACCTAGTCTCCATTATGGCTCTAATCTGATAGTGGTAGTGGGGTGGGAGATACCTAGTCTCCATTATGGCTCTAATCTGATAGAGGTAGTGGGGTGGTAGATACCTAGTCTCCATTATGGCTCTAATCTGATAGTGGTAGTGGGGTGGTAGATGTCTAGTGCCCTTATGGCTCTAATCTGATAGTGGTAGATGTCAAGTCTCCATTATGGCTCTAATCTGATAGTGGTAATGGGGTGGTAGATGCCTAGTGCCCGTATGGCTCTAATCTGATAGTGGTAGTGGGGTGGTAGATACCTAGTCTCCATTATGGCTCTAATCTGATAGTGGTAGTGGGGTGGTAGATGCCTAGTGCCTTTATGGCTCTAATCTGATAGTGGTAGTGGGTTGATAGATGCCTAGTGCCATTATGGCTCTAATCTGATAGTGGTAGTGGGGTGGGAGATGTCTAGTGCCCTTATGGCTCTAATCTGATAGTGGTAGATGTCTAGTCTCCATTATGGCTCTAATCTGATAGTGGTAGTGGGGTGGTAGATACCTAGTCTCCATTATGGCTCTAATCTGATAGTGGTAGTGGGGTGGGAGATACCTAGTCTCCATTATGGCTCTAATCTGATAGAGGTAGTGGGGTGGTAGATGTCTAGTACCCTTATGGCTTTAATCTGATAGTGGTAGATGTTTAGTCTCCATTATGGCTCTAATCTGATAGTGGTAGTGGGGTGGTAGATACCTAGTCTCCATTATGGCTCTAATCTGATAGTGGTAGTGGGGTGGGAGATACGTAGTCTCCATTATGGCTCTAATCTGATAGAGGTAGTGGGGTGGTAGATACCTAGTCTCCATTATGGCTCTAATCTGATAGTGGTAGTGGGGTGGTAGATGTCTAGTGCCTTTATGGCTTTAATCTGATAGTGGTAGATGTCTAGTCTCCATTATGGCTCTAATCTGATAGTGGTAGTGGGGTGATAGATACCAAGTCTCCATTATGGCTCTAATCTAATAGTGGTAGTGGGGTGGTAGATGCCAAGTGCCTTTATGGCTCTAATCTGATAGTGGTAGTGGGGTGGTAGATGCCTAGTGCCCTTATGGCTCTAATCTGATAGTGGTAGTGGGGTGGTAGATACCTAGTCTCCTTATGGCTCTAATCTGATAGTGGTAGTGGGGTGGTAGATACCTAGTCTCCATTATGGCTCTAATCTGATAGTGGTAGTGGGGTGGTAGATACCTAGTCTCCATTATGGCTCTAATCTGATAATGGTAGTGGGGTGGTAGATGCCTAGTGCCTTTATGGCTCTAAGCTGATAGTGGTAGTGGGGTGATAGATGCCTAGTGCCCTTATGGCTCTAATCTGATATGTGGTAGTGGGGTGGTAGATACCTAGACTCCATTATGGCTCTAATCTGATAGAGGTAGTGGGGTGGTAGATACCTAGTCTCCATTATGGCTCTAATCTGATAGTGGAAGTGGGGTGGTAGATGTCTAGTGCCCTTATGGCTCTAATCTGATAGTGGTAGATGTCTAGTCTCCATTATGGCTCTAATCTGATAGTGGTAGTGGGGTGGTAGATACCTAGTCTCCATTATGGCTCTAATCTGATAGTGGTAGTGGGGTGGGAGATACCTAGTCTCCATTATGGCTCTAATCTGATAGAGGTAGTGGGGTGGTAGATGTCTAGTACCCTTATGGCTTTAATCTGATAGTGGTAGATGTCTAGTCTCCATTATGGCTCTAATCTGATAGTGGTAGTGGGGTGGTAGATGCCTAGTGCCTTTATGGCTCTAATCTGATAGTGGTAGATGCCTAGTGCCCTTATGGCTCTAATCTGATAGTGGTAGTGGGGTGGTAGATACCTAGTCTCCTTATGGCTCTAATCTGATAGTGGTAGTGGGGTGGTAGATACCTAGTCTCCATTATGGCTCTAATCTGATAGTGGTAGTGGGGTGGTAGATACCTAGTCTCCATTATGGCTCTAATCTGATAGTGGTAGTGGGGTGGAAGATACCTACTCTCCATTATGGCTCTAATCTGATAGAGGTAGTGGGGTGGTAGATACCTAGTCTCCATTATGGCTCTAATCTGGTAGTGGTAGTGGGGTGGTAGATACCTAGTCTCCATTATGGCTCTAATCTGATAGTGGTAGTGGGGTGGTAGATACCAAGTCTCCATTATGGCTCTAATCTGATAGTGGTAGTGGGGTGGTAGATGCCTAGTGCCTTTATGGCTCTAATCTGATAGAGGTAGTGGGGTGGTAGATGCCTAGTGCCCGTATGGCTCTAATCTGATAGTGTTAGTGGGGTGGTAGATACCTAGTCTCCATTATGGCTCTAATCTGATAGTGGTAGATGGGTGGTAGATACCTAGTCTCTTTATGGCTCTAATCTGATAGTGGTAGTGGGGTGGTAGATACCTAGTCTCCATTATGGCTCTAATCTAATAGTGGTAGTGGGGTGGTAGATGCCTAGTGCCTTTATGGCTCTAATCTGATAGTGGTAGTGGGTTGATAGATGCCTAGTGCCATTATGGATCTAATCTGATAGTGGGGTGGTAGATACCTAGTCTCCATTTTGGCTTTAATCTGATAGTGTTAGTGGGGTGGGAGATACCTAGTCTCCATTATGGCTCTAATCTTATAGAGGTAGTGGGGTGGTAGATACCTTGTCTCCATTATGGCTCTAATCTGATAGTGGTAGTGGGGTGGTAGATGTCTAGTGCCCTTATGGCTCTAATCTGATAGTGGTAGTGGGGTGGGAGATACGTAGTCTCCATTATGGCTCTAATCTGATAGTGGTAGTGGGGTGGTAGATACCTAGTCTCTTTATGGCTCTAATCTGATAGTGGTAGTGGGGTGGTAGATACCTAGTCTCCATTATGGCTCTAATCTGATAGTCGTAGTGGGGTGGTAGATGCCTAGTGCCTTTATGGCTCTAATCTGATAGTGGTAGATGCCTAGTGCCCTTATGGCTCTAATCTGATAGTGGTAGTGGGGTGGTAGATACCTAGTCTCCTTATGGCTCTAATCTGATAGTGGTAGTGGGGTGGTAGATACCTAGTCTCCATTATGGCTCTAATCTGATAGTGGTAGTGGGGTGGTAGATACCTAGTCTCCATTATGGCTCTAATCTGATAGTGGTAGTGGGGTGGAAGATACCTACTCTCCATTATGGCTCTAATCTGATAGTGGTAGTGGGGTGGTAGATGTCTAGTGCCCTTATGGCTCTAATCTGATAGAGGTAGTGGGGTGGTAGATACCTAGTCTCCATTATGGCTCTAATCTGGTACCTCTACCAGTGTGGTGTGGTAGATGCCTAGTGCCCTTATGGCTCTAATCTGATAGTGGTAGTGGGGTGGTAGATACCTAGTCTCCATTATGGCTCTAATCTGATAGTGGTAGTGGGGTGGGAGATACCTAGTCTCCATTATGGCTCTAATCTTATAGAGGTAGTGGGGTGGTTGATACCTAGTCTCCATTATGGCTCTAATCTGATAGTGGTAGTGGGGTGGTAGATGTCTAGTGCCCTTATGGCTCTAATCTGATAGTGGTAGATGTCAAGTCTCCATTATGGCTCTAATCTGATAGTGGTAGTGGGGTGGTAGATACCTAGTCTCCATTATGGCTCTAATCTGATAGTGGTAGTGGGGTGGGAGATACGTAGTCTCCATTATGGCTCTAATCTGATAGTGGTAGTGGGGTGGTATATACCTAGTCTCTTTATGGCTCTAATCTGATAGTGGTAGTGGGGTGCTAGATACCTAGTCTCCATTATGGTTCTAATCTGATAGAGGTAGTGGGGTGGTAGATACCTAGTCTCCATTATGGCTCTAATCTGATAGTGGTAGTGGGGTTGGAGATACGTAGTCTCCATTATGGCTCTAATCTGATAGTGGTAGTGGGGTGGTAGATACCTAGTCTCTTTATGGCTCTAATCTGATAGTGGTAGTGGGGTGGTAGATACCTAGTCTCCATTATGGCTCTAATCTGATAGTGGTAGTGGGGTGGTAGATGCCTAGTGCCTTTATGGCTCTAATCTGATAGTGGTAGTGGGGTGGTAGATGCCTAGTGCCCTTATGGCTCTAATCTGATAGTGGTAGTGGGGTGGTAGATACCTAGGCTCCATTATGGCTCAAATCTGATAGTGGTAGTGGGGTGGGAGATACCTAGTCTCCATTATGGCTCTAATCTGATAGAGGTAGTGGGGTGGTAGATACCCAGTCTCCATTATGGCTCTAATCTGATAGTGGTAGTGGGGTGGTAGATGTCTAGTGCCTTTATGGCTCTAATCTGATAGTGGTAGTGGGTTGATAGATGCCTAGTGCCATTATGGCTCTAATCTGATAGTGGTAGTGGGGTGGTAGTTACCTAGTCTCCATTATGGCTCTAATCTGATAGTGGTAGTGGGGTGGGAGATACCTAGTCTCCATTATGGCTCTAATCTTATAGAGGTAGTGGGGTGGTTGATACCTAGTCTCCATTATGGCTCTACTCTGATAGTGGTAGTGGGGTGGTAGATGTCTAGTGCCCTTATGGCTCTAATCTGATAGTGGTATATGTCTAGTCTCCATTATGGCTCTAATCTGATAGTGGTAGTGGGGTGGTAGATACCTAGTTTCCATTATGGCTCTAATCTGATAGTGGTAGTGGGGTGGGAGATACGTAGTCTCCATTATGGCTCTAATCTGATAGTGGTAGTGGGGTGGTAGATACCTAGTCTCTTTATGGTTCTAATCTGATAGTGGTAGTGGGGTGGTAGATACCTAGTCTCCATTATGGCTCTAATCTGATAGTGGTAGTGGGGTGGTAGATGCCTAGTGCCTTTATGGCTCTAATCTGATAGTGGTAGTGGGGTGATAGATGCCTAGTGCCCTTATGGCTCTAATCTGATAGTGGTAGTGGGGTGGTAGATACCTAGTCTCCATTATGGCTCTAATCTGATAGTGGTAGTGGGGTGGGAGATACCTAGTCTCCATTATGGCTCTAATCTGATAGAGGCAGTGGGGTGGTAGATACCTAGTCTCCATTATGGCTCTAATCTGATAGTGGTAGTGGGGTGGTAGATACCTAGTCTCCATTATGGCTCTAATCTGATAGTGGTAGTGGGGTGGTAGATGTCTAGTGCCCTTATGGCACTAATCTGATAGTGGTAGATGTCTAGTCTCCATTATGGCTCTAATCTGATAGTGGTAGTGGGGTGGTAGATGTCTAGTGCCCTTATGGCTCTAATCTGATAGTGGTAGATGTCTAGTCTCCATTATGGCTCTAATCTGATAGTGGTAGTGGGGTGGTAGATACCTAGTCTCCATTTTGGCTCTAATCTGATAGTGGTAGTGGGGTGGGAGATACCTAGTCTCCATTATGGCTCTAATCTGATAGAGGTAGTTGGGTGGAAGATACCTAGTCTCCATTATGGCTCTAATCTGATAGTGGTAGTGGGGTGGTAGATACCTAGTCTCTTTATGGCTCTAATCTGATAGTGGTAGTGGGGTGGTAGATACCTAGTCTCCATTATGGCTCTAATCTGATAGTGGTAGTGGGGTGGTAGATGCCTAGTGCCTTTATGGCTCTAATCTGATAGTGGTAGTGGGGTGATAGATGCCTAGTGCCCTTATGGCTCTAATCTGATAGTGGTAGTGGGGTGGTAGATACCTAGTCTCCATTATGGCTCTAATCTGATAGTGGTAGTGGGGTGGGAGATACCTAGTCTCCATTATGGCTCTAATCTGATAGTGGTAGTGGGGTGGTAGATGTCTAGTGCCCTTATGGCTCTAATCTGATAGTGGTAGATGTCTAGTCTCCATTATGGCTCTAATCTGATAGTGGTAGTGGGGTGGTAGATACCTAGTCTCCATTATGGCTCTAATCTGATAGTGGTAGTGGGGTGGGAGATACCTAGTCTCCATTATGGCTCTAATCTGATAGAGGTAGTGGGGTGGTAGATACCTAGTCTCCATTATGGCTCTAATCTGATAGTGGTAGTGGGGTGGTAGATGTCTAGTGCCTTTATGGCTCTAATCTGATAGTGGTAGTGGGGTGGTAGATACCTAGTCTCCATTATGGCTCTAATCTGATAGTGGTAGTGGGGTGGGAGATGCCTAGTCTCCATTATGGCTCTAATCTGATAGTGGTAGATGTCTAGTCTCCATTATGGCTCTAATCTGATAGTGGTAGTGGGGTGGTAGATACCTAGTCTCCATTATGGCTCTAATCTGATAGTGGTAGTGGGGTGGGAGATACGTAGTCTCCATTATGGCTCTAATCTGATAGTGGTAGTGGGGTGGTAGATACCTAGTCTCTTTATGGTTCTAATCTGATAGTGGTAGTGGGGTGGTAGATACCTAGTCTCCATTATGGCTCTAATCTGATAGTGGTAGTGGGGTGGTAGATGCCTAGTGCCTTTATGGCTCTAATCTGATAGTGGTAGTGGGGTGATAGATGCCTAGTGCCCTTATGGCTCTAATCTGATAGTGGTAGTGGGGTGGAAGATACCTAGTCTCCATTATGGCTCTAATCTGATAGTGGTAGTGGGGAGGGAGATACCTAGTCTCCATTATGGCTCTAATCTGATAGAGGCAGTGGGGTGGTAGATACCTAGTCTCCATTATGGCTCTAATCTGATAGTGGTAGTGGGGTGGTAGATGTCTAGTGCCCTTATGGCTCTAATCTGATAGTTGTAGATGTCTAGTCTCCATTATGGCTCTAATCTGATAGTGGTAGTGGGGTGGTAGATGCCTAGTGCCTTTATGGCTCTAATCTGATAGTGGTAGTGGGGTGATAGATGCCTAGTGTCCTTTTGGCTCTAATCTGATAGTGGTAGTGGGGTGGTAGATACCTAGTCTCCATTATGGCTCTAATCTGGTAGTGGTAGAGGGGTGGTAGATACCTAGTCTCCATTATGGCTCTAATCTGATAGTGGTAGTGGGGTGGTAGATACCTAGTCTCCATTATGGCTCTAATCTGATAGTGGTAGTGGGGTGGAAGATACCTACTCTCCATTATGGCTCTAATCTGATAGAGGTAGTGGGGTGGTAGATACCTAGTCTCCATTATGGCTCTAATCTGATAGTGGTAGTGGGGTGGTAGATACCTAGTCTCCATTATGGCTCTAATCTGATAGTGGTAGTGGGGTGGTAGATGTCTAGTGCCCTTATGGCTCTAATCTGATAGTGGTAGATGTCTAGTCTCCATTATGGCTCTAATCTGATAGTGGTAGTGGGGTGGTAGATGTCTAGTGCCCTTATGGCTCTAATCTGATAGTGGTAGATGTCTAGTCTCCATTATGGCTCTAATCTGATAGTGGTAGTGGGGTGGTAGATACCTAGTCTCCATTTTGGCTCTAATCTGATAGTGGTAGCGGGGTGGGAGATACCTAGTCTCCATTATGGCTCTAATCTGATAGAGGTAGTGGGGTGGAAGATACCTAGTCTCCATTATGGCTCTAATCTGATAGTGGTAGTGGGGTGGTAGATGTCTAGTGCCCTTATGGCTTTAATCTGATACTGGTAGATGTCTAGTCTCCATTATGGCTCTAATCTGATAGTGGTAGTGGGGTGATAGATGCCTAGTGCCATTATGGCTCTAATCTGATAGTGGTAGGGGGGTGGTAGATACCTAGTCTCCATTATGGCTCTAATCTGATAGTGGTAGTGGGGTGGTAGATGTCTAGTGCCCTTATGGCTCTAATCTGATAGTTGTAGATGTCTAGTCTCCATTATGGCTCTAATCTGATAGTGGTAGTGGGGTGGTAGATGCCTAGTGCCTTTATGGCTCTAATCTGATAGTGGTAGTGGGGTGATAGATGCCTAGTGTCCTTTTGGCTCTAATCTGATAGTGGTAGTGGGGTGGTAGATACCTAGTCTCCATTATGGCTCTAATCTGGTAGTGGTAGAGGGGTGGTAGATACTTAGTCTCCATTATGGCTCTAATCTGATAGTGGTAGTGGGGTGGTAGATACCTAGTCTCCATTATGGCTCTAATCTGATAGTGGTAGTGGAGTGGTAGATGCCTAGTGCCCGTATGGCTCTAATCTGATGGTGGTAGTGGGGTGGTAGATGCCTAGTGCCCTTATGGCTCTAATCTGATAGTGGTAGTAGGGTGGTAGATACCTAGTCTCCATTATGGCTCTAATCTGATAGTGGTAGTGGGGTGGTAGATGCCTAGTGCCTTTATGGCTCTAATCTGATAGTGGTAGTGGGGTGATAGATGCCTAGTGCCCTTATGGCTCTAATCTGATAGTGGTAGTGGGGTGGAAGATACCTAGTCTCCATTATGGCTCTAATCTGATAGTGGTAGTGGGGTGGGAGATACCTAGTCTCCATTATGGCTCTAATCTGATAGAGGCAGTGGGGTGGTAGATACCTAGTCTCCATTATGGCTCTAATCTGATAGTGGTAGTGGGGTGGTAGATGTCTAGTGCCCTTATGGCTCTAATCTGATAGTTGTAGATGTCTAGTCTCCATTATGGCTCTAATCTGATAGTGGTAGTGGGGTGGTAGATGCCTAGTGCCTTTATGGCTCTAATCTGATAGTGGTAGTGGGGTGATAGATGCCTAGTGTCCTTTTGGCTCTAATCTGATAGTGGTAGTGGGGTGGTAGATACCTAGTCTCCATTATGGCTCTAATCTGGTAGTGGTAGAGGGGTGGTAGATACCTAGTCTCCATTATGGCTCTAATCTGATAGTGGTAGTGGGGTGGTAGATACCTAGTCTCCATTATGGCTCTAATCTGATAGTGGTAGTGGGGTGGAAGATACCTACTCTCCATTATGGCTCTAATCTGATAGAGGTAGTGGGGTGGTAGATACCTAGTCTCCATTATGGCTCTAATCTGATAGTGGTAGTGGGGTGGTAGATACCTAGTCTCCATTATGGCTCTAATCTGATAGTGGTAGTGGGGTGGTAGATGTCTAGTGCCCTTATGGCTCTAATCTGATAGTGGTAGATGTCTAGTCTCCATTATGGCTCTAATCTGATAGTGGTAGTGGGGTGGTAGATGTCTAGTGCCCTTATGGCTCTAATCTGATAGTGGTAGATGTCTAGTCTCCATTATGGCTCTAATCTGATAGTGGTAGTGGGGTGGTAGATACCTAGTCTCCATTTTGGCTCTAATCTGATAGTGGTAGCGGGGTGGGAGATACCTAGTCTCCATTATGGCTCTAATCTGATAGAGGTAGTGGGGTGGAAGATACCTAGTCTCCATTATGGCTCTAATCTGATAGTGGTAGTGGGGTGGTAGATGTCTAGTGCCCTTATGGCTTTAATCTGATACTGGTAGATGTCTAGTCTCCATTATGGCTCTAATCTGATAGTGGTAGTGGGGTGATAGATGCCTAGTGCCATTATGGCTCTAATCTGATAGTGGTAGGGGGGTGGTAGATACCTAGTCTCCATTATGGCTCTAATCTGATAGTGGTAGTGGGGTGGGAGATACCTAGTCTCCATTATGGCTCTAATCGGATAGAGGTAGTGGGGTGGTAGATACCTAGTCTCCATTATGGCTCTAATCTGATAGTGGTAGTGGGGTGGTAGATGTCTAGTGCCCTTATGGCTCTAATCTGATAGTGGTAGATGTCTAGTCTCCATTATGGCTCTAATCTGATAGTGGTAGTGGGGTGGTAGATGTCTAGTGGCCTTATGGCTTTAATCTGATAGTGGTAGATGTCTAGTCTCCATTATGGCTCTAATCTGATAGTGGTAGTGGGGTGATAGATACCTAGTCTCCATTATGGCTCTAATCTAATAGTGGTAGTGGGGTGGTAGATGCCTAGTGCCTTTATGGCTCTAATCTGACAGTGGTAGTGGGGTGGTAGATGCCTAGTGCCCGTATGGCTCTAATCTGATAGTGGTAGAGGGTGGTAGATACCTAGTCTTCATTATGGCTCTAATCTGATAGTGGTAGTGGGGTGGTAGATGCCTAGTGCCTTTATGGCTCTAATCTGATAGTGGTAGTGGGGTGATAGATGCCTAGTGCCATTATGGCTCTAATCTGATAGTGGTAGTGGGGTGGTAGATACCTAGTCTCCATTATGGCTCTAATCTGATAGTGGTAGTGGGGTGGGAGATACCTAGTCTCCATTATGGCTCTAATCGGATAGAGGTAGTGGGGTGGTAGATACCTAGTCTACATTATGGCTCTAATCTGATAGTGGTAGTGGGGTGGTAGATGTCTAGTGCCCTTATGGCTCTAATCTGATAGTGGTAGATGTCTAGTCTCCATTATGGCTCTAATCTGATAGTGGTAGTGGGGTGGTAGATACCTAGTCTCCATTATGGCTCTAATCTGATAGTGGTAGTGGGGTGTTAGATGCCTAGTGCCTTTATGGCTCTAATCTGATAGTGGTAGTGGGGTGATAGATGCCTAGTGCCCTTATGGCTCTAATCTGATAGTGGTAGTGGGGCGGTAGATACCTAGTCTCCATTATGGCTCTAATCTGATAGTGGTAGTGGGGTGGGAGATACCTAGTCTCCATTATGGCTCTAATCTGATAGTGGTAGTGGGGTGGTAGATGTCTAGTGCCCTTATGGCTTTAATCTGATACTGGTAGATGTCTAGTCTCCATTATGGCTCTAATCTGATAGTGGTAGTGGGGTGATAGATGCCTAGTGCCATTATGGCTCTAATCTGATAGTGGTAGGGGGGTGGTAGATACCTAGTCTCCATTATGGCTCTAATCTGATAGTGGTAGTGGGGTGGTAGATGTCTAGTCTCCATTATGGCTCTAATCGGATAGAGGTAGTGGGGTGGTAGATACCTAGTCTCCATTATGGCTCTAATCTGATAGTGGTAGTGGGGTGGTAGATGTCTAGTGCCCTTATGGCTCTAATCTGATAGTGGTAGATGTCTAGTCTCCATTATGGCTCTAATCTGATAGTGGTAGTGGGGTGGTAGATGTCTAGTGGCCTTATGGCTTTAATCTGATAGTGGTAGATGTCTAGTCTCCATTATGGCTCTAATCTGATAGTGGTAGTGGGGTGATAGATACCTAGTCTCCATTATGGCTCTAATCTAATAGTGGTAGTGGGGTGGTAGATGCCTAGTGCCTTTATGGCTCTAATCTGACAGTGGTAGTGGGGTGGTAGATGCCTAGTGCCCGTATGGCTCTAATCTGATAGTGGTAGAGGGTGGTAGATACCTAGTCTTCATTATGGCTCTAATCTGATAGTGGTAGTGGGGTGGTAGATGCCTAGTGCCTTTATGGCTCTAATCTGATAGTGGTAGTGGGGTGATAGATGCCTAGTGCCATTATGGCTCTAATCTGATAGTGGTAGGGGGGTGGTAGATACCTAGTCTCCATTATGGCTCTAATCTGATAGTGGTAGTGGGGTGGGAGATACCTAGTCTCCATTATGGCTCTAATCGGATAGAGGTAGTGGGGTGGTAGATACCTAGTCTCCATTATGGCTCTAATCTGATAGTGGTAGTGGGGTGGTAGATGTCTAGTGCCCTTATGGCTCTAATCTGATAGTGGTAGATGTCTAGTCTCCATTATAGCTCTAATCTGATAGTGGTAGTGGGGTGGTAGATGTCTAGTGGCCTTATGGCTTTAATCTGATAGTGGTAGATGTCTAGTCTCCATTATGGCTCTAATCTGATAGTGGTAGTGGGGTGATAGATACCTAGTCTCCATTATGGCTCTAATCTGATAGTGGTAGTGGGGTGATAGATGCCTAGTGCCATTATGGCTCTAATCTGATAGTGGTAGGGGGGTGGTAGATACCTAGTCTCCATTATGGCTCTAATCTGATAGTGGTAGTGGGGTGGGAGATACCTAGTCTCCATTATGGCTCTAATCGGATAGAGGTAGTGGGGTGGTAGATACCTAGTCTCCATTATGGCTCTAATCTGATAGTGGTAGTGGGGTGGTAGATGTCTAGTGCCCTTATGGCTCTAATCTGATAGTGGTAGATGTCTAGTCTCCATTATGGCTCTAATCTGATAGTGGTAGTGGGGTGGTAGATGTCTAGTGGCCTTATGGCTTTAATCTGATAGTGGTAGATGTCTAGTCTCCATTATGGCTCTAATCTGATAGTGGTAGTGGGGTGATAGATACCTAGTCTCCATTATGGCTCTAATCTAATAGTGGTAGTGGGGTGGTAGATACCTAGTGCCCGTATGGCTCTAATCTGATAGTGGTAGAGGGTGGTAGATACCTAGTCTTCATTATGGCTCTAATCTGATAGTGGTAGTGGGGTGGTAGATGCCTAGTGCCTTTATGGCTCTAATCTGACAGTGGTAGTGGGGTGGTAGATGCCTAGTGCCCGTATGGCTCTAATCTGATAGTGGTAGAGGGTGGTAGATACCTAGTCTTCATTATGGCTCTAATCTGATAGTGGTAGTGGGGTGGTAGATGCCTAGTGCCTTTATGGCTCTAATCTGATAGTGGTAGTGGGGTGATAGATGCCTAGTGCCATTATGGCTCTAATCTGATAGTGGTAGTGGGGTGGTAGATACCTAGTCTCCATTAT